>NC_137616.1:39148479-39538479 GCF_963280865.1 Gymnoscopelus braueri | reverse complement strand
AAATCAGTTGGAACTTCCCTAGATTGCAGAGATAGGTTGAATATGTGTGTAAGTGGTTTAATAATAGAAGAAGATACTGATTTGGTACATTTAGCACCAATATCATCATGACCAGCTGCTGATATCTTCAAGTTAGAAATTAATTCCAACACCTCTGTTTCATTTGTATCTTTAAACTGTAAAAGAGTAGGGAAGTTACCCTTAATATAATCTAAATGATTACTATTGGTTTTTCCCATATCTTTTGACAGAGATGAACCCACATTTGCAAAAAAAAAATTGAATTCATTTGCAATAATTTTAGGGTCACTATAAGTCTTTTCACCATCCTTAAACTGAGACGGGAGGGGAGCAGTACACTTTTTTTGTTGAGAAGTTCATTGACAACCTTCCAAGTACACCTGATGTCTGATGATTCTCTGAATTTATTTGAAAAATAGCTTTTCTTTGATATCCTCAATAGATGAATGAATTCATTTTTATATTTATTATAGATTGCAGAATTAAGTGGAGTGGGATTTGTGAGGAATTTTTTATACAATTTGTTTTTCAGAATAGAGGATTTTTGGAAGAAAAAAGTCCCCCTCGGCCCGTACCGCTGGCCTTGCGTGACTGCTGACCTGACATCGTGTCCGGGTTCGAATCCCATCCCGACGACCTTTGCTGCGTGTCACTCCCCATCTCTCTCTCCCCGTTTCCTGTCCATCTACTATATACTATCAATAAAGGCAGAAAAAGCCAAAAAGAAAAGAAAAATATAGCTGCAAGCAGCGATAATACGGGGCCAGTGAACGCAGAAAGAAAAAAGAAAGAAGCAATGATAAGTAATATGCCACAATAAGCCATAGAAACATAGAAGACTGAACTTGAGAGAAAGAAGACCATGCAATTAACAAATGAGCATTTTAAACCCTCACTAACACTAACCTCAGTAAAACGCCTAAGCCTATCCTCAAGAAACACTATGTGTAAACCTAAGAAAGCCAAATCATGATCACCTCAATACATGGTCGAGACAGGGATCGAACCAGCGACCTATGGACTGACAGGCTGCCTCTCTTCTCATTGAGCTAGATATATGGCCTCACTGGCAGTATCTGTTGACATCTATAATTATTTCCGTCCATTATGAACCAAGCCTCTGTGTCCCGAACAACTCTAGATCACTAGTTCACAAACCATTTAGCAATAAAGATTTTTTTTGTCTCCTCGAAACCAAAACCAGTGAAAGCAGCCGATCTACAAGCTCACAAAACGTTGCTATCTGAAAAGTTGTGAGATTGTAGATCGGCTATTTTCACAATGAAGTACGTCATACATTGAAAAAACATACTCCCAAATAAGAATTTCAGGTTATCTTTATCAATTGCACATGAATTCATTGATACAGTCATGTTGTTTGCATTGCACTTCCGGCAACCTTGCGGTTGTCAGGCAGACACTTAAGCGAGAAACCATTGGACCGACAGACCTGAACTGGTGAAAAAGCAGCTCACACAGATGATACAGTTTCACGCAAATAGCTGAAAAATCCTGTGTTTAAGTGTTTTTCAAACTGCTCAAAATTGCAGACAATCTAAGGGCGGAGCTTACTGGTCAACGTGATAGATGTGTTCCTCATGAGTCAAGGCACATGTGTAAGCAGGTTTAATGGCTGTCGGCCAAACGAGGCATGACTTTTGCCTGTTTAAAGTTTGCATTTTCAAAAAATGCTATAGCTCCCACCGTTTTGTCGGCATAGGTCCAAAGTTCATGTGTAAAACGTTTCGTGCAGATTACTCAAAAATCCCAGGAGGAGATAGGTGGGAGATCTAAAGGTCAGAGGTCAAAAGTCAGAGTGTGAAAGTTGTTCATCATGAGTAGACGCATGTGTGTATTGAAGTTTTATTGCTGTAGGTCAAACAGGGCATGAGTTGTACCTGTTCAAAGTTGGCATTTGCAATTGAGTGCTATAGCGCCACCTTTTGACGAAAGATTGTGAGATTTATTTCTTGATAGTTTTTCATGACCATAGTATAATCCACGGTATCAAATGCTTTAGAAAGATCTAGGAATATACCAAGAGCAAATTCTTTGTTATTAATGGCTGAGTATATATTTTCAACCAGTTGTAATAAGGCCATATCTGCAGAGGGATTTTTCCTAAAACCATACTGATGCTCATATAAGATATTGTGTTCATTTTAGTGATGCAACATTCTGTTGTAAACTAGTTTTCCAATATTTTAAAACATGGCAACACTGATATTGGCCGATAATTATTAAAAAGTCTTGTATCTCCAGATTTATGCAGAGGAATAACTTTGGCTATTTTTAAATCAGTTGGAACTTCCCTAGATTGCAGAGATAGGTTGAATATGTGTGTAAGTGGTTTAATAATAGAAGAAGATACTGATTTGGTACATTTAGCACCAATATCATCATGACCAGCTGCTGATATCTTCAAGTTAGAAATTAATTCCAACACCTCTGTTTCATTTGTATCTTTAAACTGTAAAAGAGTAGGGAAGTTACCCTTAATATAATCTAAATGATTACTATTGGTTTTTCCCATATCTTTTGACAGAGATGAACCCACATTTGCAAAAAAAAAATTGAATTCATTTGCAATAATTTTAGGGTCACTATAAGTCTTTTCACCATCCTTAAACTGAGACGGGAGGGGAGCAGTACACTTTTTTTGTTGAGAAGTTCATTGACAACCTTCCAAGTACACCTGATGTCTGATGATTCTCTGAATTTATTTGAAAAATAGCTTTTCTTTGATATCCTCAATAGATGAATGAATTCATTTTTATATTTATTATAGATTGCAGAATTAAGTGGAGTGGGATTTGTGAGGAATTTTTTATACAATTTGTTTTTCAGAATAGAGGATTTTTGGAAGAAAAAAGTCCCCCTCGGCCCGTACCGCTGGCCTTGCGTGACTGCTGACCTGACATCGTGTCCGGGTTCGAATCCCATCCCGACGACCTTTGCTGCGTGTCACTCCCCATCTCTCTCTCCCCGTTTCCTGTCCATCTACTATATACTATCAATAAAGGCAGAAAAAGCCAAAAAGAAAAGAAAAATATAGCTGCAAGCAGCGATAATACGGGGCCAGTGAACGCAGAAAGAAAAAAGAAAGAAGCAATGATAAGTAATATGCCACAATAAGCCATAGAAACATAGAAGACTGAACTTGAGAGAAAGAAGACCATGCAATTAACAAATGAGCATTTTAAACCCTCACTAACACTAACCTCAGTAAAACGCCTAAGCCTATCCTCAAGAAACACTATGTGTAAACCTAAGAAAGCCAAATCATGATCACCTCAATACATGGTCGAGACAGGGATCGAACCAGCGACCTATGGACTGACAGGCTGCCTCTCTTCTCATTGAGCTAGATATATGGCCTCACTGGCAGTATCTGTTGACATCTATAATTATTTCCGTCCATTATGAACCAAGCCTCTGTGTCCCGAACAACTCTAGATCACTAGTTCACAAACCATTTAGCAATAAAGATTTTTTTTGTCTCCTCGAAACCAAAACCAGTGAAAGCAGCCGATCTACAAGCTCACAAAACGTTGCTATCTGAAAAGTTGTGAGATTGTAGATCGGCTATTTTCACAATGAAGTACGTCATACATTGAAAAAACATACTCCCAAATAAGAATTTCAGGTTATCTTTATCAATTGCACATGAATTCATTGATACAGTCATGTTGTTTGCATTGCACTTCCGGCAACCTTGCGGTTGTCAGGCAGACACTTAAGCGAGAAACCATTGGACCGACAGACCTGAACTGGTGAAAAAGCAGCTCACACAGATGATACAGTTTCACGCAAATAGCTGAAAAATCCTGTGTTTAAGTGTTTTTCAAACTGCTCAAAATTGCAGACAATCTAAGGGCGGAGCTTACTGGTCAACGTGATAGATGTGTTCCTCATGAGTCAAGGCACATGTGTAAGCAGGTTTAATGGCTGTCGGCCAAACGAGGCATGACTTTTGCCTGTTTAAAGTTTGCATTTTCAAAAAATGCTATAGCTCCCACCGTTTTGTCGGCATAGGTCCAAAGTTCATGTGTAAAACGTTTCGTGCAGATTACTCAAAAATCCCAGGAGGAGATAGGTGGGAGATCTAAAGGTCAGAGGTCAAAAGTCAGAGTGTGAAAGTTGTTCATCATGAGTAGACGCATGTGTGTATGGAAGTTTTATTGCTGTAGGTCAAACAGGGCATGAGTTGTACCTGTTCAAAGTTGGCATTTGCAATTGAGTGCTATAGCGCCACCTTTTGACGAAAGATTGTGAGATTTATTTCTTGATAGTTTTTCATGACCATCTATCATATGGCCAAGTTTCGTAAAAAACGTATGCACGGTTAAGCCAGAACTGCCAAAAGTGGCAGAAAAAGAAAAAAACTGCGAATATTAAAACAGGGCCAGGAGCCATGCTGGCAGCCTGGCCCCGTAACAAAATAAAGTCCCCCTCCAGACATGTTTTAAAGTATGAAAAATACTTTGCTATGATTAATACGTTGTTTAACCCACATATAAAGTAAAAACAACCACAACAACAACTCTGGAAGCACATACTGTACATATATCTGCTCCTTCCCCTCATTGAGCAATTCTGGATCTATGAATATTCAGACTCAACCATGATATAAGTTCATGGGACTGGTGACATCACACAGCTGGCTCAGATTTTGAGGAAGCACAGAGAAGCTCAAAAGTCACAACTTCCAGTGGAAGATTGGCCGTTTCTCAATACCAAGAATACAAAGAACAGACTTGTGTCCTTGTGAAGAACACTTCTTCAAGTTATCTTGGGGAGAACGTTCTCTCTAGTTCATGAGACCAGGTCATTCATCCACTGTAGCTCGCTGCTCTAACTGCTGGGTGTGTCCAATTGTCAATACATAATGTGCAAATAACACAAACAAATACATGAATGAAAGGGTTTAGGCCTAGTTTTTGTATGATGTAGGCCTTTATATTTATTGTGATTATTATTGTGTGAGGTATTTAATTATGATATACTGACTCTGTAACTTGTTGAGTACTTGTACAGTTTGTATTGTATATTGTATTGATAATTATGACATTCTTGCTATGGCAGACCTGCAATCAGTTTACCCATTGTTTTAAATGACCATGACACTATAAGGGTGCGTTCGGAAATATAGCACTGAGCGCACTGGCCAATACAATCTAATAGGCGAGTGCGCTCCGGTGGGCAATTTCCGAACGCACCCTTAACTGTAATGTCTATTTTACTATGTCGGCAGCAATCCACTTTCATACTGCTTTATTTTTTACTTTTCATGAAGTGCATCATCTGTCTTATAAGCAGGATCTGTACAGTACATACCATAGTCATGAGCCAACACCAGGAATAATTACGATGTGACTATTATATATATTTTTTAAATGTATAAAATAAGTGAGTGCTTAAAGTAATACTAGGTAACGTTTTCAACAAAACTAAAGTTAAATTGTATATCTTTTGTCAGTGGCAAAAGTTTCACAACACCCACTCCATGAATTTCACCCCCGGAAGCCTTTTATTTATATATTTTCTATTGAAAGTGGACTGGGGGGACTTTCCCGGGGAAATGACGTTCCTGGCCAACGTCATGACGTCGTGGCCGACGTCCCCAGGAACTACCACAACGGTTTCCTGTTTGGCCAGGAACTACCGCGGTAATAGCAAAAAGGAACCTCACGCTGATGTTAAGAGAATGTAGGATTTGAAGATCGAAAAAGAACAGAAAAAGAAAGCACAGCTCATGGTAACTAATGCTCCACTGGCTAAGAGAAACGATCCGTAGATAGTATAAAACAATTAAAAGATCGCTTTTTGAAACGCTTCCGGCTTCCGGTGAAAACGAATGGAATTCTGGGTAATCGAGGATTACGGAAATTGTATGCAGTGACGGTAGTGACCAGCAGAGGTTGCTAAAAATCGTTATTTGGGATTCTGCATTGTATAACTTTAAGTGTTTAAAACCATGAAAAGGAAACACTTCACCTCTCACAATATTACGACATCCATAAACCGATGTAGTCTCATATCATGATATCAATATAATATTGATATATTGCCCAGCCACGGACTGAATAAGATAAGAATAAAAGATTCATGAGAGGGTTGAAAGTCCTGCTGGATCAGGTGCGCTGGTCACAGTTATTGTTGGCATAGTTACTGTTGGACTCAGGTTTGATTTCACTTACTGATCTATGTGTGGCAGTAAACATGATCTGTGGCAATAAACAATATCATAAGGAACAAACAGCCTCCTGCTATATGGCTTGTATCCATGTGAATGGAGGGTTGCTGTTTTCAATCCCAATACTAACCGGGGAAAATCTGAGTGTGTAAAATGGAAATGAGAAATGTCCACCGCCTCCATAGATACTATGGTGCCAAAAGCCTGTTGACATTTGTTTTATTAAAGGGCCACTTTGTAGATTTTTTATTTGAATCTATTGTGAGGAGGATGAGGCGTTTGAGAAAAATACAACTTCCCATTCTGTGTTTCATGAAGTCACCTTCAAAGGCTCTGGAGAAACATTGTCAGCCTGCATAAATGCGTCATCCAGCAGAGAGAGTAGACAGGTCATATGTGTATTATATTGATATATTACCCAGCCATAATACGGACTGAATAAGATAAGAATAAATGATTCATAAGAGGATTGAAAGTCCTGCTGGATCAGGTGCTCTGGTCAAAGTTGTGGCAGTAAACATGATCTGTGGCAGTAAACAAAATCGTTTCTTCCTGCTATGGCTTGTATCCATGTGAATGGAGGATTGCTGTTTTCAATCCCAACACTAACGCGAAAATCTGAGTGTATAAAATGGAAATGAGAAATGTCCACTGCCTCGATAGATACTCATGGTGCCAACAACCTGTTGACATTTGTTTTATTAAAGGGCCACTCTGTAGATTTTCTATTGTGAGGAGGATGAGGCGTTTGAGAAAAATACAACTTCCCAATGCATTCTGTCTCTCATGAAGTCTTCTTCAAAGCTCTGGAGAAACATTTTCAGCCAGCATAAATGCGTCATCCAGCAGAGAGAGTACACAGGTCTTATGTCGGGTTTCCAGCAACTTGGAGAACTTGCTCTCTACACAGAACGCTTTGGGAAGCGTTATGGCAGGCACACTTCCACATTATCTTCAGCTGCCTTTTAACGTTACTAAACCCCTTTCCTCTAACTCACTGTTAAATGTAATTTCAGGACAAGCCAACCAGTGATGACTCAGAGAAGGCAGCCAGAGATGGTACTCCATCACAGGACCTGTCAGACAACACTGACAGTCAAACCACAGTTTGCACCACTGCCACACCCCCATGCCCCCTGCAGGTAACCCCTGAAGGTCAGTTAGTCAGTACCAGGAAGTCACAGATCACAGACCCAGGGAAGCAGGAAGAAAGGTTGCTTGGCAAGGAGAACTCACCTGAAAACAACCCACTGAAGAGTACTCCTGCACCTGTGAGCACACCTGCTGCACCCTCCTCATCATCACATCCTAACATCACATCTACCAATGAGGAAGTGACACAACAGAAGACTGAGGCTTCATCATACACAGATGTAGACGATTGTCCTGGTGAAGAGCAAATTCCTGAAGGGAAGCCAAGCACCACTCAGTCCGTACCGCTGTCATCGACGACGTTGTTACTATCATCATCAACAGCAGCAGCAACAGCAGCAACAGCAGCAGCAGCAGCCGAAGACAATGTTTATTCTGCTCCTGTGTTGTCAGATCAAAGGCCAGATGTCAGCCCAACGCTGCCCTCTGCTGACGTAAAGACCTCCCAACAGCCACCAAATGTGTCCTTCAGCCCAGATGATGAAAGTAGTAATGATAATCAAAAGGAAGGTGAACAGTCAGCATTCAATGAAGAGAAGACCAGGGATGTGACCAGTTCAGAGACCCATACAGGCCTTGAACAAGTGGAAGACAAGAGAATTACTAGATCCAGTGCCAAACCTGTTAATGTTTCACCTTCCTCACCACGCTCATCCAATAACACAGAGGTAAGTTATATATATATATATATATATATATATATATATATATATATATATATATATATATATACACATATATATATGTGTATTATATTGATATATTGCCCAGCCATAATACGGACTGAATAAGATAAGAATAAATGATTCATAAGAGGATTGAAAGTCCTGCTGGATCAGGTGCTCTGGTTGAAATTGTGACAGTAAACATGATCTGTGGCAGTAAACAATATCAGAAGGAAGAAACAGCCTCCTGCTATGGCTTGTATCCATGTGAATGGAGGATTGCTGTTTTCAATCCCAACACTAACGCGAAAATCTGAGTGTATAAAATGGAAATGAGAAATGTCCACTGCCTCGATAGATACTCATGGTGCCAACAACCTGTTGACATTTGTTTTATTAAAGGGCCACTCTGTAGATTTTCTATTGTGAGGAGGATGAGGCGTTTGAGAAAAATACAACTCCCCAATGCATTCTGTCTCTCATGAAGTCTTCTTCAAAGCTCTGGAGAAACATTTTCAGCCAGCATAAATGCGTCATCCAGCAGAGAGAGTACACAGGTCTTATGTCGGGTTTCCAGCAACTTGGAGAACTTGCTCTCTACACAGAACGCTTTGGGAAGCGTTATGGCAGGCACACTTCCACATTATCTTCAGCTGCCTTTTAACGTTACTAAACCCCTTTCCTCTAACTCACTGTTAAATGTAATTTCAGGACAAGCCAACCAGTGATGACTCAGAGAAGGCAGCCAGAGATGGTACTCCATCACAGGACCTGTCAGACAACACTGACAGTCAAACCACAGTTTGCACCACTGCCACACCCCCATGCCCCCTGCAGGTAACCCCTGAAGGTCAGTTAGTCAGTACCAGGAAGTCACAGATCACAGACCCAGGGAAGCAGGAAGAAAGGTTGCTTGGCAAGGAGAACTCACCTGAAAACAACCCACTGAAGAGTACTCCTGCACCTGTGAGCACACCTGCTGCACCCTCCTCATCATCACATCCGAACATCACATCTACCAATGAGGAAGTGACACAACAGAAGACTGAGGCTTCATCATACACAGATGTAGACGATTGTCCTGGTGAAGAGCAAATTCCTGAAGGGAAGCCAAGCACCACTCAGTCCGAACCGCTGTCATCGACGACGTTGTTACTATCATCATCAACAGCAGCAGCAACAGCAGCAACAGCAGCAGCAGCAGCCGAAGACAATGTTTATTCTGCTCCTGTGTTGTCAGATCAAAGGCCAGATGTCAGCCCAACGCTGCCCTCTGCTGACGTAAAGACCTCCCAACAGCCACCAAATGTGTCCTTCAGCCCAGATGATGAAAGTAGTAATGATAATCAAAAGGAAGGTGAACAGTCAGCATTCAATGAAGAGAAGACCAGGGATGTGACCAGTTCAGAGACCCATACAGGCCTTGAACAAGTGGAAGACAAGAGAATTACTAGATCCAGTGCCAAACCTGTTAATGTTTCACCTTCCTCACCACGCTCATCCAATAACACAGAGGTAAGTTATATATATATATATATATATATATATATATATATATATATATATATATATATATATATATATATATATATATATATATACACATATATATGTGTATTATATTGATATATTGCCCAGCCATAATACGGACTGAATAAGATAAGAATAAATGATTCATAAGAGGATTGAAAGTCCTGCTGGATCAGGTGCTCTGGTTGAAATTGTGACAGTAAACATGATCTGTGGCAGTAAACAATATCAGAAGGAAGAAACAGCCTCCTGCTATGGCTTGTATCCATGTGAATGGAGGATTGCTGTTTTCAATCCCAACACTAACGCGAAAATCTGAGTGTATAAAATGGAAATGAGAAATGTCCACTGCCTCGATAGATACTCATGGTGCCAACAACCTGTTGACATTTGTTTTATTAAAGGGCCACTCTGTAGATTTTCTATTGTGAGGAGGATGAGGCGTTTGAGAAAAATACAACTCCCCAATGCATTCTGTCTCTCATGAAGTCTTCTTCAAAGCTCTGGAGAAACATTTTCAGCCAGCATAAATGCGTCATCCAGCAGAGAGAGTACACAGGTCTTATGTCGGGTTTCCAGCAACTTGGAGAACTTGCTCTCTACACAGAACGCTTTGGGAAGCGTTATGGCAGGCACACTTCCACATTATCTTCAGCTGCCTTTTAACGTTACTAAACCCCTTTCCTCTAACTCACTGTTAAATGTAATTTCAGGACAAGCCAACCAGTGATGACTCAGAGAAGGCAGCCAGAGATGGTACTCCATCACAGGACCTGTCAGACAACACTGACAGTCAAACCACAGTTTGCACCACTGCCACACCCCCATGCCCCCTGCAGGTAACCCCTGAAGGTCAGTTAGTCAGTACCAGGAAGTCACAGATCACAGACCCAGGGAAGCAGGAAGAAAGGTTGCTTGGCAAGGAGAACTCACCTGAAAACAACCCACTGAAGAGTACTCCTGCACCTGTGAGCACACCTGCTGCACCCTCCTCATCATCACATCCTAACATCACATCTACCAATGAGGAAGTGACACAACAGAAGACTGAGGCTTCATCATACACAGATGTAGACGATTGTCCTGGTGAAGAGCAAATTCCTGAAGGGAAGCCAAGCACCACTCAGTCCGAACCGCTGTCATCGACGACGTTGTTACTATCATCATCAACAGCAGCAGCAACAGCAGCAACAGCAGCTGCAACAGCAGCAGCAGCAGCCGAAGACGAAGACAATGTTTATTCTGCTCCTGTGTTGTCAGATCAAAGGCCAGATGTCAGCCCAACGCTGCCCTCTGCTGACGTAAAGACCTCCCAACAGCCACCAAATGTGTCCTTCAGCCCAGATGATGAAAGTAGTAATGATAATCAAAAGGAAGGTGAACAGTCAGCATTCAATGAAGAGAAGACCAGGGATGTGACCAGTTCAGAGACCCATACAGGCCTTGAACAAGTGGAAGACAAGAGAATTACTAGATCCAGTGCCAAACCTGTTAATGTTTCACCTTCCTCACCACGCTCATCCAATAACACAGAGGTAAGTTATATATACTAGACCATACCCGGTGAAGGGCGCAGGCGAAAATAGTTGCAAACTTGGGGTTATTGCACATCCAAAACGGGCTTCGCAGTCCGATGCACATCGTGAAGGTGAATGGCTGTGTGCAATTTGAGATCTGTGAGCAGTGTGCAGGGTGTACAATGTGAAAAGATAGACCAAATGGTAGGAGATGAAGTTAGCAGTTTATTTGTATCAAAGGAAGGTGATAATTCAATGGTGTGAAGACAGTGGCAACGTCGTCAGGTCCACAGATTGTCATGGCAGGGCCTGCGGAATGGGAGAAAAGGAGAAGGCAGGAGTCAAGCCACAATGTGCCATGTTCATCAGGGATGAGGTGAAACGTAGCCAGTGCTATTTGTGTGAAGAGGTAAGCAGCGTCATTGTCATCATCAGTTATGTAGATGAATGTGAAATGGCACATGTAACAATGCAACAGTTGTACCTCAATGGGGAAGAAGCATATGTCCATGATGTAAGGAAGTTGCCACGTCGCAGGTTCCACAGATCAGCAACGCAGGGCCTGCAGAATGGGAGTGAAAGAGCAGGGAGGAATCAACCACACAATGTGACATGTCCAACAGGGATGATGTGAAAGGAAAGCCAGTGATATTTGTGTGAAGTGGTAAGCATCATCACTATTAGTTATGTAGATTTATGAGAAATGAATGTAACAATGCATGAACCTTGCCTCAATGGGGAAGAAGCAGTTGTCCAGGAAAGAAAGGTGCAAGGCTGCCAGGTTGCGCAGTTTGTCATGACAGACTCTGCAGAATGGGTGAATGTCAGCGGTGACTTTTATGAGAGGGGTGTTGGTGCTGTGTGATGAGCAGAGGCCGGATTGTGACCTATGTGGTGGCAGAAGTTGCTGGAACAGTGTAGCAGCTGGTGGGCAGGGGTGTAGTGGAGGGGGGACGCGGGGGAGCGGCGCTCCCTCACTTATGTAACTGCGTAAAAATAATTTTTTTTTTTTTTTTTTTTTTATGATTGAAAAAAAAAAACTCATTTGCACATTTAAAAGCAACAAATTTGTAACAACAGCATAATATTGGGTTATGCAGGTGAGATTTAGAAAACCCTGTGGGGTGGTCCACAGGCCAAATAAGCGGACTTGGCAAGAGTCAGACGCAACACAATGTGTGTGTGTGTGTGTGTGTGTGTGTGTGTGTGTGTGTGTGTGTGTGGGTGTGTGGGGGGCTCCAGGAAAAAATAGCGTGTGAAGTAGTTTCAACTACGCTACCTGGCTACTTGTATTTGCAGTAGTATTTGAAAATGAAAGGTGTGTTGAATTATAACACAAAGGGCAAAAGCAGTAGGGTGAAGTTACGTGTTAGGAGCTTGTAGATCTGCTATTGGGACGCACAGGCGTGCAACGATGGAAAGACGTGGGAGATGGAAATAGCAGGCGAAAAGCACTGTGAAAGGCGGTGTGTTTACTGTCATTAAGGGCAGAATAAGTAACATTAAATAAGCAACAATTAATGTGGTGAAATGATTACCTTTGTTCGCTGAAGCTGCGTGTGAGGTCGTCATTGTAGAGGGATGTGTTGTAGTTGTAGAGGGTGCGCGTCGTGTCTGTGTTGTTGTCGGCTTGCTGGGGTGAAGAAGTGATAGTGATTGGAACGTGAGTTAGTGTTGCCATGTTCGTCTATTGTAAGCGGTTTAGTGGCAATGTTGGTGGTAGTGTGTTTTGGCGTGGTTGTGAACGTGCAGGTGGTTGTGTGGAGGCGTTGTGAGCTTGTAGAGCGGCTGCTTTGCAAGAGGCAATGTATATGTGTGAAGGGCGAAGGGCGTGCTTCATGTGGCCTTCTTTGCATAGACCTTGTTGCTTGTAGGGCTCGCTGCGTGTGGCCTGATTTTCAGCGACATTGTTGCTGGTTTCTCGCGTGAAACCTGGCAACACTGCACAGAGTTGCGCACACGCCTGGATTGGATGCATCGTCTCGCCACACACACACACACACACACACACACACACACACACACACACACACACACACACACACAATTCAATTCAATTCAATTCAATTCAATTCAATTCAATTCAATTCAATTCAATTCAAAGGGCTTTATTGGCATGAGAAAACATACGTTTACATTGCCAAAGCAGAAAGCATAATACAACAATACAGCAATACAATCAAAACAAAAAATATGTACATTTGAAAGTCAGAATCTTCAATAGATCAATTTCTATGTACCAAGATCACTGGGTGTAGTTATAGTGCCGGAATATACCCAATGATTAGTCTTTAGGGTGGTTGTGTTCCGTTTGATATCCTTTTCCTATCACAGCAACTCACGAATCTTGCTGCTGTGTTTGCACATTGTTGTACTTCGCCCAGCAGATATGGGAGTTTTTTGTCATTGGTCATGTTTTCAAAATCTCCGTGTGTGGTTGTAATCTGTGGGAAGTATGTGTCTCTGATGTCTTGGTACAATGGACAGACGGTTAGGAAGTGTAGCTCGGTTTCCACTTCATTTTGTGTGCAGTGGGTGCATAGTCTGTCTTCTCTCGGGATACAGGTCTGCCTGTGACGACCTTTCTCGATCGCAAGACTGTGCTCACTGAGTCTGTACCTAGTTAAGATTTTTCTTTGTTTTGGGTCAGTCACGGTGCTCAGGTATTCTGCCACTGCGTATTCTCTGTTTAGGGCCAGATAGCATTCTAGTTTACTCTGCTTTTGTGTTGCTTCTTTCCAGTGTGTCAGGTAGTTTTCCTTTTGCTGTTTTATAATTTGGTTTAGTCCAATGGGTTTTCTATCTCGTGGCTCTGTTTGTGTTTGTGCCCGGAGTTCCAGGGCCAGCTGGCTGAGGGGGCATCTCTCTAGGGTTTCGCTGTGTGTGAGTGCCTTGTTATGGAGTGCATCTAGGTCGCTTTCTTTTAGGTGGTTGTAGAACTTAAGTGCTCTCTTTTTTATTTTGATAATTAGTGGGTATCGTCCTAATTCTGCCCTGCATGCATTATTTGGTGTTTTTCGCTGGGTACGGAGAATGGATTTGCAGAATTCTGTGTGTAGGGTCTCGGTTTGGTGTTTATCCCATTTTTCAGGGTCATGGTTTGCTAATGGTCCCCAGATCTCACAACCATAGAGGGAAATTGGTTCTATCACAGAGTCCAGTATTTTAAGCCAGGTTTTAATTGGGATGTCTATTTTGATGTTTCTTTTGATAGCATAGAATGCCCTTCTTGCCTTGTCTCTCAGGTCCTTTACAGCTTGGTTGTAGTTCCCTGTGCTGCTGATGTTTAGGCCAAGGTAGGTATAGTTTTTTGTTTGTTCTAGTGGGATTGTATTTAGGAAAAACTGATGGTTTTGGCGGCTGGATCTTTTTTGAAATATCATGATTTTAGTTTTAGTTAGGTTCACTGTCAGGGCCCATGTCTGGGAGAATTTGTGTAGGAGATCAAGTTGCTGCTGTAGTCCTTCCTTGGTTGGAGACAGCAGCAGCAGGTCATCTGCAAAAAGTAAGCATTTGATTTCTGTGTTTGCCAAGGGGATGCCTGGAGCTGTGGACTGTTCTAACGTTTTTGCTAATTCGTTGATATATATGTTGAAGAGTGTTGGACTCAGGCTGCATCCCTGTCTAACTCCTCGGCTTTGGGGGAAAAAGTCTGTGTGCTTTTCGCCTATTTTAACTGCACATTTGTTGTTAGTGTACATTGATTTTATGATGTCATAGGTTTTCCCCCCAATGCCACTCTCCAACAGTTTGTACATCAGACCCTCATGCCAAATTGAATCGAATGCTTTTTTGAAGTCGACAAAGCAGGAGAATAATTTGCTTTTGTTTTTGTTTAATTGGTTGTCAATTAGGGTGTTTAGAGTGTAAATGTGGTCTGTTGTGCGATATTTTGGTAGAAAACCAATTTGTGATTTGCTCAGGACATTGCTTTCTGTGAGGAAGTTTAGAATTCTGTGGTTGAGGATCATGCAGAGGATCTTTCCGAGGTTGCTGTTTACACAGATCCCGCGGTAGTTATTTGGGTCATATTTGTCTCCACTTTTGTGGAGTGGCGTTATCAGCCCTTGATTCCATGTGCTGGGGAAGATCCCAGAGCTGAGCACGATATTTAGGAGTTTTAGTATGGCTATTTGGAATTTGAGGTCGGTGAATTTGATCATTTCATTTAGAATACCGTCCGCCCCGCAGGCCTTCTTGGTTTTAAGTGTTTTTATTTTGTCTTGTAGTTCTTTTAGGTTGATTTGGGAATCTAGTGGATTCTGGTAGTCTTTTACGGCTGACTCTAGGTTTTGTAGTTTATCTTTTATTTGTTTTTGCTCTTTGTTCTTCTCGATTGGGCCAAAGAGGCTAGAAAAATGGTTCACCCATATATCTCCATTTTGGATGGGTAGTTCGTCCTGTTTTAGCTTATTAAGTCTGTTCCAGTTTTCCCAGAAGCTGTTTGTCTGTATGGAATCCTCGATATCTTGCAGTTGGTTTCTAACATGTTGATCTCTTTTTTCTCTTACTGTTTTCTTGTATTGTTTCAGTGTTTCCCCATATTGGAGACGTGTGTTGTGGTTGTCTGGGTCTCTGTGTTTTTGGTTTGATAGTTTCCTTAATTTTTTCCTGAGATTATTGCAGTCATTATCGTACCATTTGTCATTCTCAACATTTTTTCTGGCTTTCCTATTTGATACTTTTAGGTTTGCTAGTGAGGCTGTTAGTTCAAATATATGATTGAGGCCTTCTACTGCCCTGTTTACACTTTCACTGTTTTCTTCAAAGGTTTTTTCTAGGAACTGATCCAGTTGTGATTGGACTTGTTTTTGCCTAATAGCATTTTGGAAAGCTTCTGCGCTGTGTTCATTCCATTTGTAACGTTTTTTTATAGTATGTAGTTTGTTTGGCGTTTGTTCTTTGTGTCTGTGTGTTGATCTGTTTAGATAGGCTGTGGTTCTGTTGTGGTCTGACAGGGGTGTTTGCGGGCTGACTGTGAAAGCTCTGAGCGATGCCAGGTTTATGTCCGTGATAAAGTAATCTACCGTGCTGTTTCCCTGGGATGAGCTGTATGTATATCTACCGAAGGAGTCCCCTCGGAGTCTACCGTTAACGATGTACAGACCCAGTGAGCGACAGAGCTGTAGCAGTTGTGACCCATGTTTGTTTGTTGTTTTGTCGTGATTGTATCTCGGGGGACATGTTGGGGAGCTGATGTGTCCCCCTCCTGGTAAGTGTTTGTTTCCCTGTGTGTTGAGGGTGTCAGGCCCTTGTCCTGTTCTGGCATTTAGGTCTCCACAAATTACAATGTGACCGTGTGCCTGGAAATGGCTGATATCCTCTTCTAGTGTGGGGAAAAAGTCCTCTGTAAAGTAAGGGGATTCAATTGGGGGGATGTAGGTGGCACACAGGTAGAAATTTTTTTCGGTTGTGGTAAGTTCCTTGTTTAATTCCAGCCAGATGGAAGAAGTTCCAGTTTTTACTAGCTTAATGGCGTGGATTAGTTCTGATTTGTACCATATTAGCATACCTCCAGAGTCCCTTCCCTGGGTGACTCCTGCCAGTTTTGTAGATGGTACCACGAGTTCTCTGTAGCCAGTAGGACAGCCAGTGGGGCCGTCCCCTCTGTGCCATGTCTCTTGTAGAACAATGATGTCTATGTTTGCAATCTCTTTGGCAAAGTCTGGGGTTCTGCTCTTGATGCCAAGGGCAGTCGACCTCAAACCTTGTATATTCCAGGATGATATGGTGAGTGATTTGTACTCCATTGTTCACATTGTTGTTACATTCCAGAGGTTCTGCCCTGGGCCCATGCTGTGTAGAATTCCCTGAACATCTGCTCGATGCTGTGTGTGCTGGGGATGGCTCTGGTCACCGCCTGTGCGTATGTGTATGGTTGGAGAGGGAGGGGGAGAGTGGGCGGTGGTGAGGCTGATGCAAGAGTGTATGGGATGGACATCAGTGGTGTGGGTGAGCTGTGTGTGGGATGAGGTCTGGGTGGAGCAGTGAGGATATGCATCAGGGGTGTGGGTGGGCCGCCCTGTTGTGTGGCATGGGGTCTGGATGGGGCGGAGGGGTGTCTAGGAGAGGGTCTGCTAGGTTGATAGGGGTGGTGACGTCTAGTAGAGTGTCCTCTGTGTGCAGTGCGGTGTCCTCTGGGTGTAGGATGTTGTCCACGGTGGTTGCGTGTGTAGGGTGTTGTGTCTGTAGGGTAGTCGCGGTCGAGTGCGATGTCCTTCAGGCTCTTTGCAAAGGTTGGGATATCAGCCTTGCGGATGTGTACCTGGTCGTGTAGGCTTCCCTTGTGCAGGGTTGGGTGTTCTGCGAAGTGGACCTTACTCTTCCTTGCACAGATTCTGGAAGTCTGTGCGTTGATTGCGTTGATGTAGTCGTATTCGACGTCGCCTCTGTGTAGCAGTGCCGAGATGACTACTTCTGCGTTGGGGAATGTTGAGGTGGCTTTTTCTATCATTCCCTTGGTAGATGTGACCATCTCGTGGTCTTCCTGTACCCATATGTCGTTTGTGCCGGTGTGGATTATTATATGGCTGGGGGAGCCTAGCCGGTCCCTTGTCAGTAACTCCATTGCACGTGCTGTGTTTCGACATCTGATGTGTTCAACTCTGTGCTTTGGGAAGAGCTTTCTTGCATCGATGTATTTCCCATTTGAGTCAGTCAGGAGTACAATTTCTGGTTTTTGTAGCTGGCGGTTTTCTGGAGGTGTAGCAGTGGGGGAGGGTTGTGGTGGGTCCTCTTCTTGAACGATCTCTTGGGAGAGTACTTGGCTTTGAGGTACCGCTGATTGGTCAGGGTTATCTGGTATTTCTAACCCTTCCTGCTGATTGCTGGTTGGTCTTGCTTCCCTTTCAAGCTTTTCTATCTCTCTCCTCAGTTGCCCTATTTCCTTTTCTGTCGTTTTCCTTAGCTGTTCTGTGTCTTTTCTCATACTTTCCCTAGTCTCTGCTATTTCCTTTTCCTGTCTTTCTTTTAGCTTTGCTAGCTCCTTTCTCATGTCTTCCTTTAGCTGTCTTATCTCCTTTCCCATATGTTCCCGTAGCTGTACCAACTCCTGTCTGAGCGTAGGCTCACTCTCTGCCTGTTCCTTTGTGGCACTGGCCCTGGGAACTGTCTGTTCTTCCGTATACCCCAATAGCTGTTGCTCCATCTGTACTTGCCTATATTCTAATCTAAAGAATTGGTCATTCAACTTGGTAAGCAGGTGTGGCTCTATGGTGTGAGCTTTTGTGGCACTGATTGGTGGGGGTGGGGGTGGACTCTCTACTGTGTCTGGATGTATTGTCTTGTCTATGTCTATAGTGGTTGGAGTGCAATTTTCTTGTGCCATCTCCCTGATTTTGGTGAAGTCATTCATTATGGGTGTTCTATTTCCCTGGATTGTTACTCTTCCAGTTTTGTAAATGTTTACAGTGGTGGCTCCTTCCTCTGAGTGCAGTTTAAGGCTACATCCATCAGTCAGTGGTACCTTTTTTATCTCTGTGTAGTGCTTTTGTGTGGCTTCAATCCATGCCTGAGGTCTATGTGTGAAAAAGATTAGGTTTGTTTCAACCTTCTTTGAGTTATAGTCTGCATAAAGTGTCTCTAAGTTATTTGTCAGGAGTTCTGTCTTGTAGTTCTCCTTATCTAACTTAACCTTAGCTGATGTTGGATATTCAATTGGTATCGGTGTTGTGGGTGTGTGTGCTGTTGCTGTAGCTAGAAGCTCGGTTGCCATGGCTTCCATTGTTCAGGCTCACACCTGGCTCACCTAGCTTCACGCCCCTGTCTAACACCCCTCCCCCGGTACTTTCCTTTGTTATGCTACTTTGCTGCCTGCTTCTACTACTACTACTATTCTATGTGTCTAAATGTTTAAACTGTTCCCATGCAGTTTACTATGATTCTACAGTATTCTATTTTACTACAGTCTTACAACAATCTTACTACACTTCAATGTCTCTAGACTAGAGTTCTGCAATGTATCTCCAAACTTCAGGGTTACTTACTCAAGTTTGTTGTGTGTCTTTTCTGGTAAAGGAGCAAGTTTTAACTCCAAATGTTTTGTTGAGTGGTAAAAAGCTGTTTTATTCCTTGTTGTCCTTGATCCTTTTTGGTCTTTGTGAACACACACACACGCACACAGTTTAGCGCGAGTCGTGTAGTGCGCGCACACGCACACACACACACAAGCACACAGTTTAGCGCGAGTCGTGTAGTGCGCGCACACGCACACACATCGTGTCGCCACACACACACACACACAGTTTAGCACACACAGTTTAGCGCGAGAGTTAGTGCGCGCACACGCACACACACACACACAGTTTAGCGCGAGTGGTGTAGTGCGCGCACACGCACACACAGAGCCGGCTGGATTGGATGCAACGCATGCGCAGTTTGATCGGACGACCCAAGACACCATATATACACATATATATATGTGTATTATATTGATATATTGCCCAGCCATAATACGGACTGAATAAGATAAGAATAAATGATTCATAAGAGGATTGAAAGTCCTGCTGGATCAGGTGCTCTGGTTGAAATTGTGACAGTAAACATGATCTGTGGCAGTAAACAATATCAGAAGGAAGAAACAGCCTCCTGCTATGGCTTGTATCCATGTGAATGGAGGATTGCTGTTTTCAATCCCAACACTAACGCGAAAATCTGAGTGTATAAAATGGAAATGAGAAATGTCCACTGCCTCGATAGATACTCATGGTGCCAACAACCTGTTGACATTTGTTTTATTAAAGGGCCACTCTGTAGATTTTCTATTGTGAGGAGGATGAGGACGTTTGAGAAAAATACAACTTCCCAATGCATTCTGTCTCTCATGAAGTCGCCTTCAAAGGCTCTGGAGAAACATTTTCAGCCTGCACAAATGCGTCATCCAGCAGAGAGAGTAGACAGGTCTTATGTAGGTTTTCCAGCAACTTGGAGAACTTGCTCTTTACACAGAACGCTTTGGGAAGCATTATGGCACATTTCCACATTATCTTCAGCTGCCTTTTAACGTTACTAAACCCCTTTCCTCTCACTCACTGTTAAATGTAATTTCAGGACAAGCCAACCAATGATGACTCAGAGAAGGCAGCCAGAGATGGTACTCCATCACAGGACCTGTCAGACAACACTGACAGTCAAACCACAGTTTGCACCACTGCCACACCCCCATGCCCCCTGCAGGCGCCCCCTGAGGGTCAGTTAGTCAGTACCAGGAAGTCACAGCACATCACTGGAGGTGTGGACGTTTCCAAGCCATTGACAAATTCCTCTTCCCAAGATGCAACAGAAAGCCCTGTTGAAATTCAGACAAATGGGGCAGCACATGCTGATCAACAAAAGAAGCCACTTTGGCCTCCACCAGTGTAAGTCCAGAAAATAACTCATAACCTTGATTCATACCACATCTAGTGGGAAAACATGCTTCCTCCAGTGACTGAACCTACTACAATAAAATGTCTCCACTAAAAATCTTCTTCTTCTTCTTGTGGAATGTGAACAGATAAAACTGAATGTGTTTTGTTTATTTGTGCCACATTTAGCTCATCAAGCCAACCACAGGTTCGTGGCAGTGACAACATTACGGTTTACTTCCATGCTGTCATTTCCAAAGACATCAAATTCAATCCAGAACACGACAGAGTTTTCCTAAGATCTGGAGAATTATTTGGAAAATGGGACTGTGATTCCTTGGAAATGTTTGTCATAAGGTAGGACCTCTGGCAATTAATATATTTAGGTATACGGATAGATTTAAGATGGCTTTAAGAATACTTTGGTTCTGCATATTATGTACTAGGGCCATTGTTTCTAAGTGGTTAAATTCTACATACAGGTTGACCATGGTCGTAGCAAATCTAAAATTTCACAATTTGTTGCAGCAGCAACTGTGTAACATATAACCGCTGGTTGATGGGGTGCACCCAAAATCTATCTCAGAAGCAGGAGAGACAAGATAAACGGAAATCGGAAAATATGTAGTATTTTAATTAACATCATAGCAATTAAATCAGGGGTATTCAACTAGATTAGGCAGGGGGCCACAATTGTAAAATGACTTGAAGTCAGGGGCCACAAGACCATGTTTGTGGTTAACCGTTTGTTGTGTGTGCTATAGCAAGGATTCCCAAACTTTTCAGGCCTTGAACCCCCAAAAGGAATCATATTTGAACTGGGGGGACTGGGATATTGAGAAAATAGGAAGTAGATAAGTCAGTGTGTCCCTGACATGGAAGCGTCTTTGTGAGAACAAAAGTGGAAGCAGGCTGGCAAGGTGATGGTTATTTTTTTTATGTTTTTGAGCATCCGACTCTAATAATGATCTAATGATCAGTTCAGACCATCATTCAGCTCAGGACGCTATTGAGGATGAATGAATCATACTGTAATGGTCATAGTGTAATGTCAAGCTGAACTACTTGAAATCTACATTATTCTGAAATAATGAGAAGTAAACAACATTTCTGGCTGTTTTGTTTCTTTGTACCATGAAAAGGTATTTTCTTAAGTACAGTAGCCTACATATGACGTGTAGTGAAGTGATTTTCTTATGGGTGATTTTGTAGTTTATACTGGAGTAAAATATCTTTCAAGTAAGATATCTGTACCTTTACTATGGTTTTTATACACCGCTATTTAGTTCTCCATGTTTAAAGTAAAAAAAAAAAAAAAAATGTAATGTAATGTAATTTTTTTTTTAAATAAAATAACATAATAATTCGGTTAATGGTTGATTAATGGTTGATTAACCATTAATGGTTGATTAACCATTAACAAGTTTTGATTAACGGTTATGAAAAACATTCAAAATGGTCATCCTGTACAACGAACCATCCAATAATAATTTGTTATTGGATTTATTATTACACTGGAATATGGAATGTGTTCCAGGGGAAAAATGAAAGCTCCGATGGGGCCGGGTGGGGCCCGCGGGCCGTTGAATATCACTGAATTAAATGTTCAAAATACACTTAAAAAACATATCCAGAGATGGGAGCTAGTTCTTCTCCTGAAGCAAACTAGTCAACAGTACCGGTGGTGTACATTAATATGAGCTATATTGGGGACCAGAGTCCACCTGTTCCGGTTATTATAACAAATTGAAATCAGTTCTGAACTTTAAATCAAATAATGTAACCATATCTCCCCATTTAATTAGACAATTAATTGTTTTAGACATTTTTGAGTAATAGTAGAGCAAGTACAATAAAGTTTGCAATAACAGTGCAATCCTGTTATTACCAAGTACCAACCCATTATACTACCAGAAGCATGCCTGGTTTGTTGTTTTGGTATCTTACTGTATACTGTAACTGAAAATGTTACCTGATCAACACTGTTTAGCGTATGTGGAACAGAATGATGTATTTCATATCAAAATATCCCCTACGGAAAACAAGGAGTGATGAAAAATAAACTAAATTTTGCCCAAATAAATGTACAGTATGGAAGAATCTTGTTTTTGTCATATAGAGCGTCGCAGTTCCCGCCCACTTCCTGTTTTTTTTGGTGCCGGAAGAAAAAACTCAATGCATTTTTCCATTGACATTTCCAAAAATATTTATATCTATTAATTTAAGCCTCGAATCAAGCCATCACGAGATGACATGAATCATGACCATAAAACGTTTTTTTCTGTGATTTTTTTTAATTTTATATTTAATTATATGATATACTATATTTAATAAATACCCTTTGTTTTGCCGTTTTCAACAAAAAAAAAATCACAGAATCAAACGTTTATGGTCATGATTCATGTCATGTCATGATGGCTTGATTCGAGGCTTAAATTAATAGATATAAATATTTTTGGAAATGTCAATGGAAAAATGCATTGAGTTTTTTCTTCCGGCACCAAAAAAAACAGGAAGTGGGCGGGAACTGCGACGCTCTATAGTGAAAATATATTTGCAATAATATGTAAAAAAGAACAAAGACTCAAGCGTTTAAGCCAATAGCATCTACCTTCATTTGATAATTTTTTCTCCTTATACTTCTATATCTATATCTTTACTCAGAGACTTAGGTGAACATAGGTTCCTTGTTCAAGGACAATGGAAGGTTTCCAGACGTTATGTTGGCAACAACATACCCTACAAGTATTTTGTGTACAAGTACAACCACAACCATGCAAACTACACTGAGAGTAGATTTGAGCGCATCTACCAGAAAGAGTCAAAGCTCGTGGTCAACAGGTGTCTATGCATCAAGCCTGAGTACTTGACAAATGCAGGTACTGTATGGTTGTCATTTTCTACTTTAAGCTTTGTTTGATAACAATGGTCATTTCATAACGAAACCGGGATTGTAAAATTTTAGTATTTCTGATTGTTATCAAGGGGAATGGAATCAGTATGATGACATCATACATTCAGAACTAAAGCAAGGCTGGTTCACGGACAAAGCCAAGAATGCTGTGGTCAAAGGGCGAGCAATGACTGGAAAAGTGATGCTGGAAACCATCTTTGATCGTCTCAAAACCTGGGATGAAGTGAATGTGGAGAATGTATTTCTACAGCTTCAGCAGTTCTTCATGGCATATAGTTATCCTTTGGTCCATGATAACATAGCAAGGCCATGGGGTATACCATATGGAGAGGAAGAGGTACCAGATGTTCTTTTCTGAATTATCACTAATTGAAGTGCAAAAATGTATGAGCAATGGCTAAATCGGATGTTTAAATCTATGCATGACATCATGGCTTTTATAAAGACTGTAAAATAATAATAATCAATATAATTGAATGTAGTAATTAAATTACATTTTGTCACAGGTGAGAGAAGTTATGAGGGAGTTCCTGGAGAGCTACGCGTTGGAGAAAGATGGAGAAAATCGGTCCTCCTCACTAGATCACCTCCAAAAAGGAATTATTGCTTTACTTGTTCGTTGCAAGTATCTCACTAAGGAACCTACTGGACAACAACTGTCTCATCTCTGCCAGCTTCTCTGCCTGCCTAAGAAACCACGAGAAGAGTTCCTCACATACTGGACACAGCTTTCAAGGGGTTTACCTGACAAAACATGGTAAATGTTAAATTGAATTCATTTGAATTCAATTCAACTGAGTTTAGCTTTATTACCAATGTACCTAAAATGTGCACTGTGCCATGTGCAGGTTTTTGCAGTTCAGATAATGATTCTGACTTCCCAACTGAAATGTTCATCTTATTAGTGTTGCAGATACTGTTGAGAAACTGTGCAGCCGTGCAAAAGAAGAAGGACTACATGAGTGGATCTTGGTCATACCCTTGGTTCATCTGTTGAGAGGAAATGTCAAACCATTTGAATCAGTTCTACCAGTCTTGATTCCACAATTTGATAGCTGGACAGGAATAAAGGGGATCGATGTCCACAAAGAATATGATGAATGGTATGTCGGAAAGAGACTTAAGGCCTCATCTGTACATTAAAAACTAGCATCATTCCAACTAATGGTGTACATGACATCTCGGGCCCTATCTTGCCTTACATCGACACGTTGTGAGCTTGTAGATTGGTTATTTGAACAATTTTAAAATGTTTTTCAAAATACTGTGGTAAAAAATGGCAAAAAAGTTTAGGGATGATGGATAAGGTGAGATAGGGCCCCACATCTAGCATCTGGGACTCATGTTTAAAAAGTATTGTTTTGCATGTGTAATATGTATCCATTGTTTAGTATTCCAGGAAATAATTAGTCTTTAACCTTTCCACCATTCTTATTTTTCAACAAATTAAATCATTCTGAGATAGAAAATATAGCCATCACCAAACTGGCCATAATTGTTCGTATCTGTCTAAAACAAATTGAGTTGCTTCATGCCACTCATAGTTACGTCAACTTGGGTTTTATATGGACTGCCTGTTCCAGGGGTTTTCAAACTTTTCCATGCCAAGAACCCCCAAATAGCCATAGTCTCTGTCTGCAGGCCCCCTATTGTTAAATGGCTTAACAAATAAATGCATTTAAATTAGTTTTTATATATTTTGTTTTATTATCTAATTCTTTCCTTCTCCTTTCCAACTGGTCCATGGTGCCACATGGCGGCCTTTTGATGAATTGAATGCATAGGACCACAATGGAAACAAACCCTTAGGGCTTTTTGTGTTATCCTTTTAGCATCATTGTATAATCGAGCCACTGTACTATTTGCAAACTGTTAACTAAGTATTCAATTCAATCAATTAATCAAAACACCCCCCACTTTGAAAACCACAGGCCTATTCCAAACCTATGAACAAGTAATCATATAATTGTAGGAATGTGGAATTGTATTTGCCTAAAGTAAAAATCTAATATGGCTGTAACTGTTTAATTTTGCAACATTGTCATGGCTGTCATATAGGGGTCTGATTGAGGTCATGGAAAAGCACATGCATCTGTTGGACGTGGACCATCTGCTTGTCCGGTCTTGGATATCTGTGCTGGGAAAGGATACTCTAATGACCTTCCTATCCAGAACACATGTGGATCTGTTGGACATCCTCCACTACATGCAGTTCAATCTTCAATCTGACATCACCTACTCCAACAAAAAGGTGTGCATTATCATATTTGATAATGAAGTAATAATGAACAGTTCTCCAACATTATAATGAGAAATGCTTTTTACATTGCTTTTTAGATTTGGCAAGAGTTGATGTCACATCTCAAGAAAGAAACCCTTAAAAAGGATCCCTGGTAAAATACTAATCTTAAAAAACAAAAATCATAAATGTCATAAATTACAGCAATGGCTGACATGTTTTACATTTGTAACTATTTATATGATGTATTCTTTTCCTATTCTGTTAGTCCTGATGACAGGTATGGGGACATGTGCTTGGCAATAGCAGTGAAACTTCTTAGGATGATCTGTAAGAAAACAACAGAGCCACATCACTTTGACATTCCACTTGAATTTCTCAATCTCATCTGCCGGATTGTGGATTCTTACGACTGTGCCAATTCTCAGGTAGACCCTGTCCTCAGTTTTGTTTGCCAGACCACACTAGTCAATCTATACAAAAGTATTTATTTTAAGCACTTTTACCCCTACGTTCTATCAAAAAGAAAATGACTAACAACTGATCACTGCAATTCCAGTCAAAAGAGAGAATCCATGAACAGGCACTTGGGGAGATGCTGGAAACCATGAGAGAATGGCTTAGAGAAACATTCAGAAACAAGTTGCTTAATGCATGGCCCAGAGGACATGGCACAGAATATGCGTCACCAGATGAAATGAAGGTAATATTTTGAACACCAGCAAATGCTCTGTCTTGATAAAATGAGATCTAATGATGAGATTCTAACATCCCACAGACAGCTTACAAAGTATCCATGCCAGCCAATTTAATTTATTCCAGCAATTATTTAGATTTTTACTGGGTTTCATTTTTTCAGTTGAATTTGAAGTTGACTCGTTTGACCTATGTACACAATTGTTCCCAGACATTGACTAAGTTTTAAGCTCAAACCCATAAACTCTATTTATTTTATTAGATACACACACACACACACACACACACACACACACACACACACACACACACACACACACACACACACACACACACACACACACACACACACACACACACACACGTTTCCTCTTCTTTTCCCACACACTTGCCCTCGTTTCTGTGGTGGTCGGCAGGAACCTTACACCATATTGAATTTTGAATATTATTTGTTGTTCTTGTTCTTATTCTAGGCTTTGAAGTTCTGATCAAATTTAAATGAAAACAAAACCAAATCCATTACACACCTCAGTGTTTGGCCCCTATCATTCTTGCATTCTAGCTACATGTTTTGTATTTCAAATATATTGGATTTTGATCTTAGATTTTTCTTTTGTTATTGTTATTACTATATTAGTTATTACTTTTGTGAAAAATGTCTCTGTTTTGTTTACTTTTCTAGGTTTGGAACATGTTAATCTCCATCTCTTTCAACCACAAGGAACTCACCTCGTCCTGGAGAACCACATTTTTGACTGACTTTGAAGGAAGATTAAAACGGGTAAGATTGGCTTACATTATGCTGCCTGAACATAGATGATTGTCACAGCTATTGATTATTGTCTCCGCCAGGCCGAAAGGCATGGCGAGAGAGTATGTTTTGCACCCTGTCGTGTGTCCTGTCCGTCCGTGAGCAGCTAATCTCCGGCACCATTGGCCCAGTCCCTGCGAAACTTAGCACACACATTCCCTGGATGCAAATTCAGAACCTCTGCCCCAGATTTTTCACATGGGCCTGTTAATGCGCCACCAGCAGGTCTAATTTAGCAAAACACATTTTTGGAACAAAATGCCTCAAATCATGAATGCAGTGTCCGATTGCTGTGAAAGGCCTAAGAAGAAATGGCACCCTTTTCACATTGGCTTATTACAGCGCCACCAGGAGGACACAGTAACGTACCTGACCTGGTGGAGACCTGTGCTCCGAGGAGCACTTTTTCTAGTTAACAATCAGTCAATGCGTCTAGGTACGATTGCTAGAACCTTCAACAGTAAAGACAGATAGTTTAACTGGCTGGCATACCAGAAGTGTTTGCTTGCATGGGTAGTAGGTAGCTTATTGTTGGCATGGCGAGAGTATGTTTTGCACCCTGTCCGTCCGTCCGTCCGTCCGTCCGTCCGTCCGTCCGTCCGTCCGTCCGTGTGTGTGTGTCATTCTGTCTGTGGACAGCTAATCTCTGGCACCGCTGGCTAATACTGCAATGTAAAATTACTGTGTTACAAGTAAAAGTCCGGAATAGAAAAAATACTTGAGTAAAAGTACAAAAGTATTGGTATCAAAATGTACTTTAATTACCAAAAGCAAAAGTACTAAAACTAGTATGTAACCTCAGTTTTATTAATACCGAAGTAACATGCTTACTTATGGGATATCATCGCCCCCTAGCGATGCACAGAGCACAGCACATGAACTCCCGGTTACAATTTCCTATTGGATAGGGTCATGTTACGCAAAACCGTAAACCCGGAAGGGTATAAATACCCTCGCGTCACTGGGATACGCCCTCTTAAAACCTTCACTCTGCACGCCACAAAAGCGCACAGAAGGGGTTTTTGGTAAGCATACTACTTCGGTATTAATAAAACTGGGGTTACATACGTAACCCCTAGTTGTTATTTCATACCTTCATAATATGCTTACTTCCCCAGTCTGTAACCCTACCCATCCGCACGCCCATGGCCACAGGTCTCGCCCCTAGCAAGACCACGGCCCTCGGGCGCCCCCCGACCCCTTGGGTCAGGACGCGGAAAGGATTAAGTCAAGGACCTGACAGACCAACAGTCTGTCTCGTGTAACTAGAAAAGTCAGACCCCCGTCTGCCCCCTAGTGACAAGAGATCCAGGACCTCCTCTCCCCCTGGATCTAGCCTAGCCGGTCTAGGGGAGGCTTAAGAGGAAACACAAGCAGGAAGAGAGGCATGCCCCCAGGCATGCACAGTACTCCCCTGACTTGAGCCTGCCGCCACACCCAAGACTGTGTGCGCCATCTCAGATTCCGCCACGTCAAGGCTGTAAAAGGCTGCAAAGGTCGAAGGAGACAACAAGTTTGCCGCAGAGCATATTTCCTGCATCGACACCCCTCTGTAAAGGGCCCAAGATGCAGCAACACCCCGAGTAGAGTGGGCCCTCAGTCCCAACGGGACTACAGACCCACTGGCCAACCGAATCGCCTCCACGATCCATCTGGACAGGGTTGGCCTAGCCACCGCCTTCCTCTGGCCAAAGGAGACGAACAGCTGAGACGCCCTACGGCCGACCGCCGTTCTCTGACAGTAAAGCCTCAACGCCCTTACTGGACAGAGACAGTGCAACCGCTCATCCTCCACCGATGCAAACGGCGGTGGATGGAAGGCCCCCAAATCCACCGGGGCCCTAGCTATCATGCCAGTCTTAGACACAAACGTCAAGTTAGGTTTCAGCAAAACACATGCAGTCCGGGCTCACCGAGAGCGCCTGCATGTCACCGACACGTTTAGCTGTACACAGGGCCACCAGGAGCACCGTCTTGAGACTCAGGATCCTCAGATCCACAGTCTCAAAAGGTTCAAAAGGGGGACGGCAAAGTGCCTCCAGCACCACTGGCAGATCCATCTTCAGCTCTCTTCAGCCAATTTGTCCAACACAAGGGAACCCAATCCGCCTTGTTTGTTGACATAGCACATCGTTGTGGTATTGTCCGTTCTGACCAGGACATGACACCCCACGATGCGGCTCTCGAAGTGCTTGAGAGCAAGGAAGACCGCCAGCAGCTCCAGGTAGTTGATGTGGCACTCCTTCAGAACGGAGTCCCACGTCCCCCTGGCTGAGTGGCCTTCGTGGACAGCCCCCAACCTGAGAGGCTGGCGTCCGTGGTAATCACCTTTCGTGACACTACCGCGCCTATCCTGACCCCTTCGGACAGGAAGGACGCCTGTGACCACGGTTGGAGTGCCACCACGCACCGTGATGACACTATCACACTGGGATGGGATCAAGACGCTCTTCTGAGCGTTGATCGTGAATCCCAGGGACTTCAGGTGTGCAATGGCCAACTCTGTGTGCCGCGCCACCTCCTCCCTCGATCCCGCTGCCAGCAGCCAGTTGTCTATATACGTTGCCAGACGCAGACCCTGCTGCCGCAGTGGAGCTATGGCCGCGTCCGTGCATTTCACGAAAACCCGAGGGCTCAGTGACATAACGAACGGGAGCACCGTGTATTCGTACACTTTGCCTTCGTAGCCAAAGCGCAGGAACTTCCGGTGTGGAGGGTAGATTGGGACGTGAAAATAGGCATCCTTGAGGTCTATGCTCGTCCACCAATCTCCCTGTCGTATCGAGCGTAACAACGTCGCCGTTGTCAGCATTCGAAAATTGAAGACCTTCAGATATCTGTTCAGGCCCTTCAGATTCAGAATAGGTCTCATGCCCCCCCCCCTTTCTTTTTCACCAGGAAATATTCCGAATAGAAACCCAGTAGGTTCTGATCCGGAGATAATTCTCTGATGACACCTTAGCTCAATAGAGACAAAACCTCCTCTCTCAGCGTTATGGCCGCTTGGCCCGATGCTTGAGTGAACAAAACTTTGTTTGTTAGCGGAGGTTTTCTGGAAAATTGCAACCTGTAGCCCTTCAGAACGGTGCGCAGCACCCAAGGGTTCGGTTTGCAAGCTTTCCATTGCTCTAGGCACCGAGCGAGAGGATTCAAGGGGTTGGTGGGGGCTACTGACGTCACCTGCTCCGTGGAGCGCCTGCCCGTTCCCATGGGAACCAGTGATGCCTCCGGTCTGATCGCTTTGACCGTCGAGGAGGCGTCCATGAGGGGCAGCAGCGGTAGCGTCGGTCCGTTCAACGGACGCAGGGAAGTCATGTGACTGGGCACGGAAGCCTTCCTCGATGTCCACATCCGCCCTGCAGCTCTGCCTGTTAGCGATAGCCGGGCTCGTGGGGTGGAGGGGGTTAATAATGTCGTCACCGTCTTGGAGCACGTGCCCGTTTCCATGGGAATCGGAGACGCCGTCGCTCTGTGTGACGTGACATCGGAACCCTTCTGCGGTGTTGTAGTTACCCGGAACGAAACTCTCGCCCCCCAAGGGGAGTGTCGACGGTGTTACACCGGGGCCCTCTGACGTGTAAACTTCCGCCTCTCCTCGTCCGCCATCTTGAGGAGGTCGAAGGAGGCGGCCATCTTGTGCGGTGTTGCTACCCGGAACGAGACTTTCGCCCCCCAAGGGGAGTCTCGACGGTGTAACACCGGGGCTCTCTGACATGTAAACTTCCGCCTCTCCTCGCCCGCCATCTTGGGGAGGTTGAGGGAGGCGGCCATCTTGCCCTTCCACCGTCCCACAGTGATGCCATCTGCCGGACGGAAGAAGGAACTGCCGTGACGCAGTTAGAATATTTGCGTTTACAGAGAGCCCTTGTTTTACACTTTGAAAGCAATACGTTTGAGACATTTGATTCATTGCAATTGGTTCTATTACCTGCATTTGATTCATTATGTTCATTGCATGCACAGGATCTGTCCCTACAGTGTTCGGAATGTCGTCCAAGTGACATACCGAGCACTAAGGGCACATTAAAGACATTTGAGGACGGGGTACCCCATTCGATTCGGGGTACGATCCACCTCGTTCGTACCCTCGTGTGAAAAAATTAGCGTTTGTGTAATTGGCAATACTTTTATTCCACACACAGGCTGCACATTTGTTACACACAGTGGGACAAAAGGACAACATGGCAACTGAACCTCGTTCATTGTCTTTTTTAGCGTCTCTTTTTGTCTCTGTGCACCCGAGGAGCCATCCTCGACTCTGTCCATCGGGGCAAGGTGAGCGCCAGTTCTTTTCCCCAAGTGGGGAGCTGGCCCCGCATGATGCCGGCCTAGAAACACATTAATCAAAGGTACATAATTTAAATGAATGGGTAGAGAGACCGATTGGGAAGCAGAAGGTCCCAGGTTCGATTCCGGGGACCAGCAATGTGTCGAGATGTCTCTGAGCAAGACACTTAACCCTTACTGCCCCACAAGGCACTGTCCCTGCATAGCCTATTACACCTGATACTTAAGCTGGGTTAACCTTCCCATCTAGTTAAGTCATTAGTAACTAATATGTCATTAGTTTTGCAGTTTGTTGATTGGATTGAACAACCAGAGCGAGAGATTTTCAAATGAGGTTATACAAATTTCCAGAATGATTCCAGATTTTGTATGATTTTACAGTAGGTCCTTTGTCTCTAACTATATCCTCGTTCCAAGCTGGAGCTGCAACAGTATTACTGTAGATAACTTTCAAACCATGCTGTCCCATTTATATGTTTAATGGAGTATCTAGATATACTCTGCTCTCTGTAGTGTAAAACAATTAATTTCATCTCTAATATCATGACATTGTGAAAGTGAGAGGTGCACAGGGGAACAATACAGTATTGCTGCAAATGCTGGAGGAATGTGAAACTGGTGATTGATTGATTGATGTACTTTATTTAGTGAGACATGATAAACAGTATATTGAAGTACGATTCAATGTACTGTTTATCATGTGATAAGATAAAAGTGCTTTACTTGTGTGGACAAGTTGAACATAGTTAGAAAAGCAGGCTGTTCTCGTCTGATACAGTCCACTGTACTCTGATCATGTTCATCATTCCCACTATTCATGTATCTGTGATGGACCAGCACAGCAAGATCAAAGCGGCTAGTTCAAGGGTCTTTAACATAAACCAGGTGCACCTCAGCAACGTATTTGAGACCAAAGTCAAATATATTTTCCCCTTAGCATATCTCTGCTGTCGGGCAGAAACCAGGTATGTCCAAAATATTAACTTTTCAGGTAATGGAAAAAATACTGCCTCATCAAAGTTGGTATGGTGACTTTATACATTGTCAGATATTTGAATGTGTCCTTATATTATCCTCACTTTACCCAAATACAGCCGGAGGTTTTTGACCATTAATGAGGATTTTTTCCGTCTCTGTCTGACTTGGAGTTAAATGGTTTGCCTGACAGTTTGAGGATACAATGGAGTTAGGTTTAGTCAGAAGCGCTTTTTAACACCGTTTTTTAACCCACACAGACGTAAAGAGTGTTCAATAGCACTGATTTATATATTAAAAAAAAAAAAAAATGAGTTAGCTGTTTCTGCCCAACAGCGACAATTTTTATTATAATCAACACATCACACATCAAGTATACATCAGTTTATTGAGAGATTACCAGAAGTTATGGTAAGAATAGTTTAATTGGTCATAATATACAATAATACTAAACCAGTGGCTCAAATTGGAGAGCCCAACATAAAGATGGACACCACAAACATTGGCAAAGGTTAAAATAGTTTTTTATTAACTTCCCACACAACAAAAAGATACATATTGGAGAACAAACATAATAAAAAGTACTTTACCAAATAATGAATCAGGAAACCAAAAGGAGGCCTGGAGATGGCGGTCAAACTAAATAGAATGGAGGGGGGACCAGGCCACCCCCTATAGGGACGCCGAAGCTGCTCCCCCCTCCCTACCTAACAAAACCACGTTCTACTGAACTAAACGAAAAGATAGAACTACCGGCCATCCCCAGGCCAAACTAATATAAACTAAATAACTTTAAGAAAAGGCTTTCTAGCTTAGATAAAGAATGGTGTGGGTTCTGAGCTGTTGCTGGGTCTATGTCTGGAGTGGAAATTAATCTGGCTGGCTTTTATAGTGGCTTGTAATTGGGGCGGCAGCAATTCCAGATCAGCTGCAGGTGTGCCAGCCTGGGTGAGAGGAGAGACAGTGGGGGTTAGTGATTGAATGAGGGAATGATGTCATGGCCACACGCAACAAAGAGAAAGTGAGGATAGGTCCAAATATCTACAATACCCACAAACATCAATCCCTACAAGTGAGTTTATCAGGAGAGAATATTTTGACATAATTATCACAATTAAGCAGCAGGCTGATTATTTTTTTTGCCTGAGCCTTAACATGCATTTTCCCAAACATAAACTCTGTACATTGTTATGTTTATTAATTAAAGCTTTATCATTAATGTAATATTGCACTTTGCTGCTGGAGTTCTACCCTCATCTATGATGTGCAAGTTTTGCCCCTACTTTAGCCCCTGCTGCACTGCCTCCTACACCACCTACTATACCTATGATCTGAACCACCTTGCCATACCTCCTATTATACCACCAACTGTTCCACCAACTGCTGCACCAACTGGGCCTAAAAAAGCTCCTAGAGCAGCTCCAACCCCAATATTACTAGCTATCTCAGCTTGTTCTCTTGATTGCCTCTCATCTACTTCTGTCTTCTTACGTAGCGCCTGCTCTTTCTCCCTTTCAGCTCTTTCTTTGAGTTCCTTTTGCTGTCTCTCATGTTCTTTCTTCATTTTCTCTTTCTCTTCCTGAGCCCTTTTCTCCATCTCTCTTTTTTTTTGCTGTTCCTGTTGTTCTTTCTTCATCTCTTCCTCCTTTTTCTCTTTCTCCTGAGCCCTCTGAGCCCTTTTCTTCTCTTCTTTCTTCTCTTCCTCCCTTTTCTCTTTCTCTTCCTGAGCCCTTTTCTTCTCTTCTTTCAGCTCTTCCTCCTTTTTCTCTTTCTCTTCCTGAGCCCTTTTCTGCAGTACTTCATATTTTTTCTGTTGTTCTTTCCTTTTCTCTTCTTCTTCAAGAGCCTCTTTCTCTTGTTTTTTCTTCAGTTCTTCCATCTCTCTAGCATATTTTTTTTGCTGTTCCTGTTGTACTTTCTTCAGCTCTTCCTCCTTTTTCTCTTTCTCTTCCTGAGCCCTTTTCTTCAGTTCTTCCATCTCTCTAGCATATTTTTTTTGCTGTTCCTGTTGTTCTTTCTTCATCTCTTCCTCCTTTTTCTCTTTCTCTTCCTGAGCCCTCTGAGCCCTTTTCTTCTCTTCTTTCTTCTCTTTCGCCCCTTTCTCTTTCTCTTCCTGAACCAATGTCTGCAGTTCTTCATATTTTTTCTGTTGTTCTTTCATTTTCCTTTCTTTTTCCAGATCCTCTTTCTCTTGTTTTTTCTTCAGTTCTTCCATCTCTCTAGCATATTTTTTTTGCTGTTCCTGTTGTTCTTTCTTCATCTCTTCCTCCTTGTTCTCTTTCTCTTCCTGAGCCCTTTTCTTCAGTTCTTCCATCTCTCTAGCATATTTTTTTTGCTGTTCCTGTTGTTCTTTCTTCATCTCTTCCTCCTTTTTCTCTTTCTCTTCCTGAGCCCTTTTCTTCTCTTCTTTCAGCTCTTCCTCCTTTTTCTCTTTTTCTTCCTGAGCCCTTTTCTTCTCTTCTTTCAGCTCTTCCTCCTTTTTCTCTTTCTCTTCCTGAGCCCTTTTCTTCACTTCTTCCATCTCCCTAGCATGTTTTTTTTGCTGTTCCTGTTGTTCTTTCTTCATCTCTTCCTTCATCTCTTCCTCCTTTTTACGTATCTCCTCGGCTAATCTTGCTTCTTGTTCCTGGTGTTCTTTTTGCATTTTCTTTTTTTCTTCCAGTGCCTCTGCGTCATATTTCTTCTTCAGTTCTTCGGCCTCTTTACGTCTCTTCTCTTCGGTCTCTTCAAGAATTCTCTGTTTCTTTTCCTCTATGGCTTTCTCTGCTGTCTGGAAATCCTCACTGGTGTAGTGGTTTCCTCCATTCATCTGCACCATGGACTCGATTCTCTCCATCAGCACAGTGACCTGAGAGGGATCCTTGTTTTTGTTGTTGAAGACATGATAGCGACCTTTACATTTGTCGATTAATTCTTGTAGTTTTGGATCACGTTTAAAGAAATCTTCAGATGGTTCTTCTTCTTCTTCAAGTTTGTCACCATTAGTGAACAGAATCATGGTGTATTCATTTGACTTTTGGCCAAACGTTTCCTGAATCATTTCCACAGATTTCTGCTCCTCCTCTGTAAATCTTCCCAGCTGGATCACAGTCAGGAACACATGTGGACCAGGAGAAGCAAAGCCAATGCACTGAGCCATCTCTTTAATGGTTTCTTCTTTGCTAACCTTGGTGTCAAACAAGCCTGGTGTGTCAATAACAGAGATGATTTTACCAGCCACTACCCCTCTGACCTTCTTACAGTTGATTGTCACAGATGTTGATGCAAACTTGGCTTCAAAGGCTTTAGCACCCAGGATGGTGTTTCCAGTGGCGCTCTTTCCAGCTCCAGTCTTCCCAACCATCACAATCCGAACTTCTTCTTCATTTGTTATGAGAGCTGGAGGATTAAAAATGATTTGATCATAGTTGCTGAGCTTTATTTTTTTTTCTGCACTCATGTCTGTCTTGGTTTTTTCTTAGTCTGTTATTGAGAGAGAGAGAGAGGGAGAGAGAGAGGGAGAGGGAGAGAGAGGGGGAGAGAGAGGGAGGGGGACAGAGAGACAGAGAGAGGGGGGGTAGATAGACAGAGAGAGAGAGAGAGAGAAAGAGCGAGAGAGAGGGAGGGAGGGAGGGAGAGACAGAGCTTAGGTTAGTATTATGCAGATGACAATCTACAGCACCTTTTTAATCACATAGCCTTATACTATAAGCAGGGGAGTAGTGCTATAAGAGTGGCATTTCTTAAAGGTTTTAATTATCAGTACATTGACAATGCACCAAATAAAATTAATAAACAGTTAATGGCCGACTTCACCCATTTTCAACCTGTCTTCATATAATTGGTCCTCACTAATGCTCATTATAATATGATACCATTTTGTCAACTCGGTCTGTGTCTCAGAGGAGGGCTGTGGTGGACAGTTCACAAACCTGCCTACCAATGACTAGCCTGGTAAAGCCCCTCCCTCCAGAAAATCTCATTTCCATTTGGAGGGGAGGGGCTTTACCAGGCTAACCAGTGACATCATCGATGGGGAATCCAAGCTAATAGAAACGGCAGGCTTTCTATTCCTGGAAAGTTAGCATGTGCAGAAGAATTATCCATTATACTATATTGTTATTATGGTTGCTTATATCTAACCTTTATATTTTACCATCACTTACTGTACTTATATAATACATGATGAAATTTGGTAGCTTAAGAGCCTAGATGTCTCCACTAGGCCTGATAGCTATTACTTTGGTACAGCCTTTGTTATGGTTCAGCTTCTCCTTGAAGCAGCAGCTACAGTACTATGGTCTGAGCCCTGTGCTCCTGGCAGAACTACCGTACCACTGACATTACAGTGTTATTGTACTTCTCCCCATGATATCATGTACAATAAATATAACCATCACAACCTAGAATATTGTCTCGACTCCTATTGCCTCATTAATTGCTGATTGATCCTGAATTCCACGACACATGCTACAGTATAATGGAAGCTGATGTTCTATCGTTAATAAAAGTACAAACAAGAAATGACACAGTCATATTATACCAGCTTGCAACAAGCGAAACCCCTTGAAAAGTACTGTCGTGTCACAACACTGTCTCAGAGACATAGCAAAAGTCATTCTCATTAAGCTAACGTTTGTGTAATATATATGTTACAGGGAAATTGGCATTCGTTGGGAAATTGGAACGGTATGCTCGGTTTTTTTTTTCTTCCTCCCTACGTGTTGCTACCTTGTCGTGGTGGGGAGGCTTGTGTGCCTCAGTGACCCTGAGGGCTATACCGGCAGGGGCTAGTCCCCTGGCAGGTTCAACCAAGCCGGGCAGGTCTCAGGATAGAGGACAGACGAAGAGCAGCACCTGGCCCTCCAGGTTGGGGGTTGGGCGATGGGCTAACTACCCGTTCCCGGAAAAACAAACTTGTTTCAGAAACCGAAACTATGGAAACTTCACCTCTGACTGACCGAAGCCTAACTGACGACCCACAAGTGGGATGTATGAACTGCCTGAGGCAAACTCACCAGAGACCCCAGGTGGAGAATTGTCTGCTGAAGCTGAAGTCAAGAACGAGAATTGGATGCTGGAATGTCAGAACACTACACCAAACTGGAAAATTGGCTCAACTGACCAAAGAAATGCAACGTTACAACTTAAGCATTGTTGGGGTTTGTGAGAGCCGATGGAATACCGCCGAAGTAACAACTGCCACTGGAGAAACCTTTCTCTACTCAGGCAACCCCAAAGAAGAAGACCCCCACACACACACGGAGTAGGACTATAGTCCAGTAATATTGGCACTTGACCTCCCACTAATTGCAACAAAAACAAACTCAACTGATTTTGTGTCCTAAATATGTCTTGAATGAGAGGGAAAAAGTCGCAAGGAATTGCAAGTAGGGAAATTTCAAAATGGCCGCCATCCACAGTTATTACACATACAATTATATATCTTGAAAACCGAACACTGTATGAAGTCGACATTTGGCAGGTGTGTTGCTGAGGACCCAGATAAATGCAGTATCAAGTTTGAACTTGTTTGGATGAGCGGTTCTTAAGAAAGCTGCAATTAAGTGGCCCATTCTAAACAGGCATATTAAGTATAGGCATTCTATGGATAATAAGGGGTTAACCTAGGACAAATTGCAACATAAACTCTTTCAACTTTTTTTGTTTCATAAATATGTTAGTTATAACATATCAAAAGTCCTAAGAAATCCCAGTGGTGGAACATATTGAAAAATGCTTAAATAGGTGATGTGCTGATGTCACAATTTCCCATTGACGCCCATGTTAAAAAAGATTTAAGCATGTTTCCTTGTCTAATTTCCACACAAAAGGTTCAATACTGTCCACTATCAACCAGAAACTTTGTTGGATGCATTACAGTGCTTGTTAAAAAAAAAGAAGAAACTAATCTTAACCCTTCAAGTGCCATTTCTGTATGTTATGCATTATGCATTTGTATGCACTCGGTTTTCATGTTCATTTCATATACATTCTTATGTGAAGCACTGCGCATGTGATTTTGTTGATGTAAAGCACTGCATTTTGTTGTGAAGATACCATCTTTGTTGCGAAGATGGTATGCTGCCGACACTGTCTTGCCAATGCTGAGCTACAAACGCCACCTGCGGAGGTAGGCTACCATGGTGCCCATGTCTTGGTTGAGACCGTCTTCCATCACCTTCAATTATAATTAGACCTATTTGATCCCGTGGGAGAAATTAAGTTTCAGAATTGTTCAGTGTATTGTCATCGGGACACATCAACAACTTGGCAGGGCCGGGAAATCGAACTTGAGACCTTCTGCTTTTGAGGCTGGCTCTCTACCCATTCAGCTATGGCCATCCTGTTGGTTTTTGCTTCCATGTTAGTCATCTCAGCATGATGGCTAGGTTGTCCACATAACCATATTTCTTTCATGTTGTAAATGGTAAACGGTGCATTTGTATAGCGCTTTTATCCAAAGCGCTTTACATAGATTGTGCATTACATTCACACGCCGATGGCGGAGGAAACCATGCAAGGCACCAACCTGCTCATCGGGAGCAATTAGGGGTTCAGCGTCTTGCTCAAGGACACTTCGACACTAACTCTGGGGGAGCCCCCCAGCCCGGGATCGAACTGGGAACCTTGCGGTTTCCAGTTAACTCTACCCTGGCCACTCTACCCCTGAGCCACTGCCGCTCCATGTTGTATCTGGTAGGTCATAGATGTAGATGTTACAGCATTGAGGAGAGAACACACCCTTACGGAATACCATTCCTCAGTCATCTGAGCCAGCTGTGCTGGCCATTACTGGTCTGTAGAGTGAAGCTGCGATTTGACAGCATCTCCATGATGAAGTTCACCATATTTCGATCAGGGATTGTCCTCCGAAACCTCAGGTGGAATTCACAGTGCCAGACAGTGCCAGACTATTTTCGGATTTAGTAATATGCATGCATGCATGCTCAAATCCTTTAACATGGGCGTCAATGGGAAATTGTGACATCACCTATTTAAGCATTTTGACATTTTGTAGTGTGATATTGTGTGCGCATAATTTAATTGAGTTGTTTGATCAGTACTTGATAAGTTGTGTGATTATGTGATCATAATAAATTCTTGTCACTGATATTCTGTATCCTTGTTTTGCTACAAGGAACAAATACAGCATAGTCAAATCTAGCAGAAAGGGCCAAAAAGCGTTATACTTACAGGTCATTTTCAAAACGTTCCCTTCATACGATTCCTTGCGACTTTTCTTCTGTGATTCAGGACATATTGAGGATACAGAATCAGCTGAATTTGGTTTTGTTGCAATTAGTGGGAGGTTGACCCCCATTTTGACCTAAAATGCCTGGACTACTACTCCTTTCAAAAGGTGCAGTTAAAAGCCTCATTGAATGGGAACCAATCTCAGAACGGATCATCACAGCCAGGTTCACATCAAAAGGACGGAATATCACATTCATCCAGTGCTACGCTCCCACCAACACTGCTGTCTATGAGGATAAGGATACTTTTTACCAACAACTCCAGGCTGTTTTCCAGAAGGCTCCCAAAAGAGACATCAAGATAGTAATGGGAGATCTGAATGCCAAAATTGGGAAGGATAACAGAGACTGGAGAGGAACAATGGGGAAAGAAGGACTGGGGCAGATGAACGAGAATGGGCTTCTCTTCGCCAGCTTCTGTGCCCTCAACGAGCTTGTGATTGGAGGCAGATATATTGATGATATTGACTCCGACCACCATCTTCTTGTGGGAGAACTCAAAATGAAACTGGCAGTGAAGAAGAAAGAAGGAAACAGGGTCCTGAGAAGGTTTGAGACAAGGAAACTGAAGGATAATAAAACATGTCAAGAATGGGGAATCCACCTTCGCAACCGGTTCCAAGCCCTAGCAGAAGGAGAAAACATAAACAACAAATGGGAAAGATGCAAGATGGCTATCACTGACACTTGCAAATCCGTCCTGGGCTACAGAGACCCCAGAAGGAAAGACTGGATCACAGATGCAACTTGGAGGGAGATCAAAGCTAGACGTGACATCAAAGCCAAACTCAATCGAGAGACAGACAACAACACCAAGAAACACCTCCGACAAGACTACCAAGAAAAGAACATGATGGTCCGTAAAAGCTGCAAGAGGGAAAAGAAAGCACAAATGGAAGAGCTGGCCAATGAAGCTGAGGTGGGGTGCTGCTTCCATTCCGACATCTCACTACTCCGACTAGTGGCTTCCGCGTGCGGTTAGGGTTAGGGCTAGGGTTAGGTATAGGGTTAGTAACCGTCGGAAAGGCGACATGTCGGAAAGCCGACATGTAACCAGCTGAGGTAGCAGCTAGAGACAGGAACGCTAAAGAACTGTACAGAATAACCCGTCAGCTGTCTGGGAAAAAACGGACTACGAACCGGCCTATCAGGGACAAGCAGGGAAACCTTCTCACCAAAGAGTCCCAGCAACTCGAGCGCTGGAAGGAACACTTTGAAGAGGTCCTTAATAGACTCCCCCCAGACACCCCACCAGTCATTGAGGAAGCAGGACAAGACCTAAACATTAACTGTGGTAGGATATCTAAGGAGGAAATAAGGAAAGCCAGCAAAAAACTGAAGCTGGGCAGGGCACCAGGGAAGGATAACATCCCACCTGATGTACTGAAAGCAGACACCAACGCTACCACAGAGATCCTCCATGGGCTTCTAAATGACATCTGGGAAAAAGAGGAGATTCCCAATGACTGGAAAGAGGGGTTAATCGTCACAGTTCCAAAGAAAGGAAATCTCAGTGAATGCAAAAACTGGAGGGGCATCACGCTCCTCTCAGTCCCCAGCAAAATCCTCTGCCGTATCCTCCTAGACAGAATACAAGATCCACTGGACAAGATTTTCAGGAGAGAACAAGCAGGTTTCCGTAAAAATAACTCCTGTTCAGACCATATCGCATCACTCAGAATAATTGTCGAACAGTGCATTGAATGGCAGTCCTCGTTATTCATTAACTTTGTCGACTTCGAAAAGGCTTTCGACAGTCTGGACAGAAACACCCTGTGGAAGCTGCTTCGACACTATGGTATACCAATAAAACTGGTCAACATCATCAAATGCATGTATGATGGATTCACAGGTCAAGTCATCTCAAATGGTAAGCTCTCTGAAACCCTCCTCATAAAAACAGGAGTACGCCAAGGTTGCCTACTGTCACCCCTCCTCTTCCTAATCGCCATCGACTGGATCATGAAAATGTCAGTGGATGGTCAAAGGACAGGACTACAGTGGAACCCGTTTGAACATCTGGAAGACCTCGATTTTGCAGATGACTTGGCTCTGATCTCAGGAACACATGAACACATCCAACGCAAGACCACCAGATTACATGAACACAGCAAACAGTTAGGACTCAAGATTAATGTTGGGAAGACCAAGGTCATGAGGCTCAATACCAAATCCCATCAACCGATCACACTTGAGGAGAAACCCCTGGAAGATGTGGTCGAGTTTGTCTACCTGGGAAGCAACATCAGCACAGATGGAGGAGCTGATAAAGATGTCGAGCTGCGCATCAACAAAGCAAGACACGCTTTCAGAACACTCCGACCTGTATGGCTCCCTTCCCAGCTCTCCAGAAACACAAAAATCAGAATCTTCAATTCAAATGTAAAGTCTGTCCTTCTCTATGGCTGTGAAACCTGGAAAACCACCAAATCAATCACTGATAAACTGCAAGTGTTTATTAACAACTGTCTCAGATACATACTGAGGATTTGGTGGCCCAACAAGATCTCAAATGTAGAACTGTGGAGATGCATGAAAGAGGAGCAAATCAACACACAAATCAAATTTAGAAAGTGGGGATGGATTGGCCATACACTTAGAAAGGATCCAAGTAATATAGCAAGACAAGCTCTGGACGGAGGAAAGAGGAAGCCAGGGAGACCAAAATCCAACTGGAGGCGGTCCACACTTGGTGAACTGACCAAGACGGGGACCTCCTGGCAAGAAGTAAAGAACATTGCGCAGAGGAGAGTGAGGTGGAGATCCATGGTGGACGCCCTATGCTCCCAAGGGGGCCAAGAGGATTAAGTCAAGTAAGTAAGTCATGCTCGTTTTTAGGCACAGGGCTTCGGCGCGAGGCGGGGCTTTGATGCGAGGTGGAGGAGCGCTGAAAATAAAATGGATAATATGAGAGTAATATGCTATGACAGGTTGGATAATGAAGCGGTTAGCCAAACTGAGCAGAGTAACGCTGTATTTTTAACTCTCGAGACGGTGATAATAGTTATTGTCCATGACGGAGGCGCGCCGACTCAGCAGACCTTGAGGCCGAGGAGGCGCGCCCGAGCGCCTCCAGGCGCGAGTGCCCGCGCCGACCGGCCGATGCTATGTGGGGGGGTCCGAGTTGTAAACCGATAGGGGGAGAATAGATCTTTTCACTCTCTAATTAGTGTGCATGCGTGTGTGTGTGTGTGTGTATGTGTATGTGTGTGTGGGGGGGGGCTCTAGTGTGGCTTGCATTGCCCTCTAGTGTTGGTTCTACAGAATTGCCTAGTAACAGGTGTGTTGATTACATAAACAGATTAACGTCACCAGTCGCAATCAAAGTGAATCGATAACAAAGGTGAAAACGAGCGCTCCTTTTTCAATTTCACTGGTTTTCCAATTTCCCTGTAACATATATATTAGCCCGGGTTTAGATCCAGCCTACTGTATCCGATAATTTCCACTCACACATACGGGAACACAAACAGCTGTTTCCATGTCCGCTCTAGACCATATACTGTATATATATATATTAATGCTGTCAAAATTATCGCGTTAACGACGGTAATTCATTTTTGGAATTAATTGCGTCAAATATTTGACGCATTTAACGCATGTGCAGAATGGCCCGTTGCCCGCACACCCCCGGTAGAGTAGGTTGCGCAGCCGCTAGTCTGTAGCAAAAAAATAATAAATACACTTTCGCTACTCACCAAAACAAAGACGGTTTTAAGATGTTGAAAGTACACCTTTTGACCAGAAAATACAATATTCCGTCGGAAGGAAAAAACAGAAGCATTCCATTGACCAGATCTGTAGGGGGCACAGTGGAGTAACTAAAATTAGTTTTTCCTTCCAGTGAAACATTTTATATATATATGTATATGTATATGTATTTGTGTGTATATATATATATATATGTATATGTATATGTATATGTATATGTATATGTATATGTATATGTATAGATATGTATATGTATATATATATATGTGTGTATATATATATATATATATATATATATATATATATATATGTATATATATATATATATATATGTATATGTGTATATATATGTATATATATGTGTATATATATGTATATATATGTGTATACATGCATTCCAGGGAAATTGAAAAAGAAGCGCTCGTTTTTAAGCGCGAGGCTTCGGCGAGGCGGGGCTTTTCGAGACAGGCGCTCCTCCTCGCGAGGAGGAGTTGGCGCGAGGCGGGGCTTTGATGCGAGAGGAGGAGGAGGCATGAGGCGGGGCTTATGCGTGTGCGCGTGTGTGTGTGGTGGGGGGCTGTAGTCTAGTGTGGCTTGCATTGCCCTCTAGTGTTGGTTCTACAGAATTGCCTGGGGGGGGGGTGAAAACGATGTGGTAGAGTTGTTCTTGTTGATAATAATTTGGCTAGTGTCATAACCTGCTTAAAATGTCAAGTTAATATAATAGTGTCATATTCTGCCTAACCCTGCCTGGCTGCATATTTGTCATAACCTGACATGTTTCATACATAAGTCAGGGCCTTGCTGTTCAAGCTGATATCAGGGTGCCTGCTCTATTGTCTGATAACATATGTTCTCTACAGGAAGAAATGGCTCATTCTGTCTGCTGTGTGCTATCTATCGGCTTCTGGAATTCATAATATAGCTAGTTAGTAGGGACTATTTTCAGAACATTTCATAGCTGTGTTCCCTCCAATGCATAACCCTTTTTCAGTGCCCTGAGTGACCAGGTCAAAGTGTTGAACCAGACATTTGGACACGGGTCACCTTCATCATTATTATCTACCATCATCATCTTCACCACTGACGACGGCGTATCATCATTCCTCTCATCCAATCCAAGGAGTCTACCTTCGCCCGGAAACTCATCTATGTCACATCCTATGATCTCATTGTTTATATTACCAAACTGATAACGGGTGTTGTTAAAACCCAGTGCTTTCTTTCTCTCATCATTAATAGAGAGGCCGACCGATGATGCGTGCCACCTGTGATACTGTAAACCTTCCCTACTCTCTCATGTCTGACTAAAATACTATATTTCATCATACCCAATGGCTTCCTGTCTCCGTCTGCTTTCCATCAATACATATATATATATATATATATATATATATATATATATATATATATATATATATATATATATATATATATATATACATATATATATATGAGCTTGTAGATCTGCTCATGTGGCCTAGTTGCTTATTTTATATGATGTTTTGCATAGTATTGTATATTTGTCTGTCATTAAATGTTTCAATGAATTGAGTACAAAGGACCCCAATGGAATCAAGCCATAGGCTTTCTTGGGTTTAAAATCCTCTTAGCAGACCTTGTATTGAGCTACAATATGAACAAATGAACACATTGTGGGCTTGTTTTCATAGTGGTTGCTTGTTTCTCTCGCAAAACCTGACAACAATGATCATGATATTGTGGTTCTTCTGTTGTACTCAAGTACTGTACTCAGTGTTGCATTGGTGAATTGGAAAGTGTTTGCACTCTATTTTAATGACGTAACATGCACGTCGCTTAAAGGAGAATTCCGGACAAATTAAGTGTTATCTTTGATGTCTCGTTACTCACCTACCGATGTGAAAAGTAGCGTTCTTTTTTTTCATATATTCCCCTGTCGTCATTTTTTAAACACCCTCCGTTGTTATAATGGGAGCCGCTGGGTTAGTGAAGTTCGTCTATTATAACCGATGCAATGTTATTTTTTTCTCTACTACGATTCATTGTAGAGTCTCATGATAGTCAAACATGCGCTGAAAATTCCTGCGAGCCTGCCGTTAATGGCGAACGATTTAACACTGGTTGCTTGTTTCTTCCAGAACCTGGCAACTCGTGTTGCCAGAATCTGGAAACAAGCAACCAGTGTTAAATCGTTCGCCATTAACGGCAGGCTCGCAGGAATTTTCAGCGCATGTTTGACTATCATGAGACTCTACAATGAATCGTAGTAGAGAAAAAAATAACATTGCATCGGTTATAATAGACGAACTTCACTAACCCAGCGGCTCCCATTATAACAACGGAGGGTGTTTAAAAAATGACGACAGGGGAATATATGAAAAAAAATAACGCTACTTTTCACATCGGTAGGTGAGTAACGAGACATCAAAGATAACACTTAATTTGTCCGGAATTCTCCTTTAACACCTACACTACAGGTCACACAATGGACAAAAGCTCATTGATGCATCTCTAGGCTCATTCCTAAGTTAATCCTATGCTAATTCATGCTGGTGTGACAACCGGCGGTCGGCAGCCTTTGTTAACTTTGTTGAGGTGTGAATTTAAAGTTGTTTTACATCTATGCATGTGCGTGCGCATGCTCCTGTTAAAAAAGGTTGTTGCGCGGCATGTTAGGCTGTCCCATGAGCAATGCAACCCTGACTGTACTTAAGCACAATTTTGAGGTATTTGTACTTTACTGAGTATTTCCAATTTCCAATACTTTTACTTCTACTCACTACATCTCAGAGGCAAATAGTGTACTTTTACTCCATTACAATTATTTTGATTATTATTACAAAACATACATTAACCACTTCAGCCCTATATACATTCCAGCCATTTGAAAATAGCCGATCTACAAGCTCACAATGCGTCGCGATGCGACGTGTTGTAAACTTGTAGATCTGCTATTTTCAAGTAGCCGACAGTTTAAAGCAGGGATGCACCAATGAGACATTTTGGCCGAAATCGATATCTGATATAATCAATTGCTGTTATGGCCGATAACCGATATTAACGATGTCGATATGATCTGTGAAAAAAAACTAGTTTTGTCCATTCTGAAAAACAAATGTAAACACTGGATTTGAAAAAGCAATGCCTGTGTATTCCAAAATATTTTATATTATTATCTGGATAATCCCCAGAACAAAAAACACTTGTGTCAACTGAAAAAGGTACCAGTGACAGCAGATTAGAAACATGGCAAATATTGATGTAAAGAATAAAAAGCTCACAGATCGATTGTACTTGTCTCTGTTTCCCAGGAAATGATGAGAATCTAGCAGTGGTGTAAAGCAAATTTACATAAAAAAGTACATTTACTCAAGTACTGTACTTAAGTACAATTTTGAGGTATTTTTTACTTTACTGGAGTATTTCCAATTTCAGTACTTTTACTTCTACTCCACTACATCTCAGAGGCAAATATTGTACTTTTATTGCACTACAATTATTTGAAAACTTTAGTTAGTTACTTTGTAGATTTTGATTGCGATGCAACACATGTGAGCTTGTAGATCTGCTATTTTCAAAAGATTTTTATATATTTGAAAACTTTCAATTCTGAATGAGTACTTTCTACTTTTGTTATTTTAAGTACATTTTGTTACCAATACTTTTGTACTTTTACTGAAGTAAATTTTGAATTTAGGACTTCAACAGAGTATTTCCACATAGCGGTATTGATCTTTTACTTAAGTAAGACATTTGAGTACTTTTTCCACCACTGGAATCTAGTACAGTAAACACAGAATACAAGTCAGGTGGGCACTAGAGACATCTGGGCACCATATTTTTGGGACAACTGAGCACCTGGATATATGGGCACTAGGGACGTGTGGGCACCTGGTCAACTGGGCACCTGGACAACTGGGCACCAAAACAATCTGGGCAGTAGGGATATGTGCACCAGTTGACCAGGTGCGCACATGTCCCTAGTGCCCACGTGTCCCTAGTGCCGACATGTCCCTAGTGCCCAGATGGTTTTTGGTGCCCACCTGACCGGTTACCCACCCACGGTGGTAAACAAAACAAATACATTACAATATGTATTTATTTATATTTACAATATATATATATAAGATAAATTACTGGTTATTTATGATATACATTTTAGTTTGTAATTGTTTGTATAAGTTATGAATGTTATATAAGAAGAGGGTAGGAGTAAATAAGTATTTATTTTTTCCTACTCCTTTTTGAACATGTTGGGGATGATCAATGATCGCATTTTTTTATTGTTATTTTTTGTTTTGTTTGCTTAATTTTTTTTATATATTATAGCTTTCATTGTTATTTGTTTTTATTTTTTGATCTGCAAGTTCAAAATAAAGATTTTCAAATCAAATTATTATGAACATGAACACAGTTATCATATTATCACATCAACAAAATATTAATACATTTTACCAGCTCTATGGGCTGGATGGGCTTTTTTTGGTGTTTGATCGCTCTGGGTTTGATTGCTAATGCTTGAATAGGCAAGCCACGCCCTCTGATTAACATACCATCGATGAAATACACAGTTTTGCATGAAATAGGGCATTAATTAAATAATTTAATTATTAATTAAATTATTAAATAAATAAATAATTAAATACGGAAATAAAAACATAAATATATATATATATAAACCAATAAATAAAAACATAAATACATAAATAAACTAGAAAAAGTGCTTCTCGGAGCACAGGTCTCCGCCAGGTCAGGTACGTTATTGTGGCCTCCTGGTGGCTCTATAATAGGCCAATGTGAAAAGGGTGCCATTTATTCTTAGGCCTTTAACGGCAATTGGACACTGCATTCATGATTTGAGGCATTTTGTTCCAAAAATGTGTTTTGCTAAATTAGACCTGCTGGTGGCGCTATAACAGGCCAATGTCAAATGGGTGGCATTTCTTCCTCGGCTTAGTGGGAATGTGCGTGTGAAATTTCACGGAAATTGCAAGCTGCGTTCATGATTTGAGGCATTTTGTTCAAAACGGACCAATCCTGCAAACTTTGGAAGCCAACCTTAGCCAATCAGGATGGAATATGGGAAATCGGGCAGATCCGGGTTGATCACATGACAATAGAGATAGTGTGTACCAATTTGCATGAGGTTTGGATAAAATCTGTAGGAGTAATGTAAAAAAAAAATGGGTTTTGCACAATTCGGCCTCCTGGTGGCGCTATAACAGCAGCGAGCGGGCCAACGGTGCCGGAGATTAGCTGGTAACACACGGACAGGACACACACACACACACACACACACACACGGACGGACGGACGGACGGACGGACGGATGGACAGGTAGTCTACTTGCCAGCCCATAGAGCCCCATTGTGAACCCACACATGTTGAGTACACCAAGGTTTTATGTTAGAAATGTTGAGTATGGGTCCCCAGCATGTGGAAACTGCCGGATGCTAACTTGGATATGTTGAGCAATTTCAGAATTAGCGTAATTAGCTTTTATTAGCATAATCACCTATATGGACAATAGTCCCGGGCCTTGGGGATATTTTCGCGCTAATCAGTCTTAAATGCACCAAATTTGGCCCAGATGTAGCCCAGGGCATGCTCTAATGATTTAGCTAGGGCGCCCGAGCGGGCGACCTTTGGGGTCGCCATAGCGGCCAAATCCAAAATGGCCGCCATGTAAAACGGTTTTGGCTGTAACTTTTGAACCAGATGAGCTACAAATACAAACTTGGTGTCTATTTCATGTTTTTTGACCATTGCAAACACATTGAAATGCTTATCATTACGATTGGGTGTGTCTGGAACCCTAATTTGCATATTTCCAAGATGGCGGCTATGTGAAAACGTTAACTTTTGACAGTTTTGGCAAACTTAAGGTCATTACACACCGGCGATTATGCGAATATACGCAAAATTCGGACTCGTCCCGAATAATTAAAAAACACTTTTTTGCTTCGCTTTTTTGCTTTTTCGCTCCATGGAAGCTTGCATTGACTTTATATTATAAGGTTTAAAAAAAAAACGTATTATTCGCATGAAAAAATCGCCTCCGGTGTGTAAGGAGCTTTAGTGTCTATTTTATGTTTTTTAAGCATTAGAAGCTCCGATTTTCTGATTTTTTTTCCTGATCTAGAGCACTCTAATTTACTTATTAACAATATCAACATTTTCACCCAGAACACTTTTAGGAACAACCTTAATAAGCAACCTTTGTATGTTACACATATAATGGATTTGAAAGATAGAACAATGGAGTGCAGCACATTCCTATTGATATAGATAGGAGTATTTGAAACAATCTTACAATTAATGCACAAAAACTCTGTACGTGCATACGTGGGCTGGGCGTATCCGTATAGTATAGGCATATATGGAGATCCGGTTGTCCAGAACCGCTGATCCAAACGATATGCCTCTCTCTGAAGACGGGGAGGGTGCCGCAACTGTGGCAATCTTCCTGCATTGTCCCGGTGCCTAAGAAAAGTCGCACCTTGTGACTACAGGCCAGTGGCTCTGACATCAAAGAGCATGAAGACCTTTGAGCGACAGCTTGCTGAGAAGCTTGCGTTGATGATGTGGACCACGGCTTGGTGGCATGGATCACAGACTACCTCTCGGGCAGACCGCAGTATGTGAGACCTTCGTCTCACCAGGTCCAGGACCTGAGCACTGTACCAGATCCACTGCACCAGATCCGCTGCACCAGATCCGCTGCAACACCCCGATCCAAACATTTCCTTCTGGCGTGATGGTTCCTTGGGCTCCTTGGGTTCCTTGGGCTTATGTGGATGTGACATCCACATAATCAGGTGCTACTGTGAGATCCAGTGTTGCCTCCCAAGCTGCCCATGCACTCTTTTCCCATGGCCAAGGAAGGCTGATGTAGTATCACATCATGCTAGCGCATGGAAGAGAGGAAAAGCCGGAGTTTGTTACACCTCATCATGTGGATGTGAGGAACATTGAGGTTCTACACAACAAACCTTGTTGTGTGGTGCGTGGAGCCCCCCCCCCCCTCCACGCACCGCATTTCCATTTTTATTTGTATTGTGTAATATACTCTAGCCTACTGGCTTATTATCTGTATCAATAGGGATGTGCTCCACTCCATTTTTCTATTGTTTCAATAACATTGTATGTGTAACATACATAGGTTGCTTTTTTTAGGTTGTTGATAGTGGTCATATTGGTAATAAGCTAATTAGAGTGCTCTAGATAGATTTAATCATTAATTGGAGCATTCCAATGTGTTTCTAATGCTTAAAAAAACATAAAATCGACACCAAGTTTGCCAAAAGTGTCAAAGGTTAAGTTATAACTCGTTTTCACATAGCCACCATCTTGGAAATATGCATATTAGGGTTTCAGACACACCCAATCGTAATGATAAGCATTCCAATGTGTTTGCAATGGTCAAAAAACATGAAATAGACACCAAGTTTGTATTTGTAGCTCATCTGGTTCAAAAGTTCAGCCAAAACCGTTTTACATTGCGGCCATTTTGGATTTGGCCGCTATGGCGACCCCAAAGGTCGCCCGCTCGGGCGCCCTAGCTAAATCTGGGCCAAATTTGGTGCGTTTAAGACTGATTAGCGCGAAAATATCCCTAAGGCCCGGGACAATTGCTGAAATATTGTCCATATAGGTGATTATGCTAATAAAAGCTAATTACGCTAATTCTGAAAATTGCTCAACATATCCAAGTTAGCATCCGGCAGTTTCCACATGCTGGGGACCCATACTCAACATTTCTAACATAAAACCTTGGTGTACTCAGCATGTCCGGGTTCACATTCTGGCAAGTGGACTAAGGGGGTAAAACATACTCTCTAGCCATGCCTTTCGGCCTGGCGGAGACAATGAATACATAAATAAATATATAAATGAATAAATAGTCACATAAATGAATACATTTCAATATTTAATTGTATATTTCTTTGCACATTTATTTACACACACTACTCCTGCAGCAACGAGACACAGAAGCAATCATCGGTTGTTCACATCGGGGCCATTTTAATATCGGACCGATAACGATTAATTAAAAAACAACTATCATCGGCCGATGTCGATGTGTTTGCCGATATATCCCACATCCCCAGTTTAAAGTACTCATGTGGCCTATAGTTGCTTCTTTTGGGCTTGTTTTCCTAGACCTGGTTGCTTATTTCTCTCACAAAACATGGCAACATGAACAGCGCCACAGCGCCACAGATCTACCATAGAGAAACATACAGTGGCCGGACACAGTATCGCATTCTGCTCCATGGATCTTTAGATGCCATATTCTGAGAAGACATTGGAAAGTCACAAGAAAGTCACAAGAAAGTCACGACTAGTTACATGTCTACACAGAGACCAGCACTCTTCGAGCAAGCTGGTAAAAAACCTACCTAACGATGATGTCACTGGTAGCCTGGTTTCTGAAGTGTCCACAGCCGTCTTATGAGACACAGACTGAGTTGAATTGTTTTTTTGTTTTGTTTTTACCATTTTTATCATGAGCATTGGTGAGGACCAATTATGAAGATAGGTTGAAAATGGGTGAAGTGATCCTTTAATGTGTATGTATGTTTCTATTAATATTAGCCTGTAGACCTATTTCTTTCTTATTATTTAGAGTAGCCAATTAGTTTTTACCACTTTTTTAGTCGTGCCATTGCCAATTAATTCCCCCACTGCTTGCCACTGCTGTTGAATCCTATTGGCTCACCTGCCAGTGAGGAGCCCCCACCTGGAGGACGCGTGTTTCTGTATGACTCCTCCCATTTAACATTCCCCGCTGACAGATGCCTTCCCAGCCCGTAGGAGTCGTGAGCGCAGTAACAAAGTTTGATGGGCGAGGGCCCAGCTTCCCTCCCCAAACATGACTTATAGATATTCAGCAAGCTGGATGCACCGCAGGGATTTGAAACCCTGGAGTCTGCGTGGTGAGCAGGTACTTTAGCCCTGCCCCGCCCAAGCTCTTAATTGAGCTCTTAATAATGTATTATTAAATTACTTATTGAGTTTATAGAAAATTTTATTCATGGTATGCATCATGATTTGACAACTATTGCAGGACATTTGACATGCATTGATGATGACGTACGGTACAACTTGGCTGACCTGTGGTCACTCACCTGAAGACAGGAAAAGGAGACCTGATGAAGAGATGATCCTCCTGTCTGTTGGGATGGTTCTATGACTGTGTTTTGAGATCTGGGAGAACCTAGCAGCAGATGGGAAAAATACAAATATTATTTATTCAAGTAAGTAAGTAAGTAAGTAGCCTTGGAACCAATGGTTCCCAAACTGATATGGCTCAACAGGCAGCAGCAAAACTACTATCTGTTTCTGTAGTGTGAGGCGGCTTGATCCCTCAGCCATGATGTACAAGTACCCCCCCCCCCCCCCCCCCCCCAGCTGGACATGACGCTAGTATGTCACAGGGGGACTTAACCCAACCCAACCCTTGAGTGCCAAGCAGGAGCCATTGGGTTCCACTTTTATAGTCTGGAACCTCAGACAACCGCAGACCCTCATGGCCACAAGGCCACTGAGCTAGAAGAGGTACAAGTACTTCTGCTAAAAGCAGCAGTAATGACTCAACTTCTACACTCTAGTAAACATGGAAAAGTTACAGGCTCTAATAATAATCCAATAGAAACTATATCCAATATATGGACCAATCCAAACAGGGAGCAACGTTACACCACTGAAGAACAAGTCAAGTCAAATTCATTCATAGAGAACATTTCATATGACAAGCTCAGACTCAATATGCTTCAAAATAAAAACCAATGGTTCCCAAACTGATATGGCTCAACAGGCAGCAGCAAAAAATTGTCATGGCAGACCCCTGAACAGTGTTTGTGCCAAGTTTGGTGCAGATCGGAGCAATGGTGTGCCTGTGGCACCCGGGAGCAAAAAGGTCAAAGTTCATGTCAAAAGAAAGGAACTATCAAATATGGACCAATCCAAACAGGGAGCAACGTTACACCACTGAAGAACAAGTCAAGTCAAATTCATTCATAGAGAACATTTCATACGACAAGCTCCAACTCAATATGCTTCAAAATAAAAATACAAACATTCAAAGGTCAATGATGACACAAAATACACATCATTATTAAAACAGAAGAATGAATTACAATAATTTGACAGTAAAAAGAAGTAAGATATGAATGAGTGCATCATGTGACCTAATAATACAAAGTTCATTCTGCACCACAGAGAGAAGGAAGATAACAGCAAAGGAGGAATAACAAGGTTGTATTTATTTATCAGGGACAGTGCACATTAATCAAGTTGATTAATCAACATGTCAGTTTTCACATCCACGCCAGAGTTAGCCAAAAGCGAATTTTCATCTGTAGTCCCTGAGCAGGCTGTCAAAACGTGGTGATACAGTAGCTATCCATACAAGAACATCAATACTATACAAGACAAGTAGACATGTTGGTCAAGCTGTTGCCTTGCTCTAAATACTTTTATTTTTTATTAATCTATTGCCATACCACCTTTTTCTACCCAATTTAGTCCCTATTCCTCCCCATACAATGTGTGTGTGTTGTCCAGGCCTAGAATGTCCTCATTTGAGGGGCAAGGCCACTTGGCCTTTGGTGTTTTGGGCCAAATGCCAGGGCAGCAATGCCATCAAATAAAACAATGATTTAAGTCCACACTTACAAATACAATTAGGCATTTAGCACACACTCTTATCCAGAGCGACTTAGTTTGTGTTTATTGAACTCTAGTCAATAAACAAGGTAAATAATCACATAAATGAGTGCAGAGAGAACCGTGTAGGGCTTCAAAGAGACACCAGGTAAACAGTAAACCTAGCATCTGTCACTAACTTCATTGCTAGGGAGGACCCGGCCCTTTGACCACCTCAATCCGGCCCGCCAAGTCCTAAACAAATAATCAAATGACCCCCCCCCCCCACACACACACACACACAAAATCTACATTTTAAAAGGCTGCCATATGTTAATGGTTTTGAGACAATTAATTTGACTCGACTCAAATTATTAGTAATTAATATTTACCATTTGAGTACATAGGCCTACCTGCATTCCTCCTCATCACTATGTACTCAAATGTTTTATGTTTATAATGTAACAGTGAAACAGTCTGCCTAGTGCCTTGAGTCCATATTTATAATATAATGCATGTTATGTAATTCAATGTGTTTTATCACTGACCTATGGAGTTGTGCATATCAAATAAGATAAGATACTGTATAAATGTAAAGGCTCATTTAAAATTTGATACGGCATTGACGTGCATTGTTTTATGTAAGTAATCTTTTGATTGTAACCTCGTACAGAGTACACCAGAGTGATACAGTACAGTACAGCTATAAACAAATTAAAAAATCTTGTTGTGAAAGCAAGGACCTTATTCTAAAGTATTCTGGCATGTCTACCAAATTCATGCAGTTTTAACATAATTCACCACTATGTGTTTCAAGTTACAATTCAATTGTACAATCAGTACATAAATGCTGCCCACCCCTAGAGGCTGTCTGTAGTGCTTGGAGGCCTTGTGTAAGTTTATATTTTATTAGCTGCTCTTGCTGTTGCTGCAACATGTTTATGATCTCTGTCATCTCTGTACCAATAGGGCTGCTGGGTGGCACATTACCCACATGCTGAATACTATCACACAAAGCAGGGTGAGAGTAACTCCTACATCTAGGTTAATCAGAACGCCCCTCTCGTTCCCAACGGATGGCTTCAGCTCTTATCTGTAGAAGGGGATAGTCAGGATGCTGGTTTAACAACACGCTTTAACTCCCTGCGGAGGTCAGAATCACAAACATGTTCTACAAATCGGTCATGCAGTAGGGTGGAAAAATGAGGCATCCCATCTAATTGGGCTCTTAATAATTTATTATTGAATTACTTATTGAGTTTATAGACAATTTTATTCAGGGTATCCCTGACAGACAGACACCCATCATGATTTGACAACTATTGCAGGAATTTTGACATGCATTGATGATGACGTACGGTACAACTTGGCTGACCTGTGGTCACTCACCTGAAGACAGGAAAAGGAGACCTGATGAAGAGATGATCCTCCTGTCTGTTGTGGTGGTTCTATGACTGTGTTTTGAGATCTGGGAGAACCTAGCAGCAGATGGGAAAAATACAAACATTATGTATTCAAGTAAGTAAGTAAGTAAGTAAGTAAGTAAGTAAGTAAGTAAGTAATCCAAACAGGGAGCAACGGTACACCACTGAAGGACAAGTCAAGTCAAATTCATTCTTAGAGAACATTTCATATATGACAAGCTCAGACTCAATATGCTTCAAAATAAAAACACAAACATTCAAAGGTCAATGATGACACAAAATACACATAATTATTAAAACATAAGAATTAATTACAATAAATTGACAGTAAAAAGAAGTAACATATGAATGAAAGGAAAGATAAATTGAAAGAAGAAAGACAGTAAGGAATAAAGGAAAGAATAAAGGAAGCAGCAAAGGAATTCCTGTAATTTACACTTTCCCGTCTACATGTCACTAAAAGACAAGCAGTCAGTGTCTTACCTGCTTCAGTAGACACGTAAGTCTGGAGAGACTCAAAAGAAGTATAAAGACAGGCTATGAAGCTTCATCAACAAGGACCAGCTCACTGACAAGTCTCTGGTGTTACCTGTCATGTTATAGCAATTCCTTTGATGGGAGGAGTCAGAGATCTATCTTTGACAAGAAGTGGGGCCATTTCTTGTAAATGCTATGAGTGTATCATGTGACCTAATAATACAAAGTTCATACAAGTTCAAGATAACAGCAAAGGAGGAATAACGAGGGTGTATTTATTTATCAGGGACAGTGGAGTGCACATTAATCAAGTTGATTAATCAACATGTCAGTTTTCACATCCACGTAAATGAGCCAGAGTTAGTTAATTTTCATCTAGTCCCTGAGCAGGCTTTTAAAAAGTGGTGATATACTGTAGCTATCCATACAAAAAAGACATCAATACAATACAAGACAAGTAGACATGTTGGTCAAGCTGTTGCCTTGCTCTAAATACTATTATTTTTTATGTATTTATTGCCATACCCCCTTTTTCTACCCAATGTAGTCCCTATTCCTCCCCATACAAATGTGTGTGTGTTGTCCAGGCCTAGAATTTCCTAGGCAAGGCCACTTGGTCTTTGGTGTTTTGGGCCAAATGCCAGGGCAGCAATGCCATCAAATAAAACAATGATTTAAGTCCACAGAAATAATTTTCATTTTATTTAACAATATTCATATTTAGCAATAATTGGGCAAACTCACAAGTTCATACATATTCAGCCCATGTACTAATCAGAGTCACTGGACTAGTTTGAAGATCTCAATAAAACACACTGATGTTTAAAAAACATCAACAACAACATTGGAAAGAAGCAGAGGAGAAAACAATGTAATCAGCTGGGGCATTGTGGGGGGGCATCAAGGCCCCTGTAAGCCTGGAAACCAGACAAATCTGCCCTATTAGTCTTGCCATGCCAGGCTAGGCCACTGTAGCCTCAGGGCATACCATGTTTTGAAGGGCATAAAGCCAAACTGAGGGGGTACGGCAGCCATGGCCTTGCCCTGGTGTTCTCACTGGCTCACCAGCCAGTGAGGAGTCCCCAACGGGAGGACGTAGACTCTACGTCCTACTCCTCCCGCCCTCAACACTCCCTGCTGACCGGTGACGCCCCAGCCTGTAGGAGTATGTGCAGTGCCAAACATCACCCTTCCTGCCCGGCTTTCCTCCCCCGAACACATGCCAATAGCGTTCGTATAGACACTCGACAAAGCCAGATGCACCACGGTGGATTAAACCCGCTGCGCGGGCCTCAGCTCTAGCGCCCGCGCCCACTTGGCAGCGCATATCAGTGGCGTAGCCTGTGGGGCCATGGCTCGGTCAGTAAAGACCCTGTAGCGCATCTGATATGTGGCATAGAGGGGCGGATTTTAAATCTCCAGAGAAAACATCCGTGGGCTACCATTGGTTCAGCGATCTGTGCGCCCGCCCTGCGCCCCTCCTCCTCCCCCAATGTGCAGTATTGAGAGCCCTGATGTCACATTACATTTGGAGTGATGGCCACTGCACTCTGGTTGGTTGGAATACACCTAGGGCCCAGGTAGAACCCACTTATAGCCCACATGGGCATCCCAGTTAAGACCCACCTCGGCCCCACATAGAATTGCCTAGGTGGGGCCCACCTAAGGCCCGTTTCGGTGGTCACAAACGGTGCTAGGGTGACCACCTCATTTGGTAGCATGCAGGGGCCTTAAGCAGCAGTAATGTAACACAAGCTTAACACACACAGTAGAACCGAAATTAGCAGAAATGACTATATTTCCCATGATGCCCTGTGATTGTGCAGCAACGCGTCGCTGCCATGATGTTACATTGTGTCACAAAAACCCATAAAATACACTAAAATGAAACTCTTCAACGGGCTAATTAGGTAGCATTGATGACATTTACCAGAATAACGTTCATACAGGTTGTTGGTAAGATGTGTAACATAGCCGTTTCAGTCACGACAACAGCGTTAGCATTAGCCGCATGCTAACGCTACTCGTTCGTTAGCTTAGCTACACGCTAACGGCTTATTATAGGCAGCGCTTGGCTAATAGTCATTTAACCCAACTAACTGCAACACAGTAATGGACATAAACATTCACATACATGCTTTAGACACTATTAGCAGGCTGCATTAACAACCAGCAGCAACAGATTCCAAGTTGCAGGCCACGTTAGCAGCTAATGCTGTGTGCGATGAGGGTTGGCAGGTCTGTTTGTCGTATAAGTGATTTTGGCCTTATGTGGGCGCACCATCTACAATGGAGTAACTGAGCACACTAACGTTCATTGTTGACAAAGTGATTGCACAGCCGCTTCAGCCATGACAACCACGTTAGCGGTAGCTATATGCTAACGTTGAAAGTGCGTTAGCCGCATGCTAACGGCTTATGTTAAGCACCCCTGGGCACCAATCATTGAAATACAACAATCGCTATCACAGTAGTGGACATTAACATGCGTTACATTAGTAGGAGGCTGCAGTGACCGCAAAGTCTTGACAATATGAATGACAGGGCGATTTATTCGAGAAATGACGGTGCTTGTGCTGTCCAGCTGGGCTCGCAGAACAATCACGGAGGCCAGCCGTTGCTGCGTCAGTGCGTCTGGCTGCTGTCTGGAAAATGGCCTCATCATGACACGACCAATGAGAGTTAGTGCTTTCGTTGTTGCTAAGATACAGTGTGTGGCACATAGCGTCTCTGCCCCATAGCCTGTAGATCTCTCACACATGATTGGCGTAGCCTGCGTTGACAGGTCTGCCTTTTGGGCTTATTTGGGCTTATTTGGGTGCGCTTTTGGGGCTTGTTTGCATAGACAACGGCAGCGCTTGTTTCTTGCCCGTTTCACGGATGTGGCAACGAAGGTGCTCAGTTTTGGTTGCAGATGATGATGATTGGCTGTTAAAAGAACCATCCGGAAGTAAATTGCGAGCAGGCGAAAAGAACCATCCGGAAGTAAATTGCGAGCAGGCGAAGTGATTTGCATAAGTATTGGGGCATAATGCGTTTCATATTAATTGTACATCCTGCAAGTACAGTAACGGTATGGGAAGCAGCTGGTGTTACAGGCAGAATATTGAGGAATTTTGGGGGGAAATGTGGAGTTAGTTGGGCCATGTGTCTGCTTGGAGAGTCGCCCCATACACGCCCCATACACTCGTGTACACTCCATGAGTGTGGCCGCCAATTATGGTAGCAGGATGCACACATGGGCAACATGCGGCGCGGGGGCCGGACCCGGCCCTTTGAGCACCTCAATCCGGCCCGCGAAGTCCTAAACTAAATAATCAAATGACCCCCCCCCCCCACACACACACACACACAAAATCTACATTTTAAAAGGCTGCCATAGGTTTTGAGACAATTCATTTAACTCAACTCCAATTAATAGTAATGAATATTTACCATTTGAGTACTATACCTGCATTCCTCCATCCGTATGTAAGTGTTTTATGTTTATAATGTAACAGTGAAACAGTCTGCCTCGTGCCTTGAGTCCATATTTATAATATAATGCATGTTATGTAATCTAATGTGTTTTATCACTGACCTATGGAGTTGCGCATATCAAATAAGATAATAAGATAAGATACTGTATACATTTATAGGCTCATTTAAAAGTTGATACGGCATTGACGTGGATTGTTTTATGTAAGTAATCTTTTCATTGTAACCTTGTACAGAGAACACCAGAGTGATACAGTACACCAAATGGAACCATACAGACCCCACATAGCAAGAACTCAGCCTCGGCGGGGACATTTTACACTCTCTTGAGTTTACAGACCCCCGTAGTGTCCATTTGGACCCTGTGGCGGTCCCCAGACCCCAGGTTTAGAACCTATAGTGAATCAAAGGGATGTAAGCCGGTGACTTAACACCTCGGCCCTCCCACACTCAGACAGGGGGAAGGAATTACGGGGCCAGAGCTCAGCTCTGGACCTGTTTTAGTATTCCCTTTATTCTGTTTCTTCTGCCACTTTTCGCAGTTATGGCTGAACCGTGCTGTCGCTTTTTACGAAACTCTGCCATATGGTAGATGGTCATGAAAAACTATCAAGAAATAAATCTCACAATCTTTCGTCAAAAGGTGGCGCTATAGCACTCAATTGAAAATGCCAACTTTGAACAGGTACAACTCATGCCCTGTTTGACCTACAGCCATAAAACTTCAATACACACATGCGTCTACTCATGATGAACAACTTTAACCTCTGACTTTTGACCTCTGACCTTTAGATCTCCCACCATTTTGAATTATATGAAAAACAGTTAAAACCTATCTCCTCCTGGGATTTTTGAGTAATCTGCACGAAACGTTTTACACATGAACTTTGGACCTATGCCGACAAACAAGCAGCAAGATTTTTCCATAAGTGAAAAAATGAAGCTTTAATGAGCCAATGAATATTGCAGTTTTATGACAATTATTATTCATCTGCCCCTAACACATACATGCAGACTCACATTTCTTTGAAACTTTGCGTTAATGTTGAGGGTCATTCCAAATATTACTGAAACCAATCTTACTCCAATTGGTCAAAGGGGGGCGCTATAGCGATTTTTTTAAAGTGCAAACTTTAAACAGGCAAAAGTCATGCCTCGTTTGGCCGACAGCCATTAAACCTGCTTACACATGTGCCTTGACTCATGAGGAACACATGTATCACGTTGACCAGTAAGCTCCGCCCTTAGATTGTCCGCAATTTTGAGCAGTTTGAAAAACACTTAAACCCAGGATTTTTCAGCTATTTGCGTGAAACTGTATCATCTGTGTGATCTCCTTTTTCACAGGTTCTTGTCTGTCGGTCCAATGGCTTCTCCCTTAAACGTGTGCCTCACAACCTGAAGGTTACCAGTTCAAGCCCCACTTGATGTGGACTTCATTAAAGTTGCATTGCACACAACGTGATTGTGTCAATTAATACATGTGCAATTGTTAAACGTAACCTGAAATACTTATTTGAGAGGGTATGTCTTTGCAATGTATGACATACTTCATTCTGAAAATAGCCGATCTACAATCTCAAAACTTTTCAGATAGCAACGTGTTTCTGAGCTTGTAGATCGGCTGCTTTCACTGGTTCACTTTTATCTTCAACAGACAACCTCAGCCCGGACAAAGCTATAGCACTATAGGTAATGTTGCAGCCCGTCAATCCGAAGGTCGAGGGTTCGATTCCTGTTAATGGCAATAGATTGACACGTCCAATCAATCCATTCTGCTTCCATCCTTCTCTCTCTTCAATCTATTGTTTCCATGTCTCTCTCTCTTCAATCTATTCCGTTTCCATGTCTCTCTCTCCGCCCTTAGATTGTCCGCAATTTTGAGCAGTTTGAAAAACACTTAAACCCAGGATTTTTCAGTTATTTGCGTGAAATGGTATCATCTGTCTGACCTCCGTTTTCACTGTATCAGGTCTGTTGGTCCAATGGCTTCCCGCTTAAGTGAATGTTTCACAACATCAAGGTTGCCGGTTCAAGCCTCACTTGGTGGAGACTTCATTTAAAGTGTATTGCAAACAACAAGACTGTATTAATGAATACATATGCAATTGATAAAGATAACATGAAATGCTTATCTGAGAAGGTCTGTTTTTGCAATGTATGAAATGCTTCATTCTGAAAATAGCCGATCTACAATCTCAAAACTTTTCAGATAGCAACGTGTTTCTGAGCTTGTAGATCGGCTGCTTTCACTGGTTCAGTTTTATCTTCAACAGACAACCTCAGCATGGTCAAAGCTATAGCACTATAGGTAGTGTTGCAGCCTGTCAATCCAAAAGTTGAGGGTTCGATTCCTGTTAATGGCAATAGGTTGACACGTCCAATCAATCCATTCTGCTTCCATCTTTCTCTCTCTTCAATCTATTGTTTCCATGTCTCTCTCTCTTCAATCTATTCCGTTTCCATGTCTCTCTCTCCGCCCTTAGATTGTCCGCAATTTTGAGCAGTTTGAAAAACACTTAAACCCAGGATTTTTCAGTTATTTGCGTGAAATGGTATCATCTGTCTGACCTCCGTTTTCACTGGATCAGGTCTGTTGGTCTAATGGCTTCCCGCTTAAGTGCATGTTTCATAACATCAAGGTTGCCGGTTCAAGCCTCACTTGGTGGAGACTTCATTTAAAGTGCATTGCAAACAACAAGACTGTATTAATGAATACATATGCAATTGATAAAGATAACATGAAATGCTTATCTGAGAAGGTTTGTTTTTGCAATGTATGACATACTTCATTCTGAAAATAGCCGATCTACAATCTCAAAACCTTTCAGATAGCAACGTGTTTCTGAGCTTGTAGATCGGCTGCTTTCACTGGTTCAGTTTTATCTTCAACAGACAACCTCAGCCTGGTCAAAGCTATAGCACTATAGGTAGTGTTGCAGCATGTCAATCCGAAGGTTGAGGGTTCGAGTCCTGTTAATGGCAATAGGTTGAGATGTCCAATCAATCCATTCTGCTTCCATCTCTCTCTCTCTTCAATCTATTATGTTTCCATGTCTCTCTCTCTCAATTAATACATGTGCAACTGTTAAAGGTAACATGAAATGCTTCTTGGAGAGAGTATGTTTTTGCAATGTATGACAAACTTCATTGTGAAAATAGCCGATCTACAATCTCACAACTTTTCAGATAGCAACGTTTTGTGAGCTTGTAGATCGGCTACTTTCACTAGTTTTCGTTCCGAGGAGACACAAAAATGCCTTTATTGGTAAATGGTTTGTGAACCAGTGATCTAGAGTAGTTCGGGACACAGAGGCTTGGTTCATAATGGACGGAAATACTTATAAATATCAACAGACACTACCAGTAATTGTGTCAATTAATACACCACATGGCTTTTGGCTATCTTAAATTGTTTGGTAAATTTAACTGCACATGATGCACAATAGTGGCTGTAAAACATTGTAGCATGTGGGTCTGTCTTTATTTCGGACATATCAATTTTCCGGGCTCATGTCGGTTTGGAGTTTAACGTAAGCCATAGTCTATGTCAGACATGGGCAACATACGGCCCGGGGGCCGGACCCGGCCCTTTGACCATCTTAATCCGGCCCGCCAAGTCCTCAAAGAAAAACTAAATGCCCCCCCCCCAAAAAAAAAAAAAAAATTACATTCTAAAAGGCTGCCATATGTTAATGGTTTTGAGAAAAAAAGATTGAACTCGACTCCAACTAATAGTAATTAATATTTACTATTTGAGTACTATTTGCCTACTCAGCCAGAGTAGGCAAAGCCAGAGGAGCCTTCATCATTCTGAAGAACATCTGGTCCTCCAAGGACATTGCCATGACAACCAAAGTGCGGCTCTTCAACTCAAATGTAAAATCCGTCCTTCTCTACGGTTCAGAGACGTGGAGAATGAAGAAAAGAACATTGCAGAAGATACAGACTTTTATAAACAGCTGTCTGAAACGCATCTTTGGGATCAGGTGGCCAAACAAAATTAAGAATGAGGAACTATGGCTGAGAGGAAGACAGGAACCTGTAGAGAAGCAGATCCTGAGACGAAAGTGGGGGTGGATAGGCCGACAACCAGCACTACACGCCAGACCCTGACTTGGAATCCCCAGGGGAAGCGGAAGAGAGGGCGGCCTAAGAACACCTGGAGGCGGGACACTGAGGCGGAGCTCAAGAGACAAGGAACCAGCTGGGGGGAGGCAGAAAGGACAGCCCAAAGCCGTGTTGGATGGAGAAGAGTCGTAGATGGCCTATGCTCCACTGGGAGCCTAAGTAAGTAAGTCATTTGAGTACTATACCTACTTGCATTCCTCCATGATCCGCATGTACTCAAATGTTTTATGTTTATTATGTAACAGTGAAACAGTCAACCTTGAGTTCATATTTATAACATATTGCAATGTGTTTGATCAGTGACCTATGGAGTGGTGCATATCAGATTAGATAAGATACTGTCTAAATTTATAGGCTCATTTAAAAGTTGATACGGCATTGACGTGGATTGTTTTATGCAATCTTTTTATTGTAAGGCCAGAGTACACCAGAGTGATACAGTACAGTACAGCTGTAAAAATAAAAACTGAAAATTATTGTTGTGAAGACAAGTACCTTATTGTAGTAAGCTACTGTCTACCAAATTCGCACACACGCACACACACACACACACACACACACACACACACACACACACACACACACACACACACACACACACAGGGGGTGCATTTACTTACAATGTTGGGGCTGTTATCATCTCAGCATTGGATTTTCTTTGCAGTATTTGAATAATTAAACATTGCACTGTTCAGCTTGTTAGTGCAGTCCATGCTGTTGCAGCCCCGTCCGTGTCTAACTAACTATATAAGCTAGTATGATATATTAACGTAACCTCAAATGCAGCAACTTATTTTCGGTAGAGCAATGTTAGATGCACCTTATTTTGTTTTGCCCGCTTGAGCATGTCTGTGCCAGCATGTTATGAAACCTCCCTCTGACATACAGCTGTAGCTCTATCTGGTCCAGAGTGTTGCAGGGAGTACTAACATGGTGCTACAGACACAAAGGCTCTGACACATCTCCACTCATGGACTTAACACAGTTTTCTTCCCACTGTTTGTTTTTAAGAACAAAGTATTTTAAAAGGGCCGGGGCTCTCTCTTCCACCCTAACCCTAACCCTAACCTTAGTGGGGGAACATAGAACCCGGGGAACATAGGGATGATGACCCCCACACGGCACACATTTCTCCTCACACGTCAATGAGGAAATCTCACACGCGCGCACACACACACACACACACACACACACACACACACACACACACACACACACACACACACACACACACACACACACACACACACACACACACACACACACACACACACACGAGCGGCAGGGTCCTAGCGCCCTTCGGATACAGCACACAAACACACAGGCACGCAGGCAGACACACTGCATTGCGAGCAAACAGATTTAGATTTTTTTTTCTCCCCCCTTTACCCGGGAGTCCTGGACAAACTATGTCCCGTACGGGACACGCCTCTTTTGCCTCAAATACGGTTGCCCACATTTCCCTAGTGCCCACTCTTCCTGGTGCACAGTTTTCCCGGTGCCCACTCTTCCCTAGTGCCCAGTCTTCCCAAAAAGATGGTGCCCAGATTTCCCTAGTGCCCACCTTTCCTGTATATAGAGAGAGAGAGAGAGAGAGAGAGAGAGAGAGAGAGAGAGAGAGAGAGAGAGAGAGAGAGAGAGAGAGAGAGAGAGAGAGAGAGAGAGAGAGAGGTGTATGTGTGACATACATTGATAATTCACCAACAACCCAAATGAAATCTTTGTTGAGTAATGTTGCACGTTTACAATAACATTGCTGAGCCCTTTCTTCCAAGCTACTCACTGAAAGCTTGTAGCTCAGTTCCTGGTCCGCATGTGTTTTACAGAAATACACCCCACTGTTCTCTATGTCCACATTTCATTTTGCAGGGTGATCGATGCAGCCCTGTTGGGGGTCTTTCCCTCTGTCCGGTTAACACTTGCCCTCTTTCTGTGGTGCCATGTTGTAATGAGAGGCTTTGTACCACTGGACTGGAAGGCTGTGCTCCATGCACAAGCAATGGATGACCACGTTTTGGCTGGTTTTCACCCTATTTTTAACTCTATGTTTTCACCCCATAAAAGCGTGGCTTCTGGCTGACCTGCAGATCTGGGTTCAGGGCCACTGCTGTGACAGTAGGAGATGACTCAGGGTGCCCTAGTGGCTCAGCTTTTAGAGCTAATCACATGTCACGACTCACAAAACAACTATTGTGTTATGTAATAAAGCAGAGTTGCCTGAAGTAACATATTTACTAAAAGTTATAACACCGTCTGACTATCATAAATTTATAGTCACAGTGACAGTCCACTTTGACTTTGATATTGACAGAGAAAGAATGATGAATGGATAATCCCCAGTTAGGGGAGAATGCTAAGTTATGTATCATTCATAATGTATAATCATAAGAAATTATAATGAAAAGTGGACACTTCTGGCTGCTTGGAGGTCTATATAGGCCTACTTCACATGGAGATCCTTTGAAAAATCTCTTTAGAGTTAAACCAGATATGGAACCTGGAAAATAATACAATTTACTGCATTGACCTACAGTAGGCCTACCTATAATTGTAGACATTTCAATAAAATAAAATGCCCAAAGGAAAAGGTCATCTCACTTTCTTTCTAAACCCTGTTAGGCTGCTTGGAAACACAGGTCGTGTTGAAAAGTTATGGATCTAATGTTCTCTATCTAAACTTAAAACGGAATTCACTTTATTTTAGCCTCCATTGGGGAAATGATAGGAGAATTCCAGGGGAATTCCAGAGGAATTTAGTTGAATTTTTGACTGAACTGAAACCAAAGCAACAAAACAAAACTGAAAACCATTCACTGTGATGATAGGGAACCAATGATAGAGTTATGCCAGCAGTGTCTTCAATTCATAAAATGTAACCATTCACAGATCACATGTTTATTAGCCTTGTGATTTCAGAATATCTGGAATATCTTTGAATTTTTGGGGAAATGTCAAAATGTCAGTACAGCAATGCATTGAAATAATAAAGAAATGGTAGGCTACTTTGTAATTTGTCCTTTTGAATATTTTTAAAGCATATTTTATAAAGCAAGTAGCCTAGGCCTACTCCAGTAGCCTACTTTAACTCAAGTAGGCCTACAAATGTGACAGTAAGAACAACTTTCACTTGAGTAGGCCTAATATTTGACCAAGAGACAGGCTACAGCCAGGGTTTGAGAAGCTACTTAAATTGGCTCTATACAGTATATTTGGGGCCCAAATAAATGCGGATCATGAAGTCGCTGTGTCAGATTGAACAATCCACCGAGTTCTATCAAGTGCCCAGTTTTCTGCCGTTAGATTTAGACTACACATGGTCAACATACGACCAGGCTCCTTGACCGTCTCAATTCGGCCCGCCAAGTCCTTAAAGAAAAACTAAATGACCCCCCCCCCCCATAATCTACATTCTAAAAGGCTGCCATGTTAATGGTTTTGAGATTTTGTTATTTTACTTGACTCCATTTAATAGTAATTCATATTTACCATTTGAGTACTATACCTGCATTCCTCCATTCGTATGTACTCAAAATGTTTTATGTAACAGTGAAACTTGAGTCCATACTTTTAACATAATGCAATGTGTTTTATCAGTGACCTTTGGAGTGGTGCATATCAGATAAGATACTGTATCAATTTATAGGCTCATTTAAAATTTGATACGGCATTGACGTGGATTGTTTTATGCAAGTAGCCTAATCTTTTTTATTGTAAGGCCAGAGTACATCAGAGTGATACAGTACAGTACAGCTGTAAAAAATAAATAAAAAATTAACTGAACCTTTTCAGGAACAACATTTTGTAACTGAAAATTGTTGTTGTGAAAGCAGGTACCGTCTTGTAAAGTAGTCTGGCATGTCTACCAAATTCATGCAGTTTTAACATAATTCAGCACTATGTGTTCAAATGTGTACTAATGTGTGGCCCTTCACTCACAAAGTCAGTATCATAGATATAGAAACCCAGATACCTCATTGGTCTCTGCAATTCGTTGGAGCGACCTGTTTCGTATGGTGGCCGCCATATTTCCGGGGGGGCACAGGCACTGGCCAATCACAGCGCGTTGACTACTGGCCAATCACAGCACGTCTTTTCCAGGACTTGCCAGAATCTAGTTGTCCCGCCCCCACCTGCCTCTGATTGGCCTACTGAACACCCCCTTCTGTGACGCACGCGGAAGTTTCCAGCTTGCCCCCCGGAAGCGGAAGCGCGCCCGTGGTACAGACGCCTCAGAGCCAAAGGAGGCGTCTACCTTTATATGTCTATGGTCAGTATGGCCCTCTGGAAATCAATGCTGCCCACCCCTGATTTAGACGAACACGCAATAGGAGCCTACACAACTCAAGGAAACTTAGATTTTTCTTTTGGAATTGTACCGACACTAACAAGTTTTGTCAGTGTCATGTTATATAACAGGCCAATGTGAAAAGGCGGGAATTTATTCCTCAGCCTAGTGGGAATGTGCACGCAAAATTTCACGGAAATTGCACGCTGCGTTCATGATTTGAGGCATTTTGTTCAAAACGGACCAATCCTGCAGACTTTGGAAGTCAATGTTAGCCAATTAGGATGGAATATGAAATATCGGACAGATCCGTCAGGATCACATGACTATAGAGATACTGTGTACCGATCTGCATGATTTTTGGACAGAATCTGAAGGAGTGATATCCAAAAACGTGTTTCACAAAAGTCGGCCTCCTGGTGGCGCTATAAAAAGCAGATGGGAAAAATGCAGGGCAGATGTTTTTCCTTGGCCTCTAGGGAGTGTGCGTGCAAAGTTTCACGCAGATTGGTGGAGTTGTAGTTAAAAATGCTCATCGGCCTGTTATAGCGCCACCATGAGGCTGATTTGAACATTTTCAAGTGCCATTTTGTCCTCGGCCTAGTGGTAATGTGCGTGCAAAATGTCACCAAAATTGCAAGCTGTGTTCATAATTTAAGGCATTTTGTTCAAAATGAACCAATCCTGCAAACTTTGGAGGCCAATCATAGCCAATCAGGATGGAAAATGGCAAATGGGACACATGACTATAGAATACTGTGTACCGATTTGCGTGATTTTTTGACAAAATATGTAGGAGTAATATCAAAAAATGTGTTTTGCAAAAATCGCCCTCCTGGTGGCGCTATGACAGGCTGATCTGAGAAATTCGGGACAGAGGTTCTGAATTGGCATCCAGGGTGTGTGTGTGTGTGCACAGTTTCGCTGTGGTCGGGCCAACGGTGCCGGAGATTAGCTGCTCGCAGACAGAAGGACGGACACACGGACGGACGGACAGGGTGCAAAACATACTCTATTTTGCAATAAAATACAATAATAAGAAAAATTTGGTATTCATAATTAATTTGATCATAATTCTAGCTAAATTTCATATACATAAATCCAAATTTAGTCATTCCAAACCCTCTTTCATTGTATTTGAGATTGAAGCCAAGCAGTAGGCCTACATTAAAACAATTTATGACTCAAAAAATAAGAAAGCTACGGAGCCCTGGAGTGGCCATTGAGGAGATTTTTTTGAGTGGTGCCAACCACTCCCACATTTGACTGTGTGTGTTTGTCCGTCCGAGCACGGCCTCAACAGCGTGTCTGTCCAAGCACGGTCTCAACAGCGTGTCCGTCCGAGCACGGCCTCAACAGCGTGTCCGTCCGAGCACGGCCTCAACAGCGTGTCTGTCCTGAACTACCTCATACCTCATGAAATTATTATACTTTTACTCCACTACAATTATTTGAAAACTTTAGTTACTAGTTACTTTTGTAGATTTTGATTATTATTACAAAACATATATTAACCACTTCAGCCCTATATATATTTTGGCTATTTGAAAATAGCCGATCTACAGTGAGCTTGTAGATCTGCTATTTTCAAAATAATTTTACATTTGAAAACTTAGGAAATGGGACATTCTGCGTAACAAGTACTTTTACTTTTGGTACTTTAAGTACATTTTGATACCAATACTTTTGTACTTTTACTCAAGTAAATGTTTAATTCCGGACTTTTACTTGTAACAGAGTATTTCTACATTGCAGTATTGATACTTTTACTTAAGTAAAAAAATGAGTATTTTTTACACCACAGGCTATGTTAGCCTACTGAAATAATTGTAAGTGCTGGTTACAGATTCACAGGACAGCTGATTAGCTACACCTGAAGATCACTGTACAGTATGCTTTGGTTTAAAGGTTGTGCATGTAATTTCAAACAGGTTCATCAAGATGTTTTGCCCTGAATGTGGGTGCAAAGTTGACCCATCACATAACTTCTGCTTTAAATGTGGATTTAAGTTATCTACTTTACTGGCCAAGAAGACTCAACAGTCAAAAGGTAAGGCAACCAAAAGTTGCCTAAATGAATATGCCCTAGAATGTCTGTGATCTTACATACATTTCATTTATTCCAAATACACAGCTATAGATCGGTCCGGTCCTATCCGCGCCTGGTTGGTCTGGGCTGCATAAAAGTGCTCCGCGCTGCGTGTGTACTCACCCAATAAATAATAATTAAGACTTGGAGTCAGATATTGTCCTCTAGTTTCATATCCATTTGAAAGTTCTGGCAGAAAACGTGTGTTTAGTAAAATATCTCCACTTTTCCACGAGATTCACACGGACGACATTCTCTGCCAGCGACGAGGCCGGACCTGAACAGTCGATGTTTGGGGAGCACAAACCTATGGGGCACACAATTGACAGGCGCGTTTCGATTGGTGCGGGCCGGGGTAATTAATCACACCACCTGCCAATTGTGTGCCCCAAACATTTCTGCTTCCCAAAGGAAGCACTCTTTTGGGCCCCTCGCCCGGACAGAAAGTCGTCCGTGTGAAGCTCGTGGAAAAGTGGAGATATTTTCCTAAACACACGTTTTCTGGCAGAACTTTCAAATGGATATGAAACTAGAGGACAATATCTGACTCGAAGTCTTAGGAATTAATTATTGGGTGCCGCCCAGATCAGTCTGCTAACCGGGGGCGGATAGGACCGATCTATGGCTGTGTATCTGGAATAAATGAAATGTACTGTATGTAAGATCACAGGCATTCTAGGGCTAGGCTGAATGATGGTCACTCAAGTTGCTTGATTCAGTATTTACTATTTAGATATTTGATATTCATTTTATCAGACACGCCACCTTCCCATGTAACTTTTTTTTTTAACCATGTTATATTCATTGAAAACCCCAATCCTTAGTTCTGGTGACTGATAGGCTATTGCCCTTCTAATGCGTGAGGAGACCGTGTTTTTTCAATTACTTTTTTCATACATTTTTAAATATTATTATTGTAATTGTTTTCATTTTCAATTACATTTTCACAAAAACGTAATTGAAAAAACACGGTCTCCTCACGCATTAGAAGGATAATATCAGTCACCAGAACCAAGGACCGGTGTTTTTTTGCTTTTCTCCTCACATTTATTTTACCTGATACTCGGCTGCATTTTATATTTAGATTGTGTTTTATGTTTTATATACTTTGTTGAGCATTATACTTATTCTCTCTCTCGCACGCATGTGTCGCACTGCACAGAGATTAACCACACACACACACACACACACACGCACACACGCACACACACACACACACACACACACACACACACACACACACACACACACACACACACACACACACACACACTGTATAGGAAGGTACACCTTCTCTTACAAATTGATAAAAGTTTAAGTTAATTAAAACAAATTATATTATTTGCAGTGTGGAGCATTTACTATGTTGTTTATTGGCATACATCGTTTGTTGATAGGACATCTCTCCGTCATGACCTGTGATGTTTAAACACAAAATGGTTACTTCTATTCCTTGGATGTCAGCATTCAAGGCAAAGCCATCAGCAGCTAGTGTGTTTATATTTTGTCATTTGTTACATGAATTCATCCATCAGATGAGACGACCTCAGTGTCCGCAGAGGAGAGACCTAACCAGGAAAATGAAGACCAGCTGATCTCAACACACAACACCTCCACTAAAGTACCAGAGGATAACGACCAGAATAAGGTGAAAAATGTTTTGTGATCATCATTTAAAACCAGTACTGTCAGGTGTACTCCGCTAAGGGCAGTGTTGCTATGCTCATTTGGGATGTGCTTGCACTGTATTTTAATTAATGACGTGACGCGCACGTAGCTTAACACCTACACTACAGGTCACACAATGGACAATTGATATGCATGTTAATGTACCTGGTGTGAGTCGGGAGCCTTTGTAAACTTTGTTGAGGTGTGAATTTAAAATAGTTTTTTCACTTTTTGTGATCAAAACTTTAATTGAGTTTTTACTTTTAACTGAACAAATAATAAAACAAAAATACAAATAAACATGTAAGAAAATTCATATTCAGAGAAAATCAGTAAGACAATTTACACACACAAAAAAGCCCCACAAACAACAATAGTATACAAATATACATGTATACTACATGAGAGCACAAAATATATATAAGGTTGATAGAGCTGATAGGGGAGATGATAAGGGTTGTAAATCCTGCTCTATGTTAATTAAAACTATTTGTAGTTAAACAGCTGAAAACCCAGTGTAAAAAGGATAAGATGAAATCAAAGACAGACACAGGCCGGTTCTCAAATTAAAAAGTTGACATTGTATTAAGAGAAAGAATCAATACACGAGGCACCGTACAGTAAAAATATCTCTCTGACTAAACAGTCAATGATCACAATAGTTATACACAAATGAAGTTGTTATCAGCTCTGACGATGACATCTGACCATTAGGAGCCTCGCTCGTAGGTTGAGAGAGAAGATGGCAAGCTGATGGTGTGACAGTTTATCTTGGACAAACAGCGTCCAAATGTCTCAAACAACACGTTGACCTCGGCTCTGACCGGCGTCGCTGGAGGTGTTGTTGCTTTGTCATAGATGGTCAAGTTTTATAGTCAAAATTTAGACATATATATCAATATTGTCCACAAAATACATAGTTTTAGACCTAACAAAGGGGGAGTGTAGGATTTGAATATTTTATCCAGGAAAAGAAACATAACATGCATACAACGCCACCTTAGGGAGCCTAGATGCTGAGCTTCTTTAAAAATCAGCTCACATAAGGATCTGTACATATCATAAGCCAACACCATGAAGAAAGGTAGCTTTGTGGACAGCTTTTACAAAGTTTATTTTTAAGATACAGTAGATATAGATTCGGGCTGGGATTAATGGACAAAATCAAGTATCACAGTATTTTTGTAAAAATGTATACCATATTTTTATTTTTTTTATTTTGCAAGAATAATAGATCTACAAGTTCACAATGCATTGCGATGTGACTGTTACACTATTTTTTTAAAGACTTCTGAATTAAAAAAAGTATAAAATAAGTGCTTAAGTGATTAAAGCCATGAAAAGGCAACACTTATGTCATCACAGTATTGCGACATCCAAAATCCAAGGCGATGTAGTCTCATATCATGATATCAATATAATATTGATATATTGCCCAGCCATATTACGGACTGAATAAGATAAGAATAAATGATTCATAAGACGATTGAAAGTCCTGGTGGATCAGGTGCACTGGTCACAGTTATTGTTGGCATAGTCAGCACAGCTCCCCAATTAAAAAAAGATTAAAAGAAATGGGGCTAGTGCACATCAAAAGAGTCGCACATACAAGTCTAACTAATTAGATAATAAGTATTGATAATTTTTTTCTGCCATATGATAAAACGGCACTGTGGTGGTTTGAACAGGAAGAGGAAGAGAACTCTTTGTAGTAAACATTCTAATCTTGACCTGCAGTCCTCCTCTCCTCGGCTCCTAGACTCTCCGGTCCTTTACTATGTGTGGCAGTAAACAATATCTGTGGCAGTAAATAATATCATAAGGAAGAAACAGCCTCCTGCTATATGGCTTGTATCCATGTGAATGGAGGGTTGCTGTTTTCAATCCCAACACTAATAGGGGAAAATCTGAGTGGGTACAATGGAAATGAGAAATGTCCACTGCCTCGAAAAACATTTTCAGCCTGCATACTGTAAATGTGTCATCCACCAGCAGAGAGAGTAGACAGGTCTTATGTAGGTTTTCCAGCAACTTGTAGAACCTGCTCTCTACACACATTGGGAAGCGTTATGGCACATTTCCACATTATCTTCAGAAATTGTTGAAGCTGCCTTTTACATTATCAAACCCCTGTCCTTTCACTCACTGTTAAACGTAATTTCAGGACAAGCCAATCAGCGATGACTCCGGGAATGCAGCCAGAGATGATACTCCACCACAGGACCTGTCAGACAACACTGCCAGTCAAACCACAGTTTGCACCACTGCCACACCCCCATGCCCCCTGCAGGCGACCCCTGAAGGTCAGTTAGTCACTGCCAGGAAGTCACAGATCACAGATCCGGGGAAGCAGGAAGAAAGAGAGAGCTCACCTGACAACAACCCACTGATATGTACCACTGCACCTGTGAGCACACCTGCTGAACCCTCCTCATCGTCACATCCTAACATCACATCTACCAATGAGGAAGTGACACAACAGAAGACTGAGGCGTCATCAAACACAGATGTAGATGATTGTCCTGGTGAAGGGAAGCCAAGCACCACTCAGTCTGAACCACTGTCATTGACGTTGTCGTCTTCGTCAGCAGCAGCAGCAGCAACAGCATCATCATCATCATCATCATCATCATCAGCAGCAGCAGCAGCAGCAGCAGCAGCAGCAGCAGCAGCAGCCAAAGAGGGTTATTCTTCTCCTGAGTTGTCAGATCAAAGGCCAGATGCCAGCTCAACGCTGCCCTCTGCTGACACAAAGACCTCCCAACAGACACCAAATGTGTCCTTCAGCCCAGATGATGAATGTAGTAATGATAATCAAAAGGAAGGTGAACAGTCAGCATTCAATGAAGAGAAGACCAGGGATGTGACCAGTTCAGAGACCCATACAGGCCTTGGACAAGTGGAAGACAAGAGAATTTATACATCCAATGACAAACCTATTAATGTTTCACCTTCCTCACCACACTCATCCAATAACACAGAGGTATGTTTCACATAATATATATATATGATAATTGCTCGTATTATTTTCAGTTAATTTACGTATGTTGCAGTGCTTTAACCAGTTGAGCCCTTTATGCGTCGTCATACGACAAATAGACAATTTGTCGTATTTCAACATAACTCTACACGTTATGTTGAAATACTGTATGTAGGACGATTTCCCAGTGGGGTGGATTTCGTTTAACCCATTAAGACCAGGAAAGCCTACACGTTGTTATACCTTTAAACCGTGAAAGAATCTGTATCATTTTAGATGTTGCTATGTATATAGCAACAGGAATTTATTCAAATGTTTTGAATTAAAAATATGTTTTTCTGAAAACTTAGGTTAAGATTTAGAAGGTCTAAATGGGTTAATAGTTTACATGAAGCCTTGCAAGGTGATGATTCTGGACAATGAGTGTTGTTTTGAAGTGAGGAGCCCTTAAAGGGGAAGACCACCCATTTTCAATATTTAACTATGTCATTAATATAGCATAAAGGAGTTGTGTGGAAATAAGAAAATTTTTAAATGTTAAAAATTTTAAATGTTAAACCCAAATTGATTTTGGGTTTAACATTGCAAATTACACCGTGATGACTCATCATGGTGTAATTTGCAATGTTAAACCCAAAATCAATTTGGGTTTAACATTTAAAATTTTTAACATTTAAAAAATTTCTTATTTCCACACAACTCCTTTATGCTATATTAATGACATAGTTAAATATTGAAAATGGGTGGTCTTCCCCTTTAAAGGTTCTATGACATTCATTTTCACTTTTTTAATTTTTTATGTTTTTTGGGGGTTTTTATGACCTCAATTACACCCAAAAATCTGAACTTTGAACATTCAGTGAATTTTCTGTGGTCTGGGGTTTTCTGAATAATTAGGCTGAAAAGTAATCTGAGCTTAAGTCACAGGTCATTAATCCCGCCCACTCTCCTCCTCGCCCCTCCCCTCCCCTATCCTTTCCTTTGGGGGGGGTGGGCGGAGCAGAGGCGATGATTGACAGGCAAAATCCCTCAACAGCGACACCCGCAGGCAAAGATTTATTTTTTCATTGCAGTTGAAAAGGCTTTAAAAATGTGAGAAAAACACCTGCCATGGATTACTGGAGTGGATTTTTTGGTTAAAACTTTTTATACACGTTTGAAGGACCATGACAAAGACTTTTAATGTGTGGTAAAACTGAATGTCATGAAACCTTTAAGCCAGGTGCTTTCTTAGTTCTTAGGTACAGAGAGAATTGTAGTTTCCTTAAAACACAATTGAACCACAGGTCACTGAAATGGTTAGAGTTCATACAACAGGGAGCATAAATGTCCCTTAGTAGGGGTCATCATCCGGGCGGCATGAAGTTGTGCTGCAAATTCCATGGCAATCTAGCCTATAGTTTTCAAGATATCCTATTTCGGAGTACAGTGTTTGATGGACAGATGGACGGACCGACACTGCCACCGCCATCCACACAGCCCCAACACTAGTGGGGCTAAGCAGCTAAAGTGTTCATTTACCAGTATAATTCTATCACAGGAGGGAAGCACGGGACCAAAGAGACAGAAAGACACACATATGGAACTGAGATCAGCTCGGCAGCACATCACTGGAGGTGGGGACGTTTCCAAGCCATTAACAAATTCCTCTTCCCAAGATGCAACACAAAGCCCTGTTAAAATTCCGACAAATGGGGCAGCACATGCTGATCAACAAAAGAAGCCACCTCAGCCTCCACCAGTGTAAGTCCAGAAAATTACTCATAACCTTGATTCATACCATACCATCTAGTGGTAAAACTTGCTTCCTCCGGTGACTGAACCTACTACAATAAAATGTCTCCATTATATCTTTTGCAAATGTCATATCTTATAAGATCTTCTTGTGCAATGTCAACAGATAAAACTGAATGTGTCTTGTTTATTTGTGCCACATTTAGCTCATCAAGCCAACCACAGGTTCGTGGCAGTGACGACATTACGGTTTACTTCCATGCTGTCATTTCCAAAGACATCAAATTCAATCCAGAACACGACAGAGTTTTCCTAAGATCTGGAGAATTATTTGGAACATGGGACTGTGATTCCTTGGAAATGTTTGCCATAAGGTAGGACCTCTGGCAATTAACATATTTAATTATAGATATTTTGGTAGACGGATAGATATTCTGTACTAGGGCCATTGTTTCTAAGTGGTTAAATCCTACATACAGGTTGACCATGGTCCCCAATAGGGCTCTATTGTAGGTCCCCTAGTATACATCTATTATACAAGCTCATAACGCGTTGCAACAGCAACTGTGTAACATATAGGCGCTGGTTGATGTGGTAGACAAACAGAAATAGGAAATGATGTTGTATTTTAATTAACATCATAGCATTTAAATATGTTCAAAATACAGTTAAAAACATAGATGGGGGCTAGTTCTTCTCCTGAACCATATATCCCCATTTAATTAGTTTTAGACTTTTTTGAGTAATAGTAGAGCAAGTACAATAAAGTGTGCAATAACAGTGCAATCCTGTTATTACCAAGTACCAACCCTTTATACTATCAGAGGCATGCCTGGTTTGTTGTTTTGGTATCTTGCATAATACTGTAACTGAAAATGTTACCTTATCAACACTGTTTAGCGTATGTGGAACAGAATGATGTATTTCATATCAAAATATCCCCTACGGAAAACAGGGAGTGATGAAAAACAAACTCAATTTAGCACAACAAAAAAACAGATATCTAAATATATCTCAAATATTGTGAAAATATATTTGCAATATGTACAAAAAAAATCATTACATTTAAACCAATAGTGTCTACCTTTCATTTGACATGTAATTTGTCCTTATATTTTCTCTTTATTCAGTGACTTAGGCGAACATAGGTTCCTTGTTCAAGGACAATGTAAGGTTCCCAGACGTTATATTGGTAAAAACATACCCTACAAGTATTTTGTGTACAAGACTTAGTACAACCATGGAAACTACACTGAGAGTGAATTTGAGTGCATCTACCAGAAAGAGTCAAACCTCTTGGTCAACAGGTGTCTATGCATCAGGCCGGAGTACTTGTCAAATGCAGGTACTGTATGGTTGTCATTTTCTACTTTCGTTTCTAGCTTTGTTTGATAACAATGGCCATTTCATAACGAAACTGGGATTGTAAAATGTGAGTATTTCTGATTGTTATCAAGGGGAATGGAATCAGTATGATGACATCATACATTCAGAACTAAAGCAAGGCTTCACGGACAGGTGGTTCACGGACAGAGTCAAGATTGTGGTCAAAGGGCGAGCATTGACTGGAAAAGTGATGCTGGAAACCATCTTTGATCGGCTCAAAACCTGGGATGAAGTGAATGTGGAGAATGTATTTCTACAGCTTCAGCAGTTCTTTATGACATATAGTTATCCTTTGGTCCATGATAACATGGCAAGGCCATGGGGTATACCATATCCAGAGGAACAGGTACTAGATTTTCTTTTCTGAATAATGACTAATTGAAGTGCAAAAATATATGAGCAATGGCTAAATTGAATTGACCAGTTTTAAATCTATGCCTGACATTACTATACTGACTTTTATAAAGTGTGAGCTATTATTAATATAATTTAATGTAGTAATTAAATTAATACATTTTGTCACAGGTGAGAGAAGTTATGAGTGAGTTCCTGGAGAGCTACATGACTTTCAAGCCTGAAAAAGATGGAGAAAATCATACAAGGTCCTCCTCACTAGATCACCTCCAAAAAGGAATTATTGCTTTACTTGTTCGTTCCAAGTATCTCACAAAGGAACCTACTAGAAAACAACTGTCTCATCTATGCCAGCTTCTCTGCCTGCCTAAGAAACCACAAGAAGAGTTCCTCACATACTGGACACAACTTTCAAGGGGTTTACCTGAAAAAGCATGGTAAATGTCAAATTCATTTGAATTAAATTCAACTGAGTTTAGCTTTATTACCAATGTACCTTAAATGTGCACTGTGCACCAAATTGTTTTCTTAGGTTTTTGCAGTTCATTAAATATGAATCATGATAATACGATTCTGACTTCCCAACTGAAATGTTCATCTTATTAGTGTTGCAGATACTGTTGAGAAACTGTGCAGCCGTGCAGGGCTACATGAGTGGATCTTGGTCATACCCTTGGTTCATCTGTTGAGAGGAAGTGTCAAACCATTTGAATCAGTTCTACCAGTCTTGAATCCAAAATTTGACAGCTGGACAGGAATAAAGGGGTTCCGTGTCCACAACGAATATGTTAAAAGGTATGTCGGAAAGAAAAAACTAGCATCATTCCAACTCATGGTGTACATGACGTCTCATCTAGCATCTGGGACTTATGTTTAAAAAGTATTGTTTTGCATGTGTAATATTAACCATGGTTAAGTATTTTCCAGTAAATAATTCTTTGTCTTCTTTCTTCTTCTTCCACCGTCCTTATATTTTCAACAAATTAAATTAATCTGAGATAGAAAATATAGCCATCACCAAATTGGCCATAATTGTTCATATGTGTCAATTGAGTTCAACTTGGGTTTCATATGGACTGCCTGTTCCAGGGGTTTTTGAACGACCCCCAAATAGCCATAGCCTCAGGCTGCGGGGCTTAACAAAAAAAGCTACAACCTCGCAACATGTCACACTGCATTTAAATTCGTTTTTATATATATTTGTTTTAATATTTAATTCTTTCCTTCTCCTTTCCAACTGGTCCATGGTGCCACATGGCGGCCTCTTGATGAATTGAATACATAGGACCACAATGGAAACAAGCCCTTAGGGCTTTTTGTGTTATCCGTTTAGCATCATTGTATAATCGAGCCACTGTACTATTTGCAAACTGTTAATAAAGTATTCAATCAATCAATCAATCAAAGCTCCCCCATCATATAAGCGTAGGAATGTGGAGTTGTATTTGTCTATAGTAAAAATACAATTTAGCTATAACCGTTTAATTTTGCAACATTGTCATGGCTGTCATTTAGGGGTCTGATTGAGGTCATGGAAAAGCACATACATCTGTTGGACGTGGACCATCTGCTCATCCGGTCTTGGATGTCTGTGCTGGGAAAGGATACTCTAATGAACTTCCTATCCAGAACACATGTGGATCTGTTGGACATCCTCCACTACATGCAGTTCAGTCTTCTGACATCCGCATCTGACATCCCCTACGACAACAAAACGGTGTGCATTATCATATTTGATAAATGAGGTAATAGTGATGAACAGTTTTCCAATTTTTTTCTGAGAAATGCTTTTTATGTTGCCTTTTAGATTTTGAAAGAGTTGATGTCACATCTCAAGAAAGAAAACCTTAAAAAGGATCCCTGGTAAAATACTGGATATCTTAAAACACAAAAATCCTAATTGTCATAAATTACAGCAATGGCTGACATGTTTTACATTCATAACTATTTTAGATGATATATTTTTTTCTATTCTGTTAGTCCTGATGACAGGTATGGGGACATGTGCTTGGTAATAGCAGTGGAACTTCTTAAGATGATCTGTAAGAAAACAACAGAGCCACATCACTTTGACATTCCACTTGAATTTCTCAATCTCATCTGCCGGATTGTGGATTCTTACGACTGTGCCAATTCTCAGGTAGACTCTGCCGTCAGTTTTGTTTGCCAGACCACACTAATCAATCCATACAAAAGCATGTATTTTAAGCACTTTTTACCCCTACGTTTTATCAAAAAGAAAATGGGGGAGATGCTGGAAACCATGAGAGAATGGCGAGGAGGAGCATTCAGAAACAAGTTGCTTAATTCATGGGGGCATGGCACAGAATATGCATCAAAACATGAAATGAAGGTAATATTTTCAACACCAGCAAATGCTCTGTCTTGATCAATGAGATTTAGAGGATTCTAACATCCCACAGGGAGCTTACAAAGTATCCATGCCAACCAGAATTTTCCAGCAATATATATATATATATATATATATATATATATATATATATATATATATATATATATATATATATATATATTGATTAGACTGGGTTTCAGTCTTTCAGTAAACGTTTAAGTTGACTCGTTTGACCTACGTACACAAAATTATTCCTAGACATTGACTAAGCCCATAAACTCACCATATTGGTTTTTCTTTTTCAATGATTATGTTTTTATTAGATGTACCTCACTCACACACACACACATCTGTGTATCATTTAAGTGTTTGGCTATCCTATCGTTGTTCTTGCAGCTAAATGTTTTGTATTTCAAACATATTACAGATTTTTCACAAAGGTAATAACTAATAACAAAACTAATAACAAAACAAAATCTATGTTTTGTTACGTTTTCTAGGTATGGAACATGTTAATCTCCATCTCCTTCAACCACAAGGAACTCACCTCGTTCTGGAGAACCACATTTTTGACTGACTTTGAAAGAAGATTAAAACGGGTAAGATTGGCTTACATTATATTGCCTGAACATTGCATGATTTTCACAGCTATTGATTATTAACAATCAGTACAGTCAATGTATCTAGGTACGATTGCTAGAACTTTCAACAATGACAACAGGTTAGTTTAATCGGTCGGCATGCCAGAAGTGTTTGCTTGCGTGGGCACCTGTCTGCCCACGCAACTGAACTACCTGCCGACAGCTTGCGATTTTCGTGAAATTTCACACGCACATTCCCACTAGGCCGAGGAATAAATAAAACCCTTTTCACATTGCCCTGTTATAGCGCCACCAGCAGGTCTAATTTAGCAAAACACATTTTTGGAACAAAATGCCTCAAATCATGAATGCAGTGTCTGATTGCCGTGAAAGGCCTAAGAATAAATGACACCCTTTTCACATTGGCCTATTATAGCGCCACCAGGAGGTCACAATAATGTACCTGACCTGGCGGAGACCTGTGCTCCAAGGAGCACTTTTTCTAGTTTCTCTGTGTATTTCGCGGGTCCAGTTTTCGCAACTTTCCTTGTCATTCCCTGTCATTGGTTTCCACTGGAGCAAAGCTGTTCTTGTGAAGAGTTTATTATTTGTACATATGTCCGTCGTCCGATTTGACAATCACATGATGGAAATAATGGGGAACAGTAAAGCCAGAATGTCACAGTAGTGTGCAAACTGCTTTCTGTTTTACCACTGGCACTAAGGCTTATAGGCATGAAACGGCTACTCCTCTGCAGTCTGCTAATTACCCTGAGCGGCTGTTTCCGATCTCCTTTAGCCACTATACTGTATATTCTATAAACTTAGTTAACGGGAGTCCCCCAGGGCTCTATACTAGGCCTCCTTCTGCTTTCGCTCTACACAAAAAATCTTCCAGGAAAATAGCCAATCTACCAGCCGTGCTTAGCCTGATTATCAGCCTGAAGCTGCGTGGATCTTCAGTCTGAAATTGGCTGCACTGTCCGCGATTACCAGGGGGAGGGGATTCAAATTTCCCTAAACCAATCACAAGAGATCCACGGATCCGCCTACATCTGACGTCATCGCACAGCTTGTTTTAGCAGATATTCGCTGATTGGCTTGTCGTTAGACCACCCCCACTGATTTGACAGGTTTTTCTTCGACCGTGAAAAGCCATAGGCCAGTGGTGTCCAAAGTCCGGCCCGCGGGCCATTTGCGGCCCCAGGACACATTTTATACGGCCCTTGGCTTCGTTCCTAAATTGTATTATGAACGGCCCGCCTGCACCTTCAAAAAAATAAAAAGATTTATAAAAGTGAAAGTTGCATTTTCCTCCTTCGCCTCAGGATAGCAGCACCTTCTCTAGCTCTTGCTTAACCCTAAAACCGAAATAAAGTAACAATAAAACGTCCAAAAACGCAAAAATTTTCGCGCTGGCCCTTGGGTGTTTTCATATTTTCTAATTTGGCCCCCTTTGAAAAAAGTTTGGACACCACTGCCATAGGCTCTCATTATGACACCAGACCAAGAGGAGCGCACTCAGAGAGTGGGCGGGGTCTATGGTCTGGAACCAGGCTAAGCCGTGCTTGTAGATCGGCTATTTTTGGCCCCAGAATAGACACAAGGGTGGTACATTAGACACATGGCTGCATGACTATCAGATTTACAACTTTGATCATTAGATTGGAACATTTTCAGATTAGACCATGACATTGATGCATGTAAAGTAACAAAGCAATACAAAGGATGTTTGTGCAGGGCCGGTGCTGGGCAATTTGGCGCCCTAGGCAATATGTTTTCCCCCATTTTATAACAAGAGCACCTCAGTCTCTTTAAACAGAAAGTAATACAGAGGACAGGAGCCTATCCTATGTCTGACAGCGCCGCTCCACCGTTTTCACAGCGCCACCTGGAGCCTAAAAAAAACAACTGCCTACTCTGCCTAATGGGCGCGCCGGCCCTGTGTTTGTGTTTTAGGACAGCCCAATGGATCAGATTGGAATATACTGTGAAAAGATGGAAGCAATTAGCAGGACAAATCCATCTATAAGCAACGTAATGGAGAAATGTGCCTTGGAAGCAGTTGCTGCTATTTGTCAGGTAATGTTCCCAATGTGAATTTGCTGCAACCACTGATAACTACAATACCTAACCAACAATTTATTTGCACACATTTTGAGGTTTAGTAACACTAGGCTGGTAATTTTTTTTACGGGCTAGTAGTAATCACAATTTGTGTCATTATTGTCTCCGCCAGGCCGAAGGCATGGCTGAGACTATGTTTTCCACCCTGTCTGTCCGTCCGTCCGTCCGTCCGTCCGTCCGTGTGAGTGTGTGTGCACAGTTTTGCTGCGATCAACGGTGCCGGAGATTAACACACACTCCCTGGATGCCAGAGCAGAACCTCTGCCCTGCATTTTTCACATCGGCCTCTTATAGCGCCATCAGGGGGCCGATTTTTGCAAAACACATTTCTTGATATTACTCCTACAGATCACGCAAATCTGTACACATTATCTCTATAGTCATGTGATCAACACGGATCTGTCCGATTTTTCATAATTCATCCATTCCTGATTGGCTAAGATTGGCCTCTAAAGTTTGTAGGAGTGGTTTGTTTTGAACAAAATGCCTCAGATCATAAACGCAGTGTCCGATTGCCGTGAAACTTTGCACGCGCATTCTCACTAGGCTGAGGAACAGATGTCACCCTTTTCACATTGTCCTGTTATAGCGTCACCAGGAGGCAGTTTTTTGCTGATAAATTTTTTTTATATTACTCCTACAGATTTTGTCCAAACATCATGCAAATCGGTACACATTATCTCTATAGTCATGTGATGAAGACGGATCTGTCCGATTGTCCATACTCCAGCCTGATTGGCGAATTTCGAACATTGCTGGCACACAATAACCTACCTGACCTCGCGGAGACCTGTGCTCCGAGGAGCACTTTTCCTGGATATTATTATTCGGCCATTTCTCTGACATGTCAGAGGTCTAGTTATACTTTATGTCTCACTCCATGTTTCATTATGTTGTAATAGGATAAATCTGGAAAAGAAGTTGCTTCTCTTTTGGCGAAACATGATATGATAAAGTTTGGGAAGCTGCTGTCTGTGATCGTGCAGAAGTCATGGCCCACCAACAGTGATGGAGACTACATTGAAGGGGAGGAGCTTGTGATGGAGCACCTTCTCAACTGGCCCATGGCTAGAACCATCTTCCAAATGAAAGGTGAATATCTTCATGAACATTAGATATTATTGAAAAACATTATATTTAGTCCAACCTACTGTAACTATCTGGCTACTAAACTTTATGCAGTCGTCTTAGCATTTAAATGTGCTAGATATTTATTCCCTATTCATTCTTTTTTTTAACACTGCACGTTTTGCAGGTCCAGGAGGAAAAGTGATTGACCAGTTGTGTGATGATGCTGTGGTGAAGCTGACTATGGCCAGTACAGCATTCAAAGCTGTGACAGAGAAGTTGATTAATGGGAACATCCAAATTAAAACACTGAACCAACTCCTCCAGAAGGAACGTGAATTCACAGAGCTGCTGAAGATAGGTGATTATCATATACTATATCATATATATTTATCATATACTATATAATATATATATCAATATATTTTGGCGGGTGTTGGTCTGTATCAACAGCCTACTCTGGGACCACGCAAGTTGGGAATGCATGCCTGTTGAACCTGTTATCTGTCAGCTCTTTAGCTGGCATGTCTAATTTAAATACCAACAAATGACACTCACGTGTGTGGCCTCAAACAAAATAGTATACATACCTTCATGTAGCTGAGTGGGTACTGAGGCCGCCTGGGAAACAGAAGGTCCCTAGTTAGTGTCCCGCCCTTGGTCTACGTGTTGAAGTGTCCCTGAGCAAGACATTTAACCCCTAATTGCTCCCGGAGGTGCTGTCCCTGTATCGTCCACTGCTCCTGATACTGTACTTAGAATGGGTATACAATTTACAGTACGGACCCTAGATCCTCATGGTGAGGATCTATATATAAATAATATATTACTGGTTTATTTCTTTCTCAGGTGACCTGTGTGATGATCGTCGCTGTAAGGATGACAGCACAATGAGGAAGCTACTGAGACAGAGGAGAGAGGAAGCTGAAGCTGTCTGCATTGAAAAGGAGTTGGTGAAGGACCTTCTACAGATCTGCCAGGACCTTCCAAAACATGTCAAAGGTAAAGGTCATCCGACTATTGATTATCAGTAAGGCAGTGGATATCCAGGGGCATTAGTAAAGGAAATGTTAAGTCGTAGCTGCTCTGTGGTATAGAAAGCTTTATCCGTTATACTCTGGAATAATTTGAGATTCATGTTTGCCAGAGCCAGACACTTAACATCCTCCCAGATCCTTGAGCCTCACCCTGTCGTTAACCACAACAAATCATGTCTGTGGTTAAGGTCATGGTATAGTTATGGTAACCCCTAACCCTGTTTAAACCCTACCCATAGCTGAAGTTAACTATCAGTAACCTAATGCCTAAATCTAACCATAAACTATCTGTAAGGCAGCGGTCCGGGCACCTAGGCTACAATGTAGCCCAACAGCAAGTGGTGGGTTTTTGAGTCCTGATTCCAACGGCCTTTGCTGGGTGTCACCATAGAGTTATAATATATCTAGAGGGCGGATTGCCCCGCCCCCAGCTATTCATTTCTATTAAAGTGCTCAGTGGCGTTTTGAAGCACCCGGAAGTAAGAATAGGAACCAATATGGAACCAATATGAACCAATGGAATGGATCCATGGGTCGTGACGCGTCGTGAGCATGCGCACAAAACGGGAGACGCACGCGCAGTTGCATTTAAGTGCATTCTCAGATTTGACCACCAGGCTTGGCCGCTTCACTGTTCTACCGTAGTTCTGGGGGCTTGGGTGTCACTCCCCATCTCTCTCTCCCCATTTCCTGTCAGCCTACTGTCCTATCAATAATAAAGGCATGAAAAGCCCCAAAATATAAAAAGATCTTTTAAAAAAAATATTTGTAACATATTAATTCTTATATGTATATGTGGATTCCTGCCATTTGATTTATTATCGAACCAAAATGAATTGCTAATGAATGTATTCTTATTATTATATCATCTTAATCCATAGTTGACTTCAGGGGACTAAATAAAAAAATTCAACACAACATTGAGCTGATGGCCCTAGATGACTTCATGGAAGTTTACAGACTTGACAGAGACAGTTCCCCAGTGACTGGCGTAGTCACATACTTCAACCTCAGTGAAAACACCCATAAGATGACATCTCTACTACATTCCATCAAGGAGATTTTCATCTTCAAAATGTGCTGGAAGAACCAAGTGGATCATCTGTCAGAAGAACTTGATGGTGATGGAAAAGAATATGTTTACACTCTAGATCAGTTCTACAGTGATATTTTCCTGAGCTGCTATGATGAGTATAAAAGGATCTATCAGTGCGTGAAAAGTGGTGAGTTGTCATTAGAAGATGTGGACAGCATCTTTGAAGACTACAAGGGACGCTATGATGAGATGACGAAAGATCTAGACCTCATGCGCAGGATCAACAAATCTGATGACGGGAAATGGATCACAAACCGTATTGGCCAGATCAAACAGTACCATGATCTTCACCTTGCAGTGGAATCTGCCAAGATAATTATGGAAGTCAGAGAGACAATATGTCCTGATGGAGACTTCAATGATCTGCAGAAATTGCTAGAAATGGTGAGTAGATAAAAAGCACCCAGGAAATGCTACTCAAACTGTTAGTGGTCAGTTATGGTGTCCTGTCCAGTTCAACTTGTATGCAAGAAGGCTTTAGGTTTGAATCCCCTTGCTTGCAGCTGCCCATCTCTGTCTCCCCTACGCTGTCTCCATCTCATCATGTCTAAAGATGCTCAGGAGAGTATAGAGAGTAGATGAACGTGCCATTTTCCTTTCCTTTTGAGCGGTGTAGCCGCCCCTATAAGTGGGGTTGGGACACCTCATTAGTACACCCCTCGCTGTACTGTGATTGGCTCATAATTAGTACACCCCTAGCATTAGTACACCCCTAGCTGTACTGTGATTGGCTGACTCTATTGGCTGACTCTATTCAGCACTGTGATTGGCTAGCGAGACACATGATGAAATGAATAACCTATAAATAGGACTATGCACTTAAAAAAAAAAACTTTTTTTAAAGTGAGCTTCCATCACTGTGATGACCACTGTGATGACCACACCGCCCACTTCACACTGGGTGTGATTTTTTTTTGCAATACGGCTCCATTGGTCTCTTATCACAATTAAAATGGCCTTTGTGAATATTTTTCTCTCAGAACATATTTATATAATGAAAAAGAAATTTCAAAATGTAAAAGTTCAGAAGTGTTTTACAAGGTAATTTGTTTTACTTCAATTTGTTTTATTGTTTTACCGTTGATAAAGCATCCGTGGTGCTCGGGTGGCGCAGTGGTAAAGTCACTGCCCACCACCAAGGAGGTTGTGGGTTCAAATCCACCTTGGTGCATCCGGCTTTGTCAACACAATTGGCCCGTGTTCGGGGGAGGGAAGCCGGGCGGGGAGGGTGATATCGGTCATTGCATGTACTCCTGAGGGCTGGGGCGGCACCTGTCAGCGGGGAGTGTTGGGCGGGAGGAGTAGGACGAAGGCTCTATGTCCTCCTGGTGGGGGCTCCTCACTGGCAGGTAAGTCAGTGTCAGTAGGATACGACAGCAGTGATAACACAGAAATGTGTGTGGGGAGGAATCAATTGGCACAACGACTAAATTGGGGAGAAGAAGGGGTAAAAAATAATTGGCTACTCTAAAAAAATAAAAAATAATAAAAAAAGATAAAGTATCCGCTGTCAATTTACTGCATTTATTTACTTTATGGTTACTTTATTTTTTCAGGATGAAAATGACTTTAAGAAGAGGAGTTTGAATGACATTGATGAACCTTTGCTGGTTATCAAAAATATTCTTAAAGACATAACTGACATTCGCAAGAAGTGTCTTCAGGAACTCAGTCTGAGGAAAGATTTCGTCACGTGGGTTAAAAACGCACTTAACGGTAAATATCTTTCGATTTTTAAGAAACACCCACGTGTATCACTATCAGCTAGAGAAAAGTGCACCAATGAACATTTATTTATTTCAGGTATCAATGAGCTGAAAGTGTTTGTTGACCTGGCATCCATATTTGCGGGAGAGAATGACTTGGATGTGGATCGAGTATCTTGTTTCCATGACGCTGTCCTTGGCTACTCTTCCATACTGTATGGACTTGAAACAACTTCAGACTTTCAAGCCTTCAATAAGGCCCTGATGAAATTGTGGAAAGCACTTGACAATGACGTGGATATACCAAAGAAGATGGTGAGATTAAATTCTAATGTTATTGTTAAATTGGTTATATCTCTTAAAATGTTTCCTCTCATTTGACACCTGACCAAAATAAGTGCTAAATACAATTTCCAATTGCTGGTGCTACTGTAGCTATTTTTTTTTTAGTTTATTAATTCCGTCATCAGCTATTATTTTGTTTAGCTAGCAAGTTCTTGACCCTTCCAAATGACATTCAGAGACCTTTTGTGTTTGGTGTACAATTTCAGCGAGATACAGCACGCCAATTGGAGTGGTTAAAGACCGTCAAAGAAAGCTATGGATCTGTTGAACTTTCATCTCTGTCGTTAGCGACATCCATCAATGACAGAGGAATATACATCATCAAGGCACCAAAACAAAAAAAGGTATTCTAAGTAAGAATGTAGCATCAGTAAACACTGTAGCTACAACATAGACTGTTCAGATCTACAATGAACTTTGATGATCTTACAGTCAACATTGTACAAGCCTCTGAAAGTCCTTCATGGTCATATTAACTTGTTTCATGTTATAACTTCCAATAGCTCGGTTTAGAGACTGCCCTGACACTGCAAATTCCAGAAGGCCGTGAAAACAACCTGATGCGCAACTATGACTTAGAAGACATCAGAGAGTTACAGAACAAACTCATGCTTATGTCTGGGAGAGGTGAACAAAATCAAACTGAAATAGAGTACTTTGCTGAGGTATAGTAGAATATTTACAGTATATAAAGTATTATTTTGATTTATGTATCCATCAAACAGTATCACACCATTTTATCACAGGCAGTCAGACACTTGACATATCCTTATATCTGATCTGTCCTCAGGTCTTTGACGGTGTCCAAAGACTTACCCAAGCATTTGTAGACCTTTATGCTGCAGGGCACCCACTTTTCAGGGTCTGGGAAGCTAGAATTCACTGCAACACTCAGCATGACCCCTGCATTATCATGGACTTTAACCTTGGTAGCATCGAACAACAACTAACTGGCAAGTTAACTGAACAGCTCACAGCACTGTGCAGGAAGATGGAGGTGTTCTTAGATGACTGGCAAAGGTTCATGGACACACAGAGATCTGAGCAGTATTACCTCAACTATTTCACTGCAGAACAGATAGTCTACCTGTGCAGTGTTCTGGCTGAGACAAAGAAGGATGCAGAAATAGAGGACAAGGCTTTGATGATGCTATCTTTCATCAAACCAAATTGTTCAGCAACAGATGTTTGGCAAACATGGGAGAAGTGTCACAATCAACCAGATCCTGACAATAGGCAGATGGAAGATATCCCATTGGAGAAGGTGTGGAATGCAATTATGAATAACATGCGAATCATTTCCCAGGATAGTCTGGATGTAAAGAGTTTGGGACGTCTGTTAAAAATGCTAACTGCAGAAAACCAGGCTGATGATGGATGGGATGAGTCAATAATCTCAGAGACTAGAGATAATTCAGTCGGAAGAAATCTTCCAAAAGGCCTCTCCTCAAAGCAACCTAATCTCATCATCTGCCCACGTGATGAGATCCTGGCTTCTAGCATCTGCTTGTACATGACAAGTGCATATGAGCGCTTGCCAACCTATGATGAAGTTCTCTTGTGTACTCCAGCCACGACGTATGAGCAAGTAGAACTTTTCCTGAGAAGATGTCTCACACCAGGTTACCGGGGCCAGAAGATCTACACAATTCTCTTTGCAGACCAACTGAGCTATGATGTTAGCCTTGAAATGGAAAAGGCTTTTCAGAAACTGAGTTCTCAGTTTATGCATGACTACAGACTGGTGATCTACTGCAGTGCAGACAGAGAACATGCCTACATTCCCACAGCATTTAGTCAGTTCAAAACAGACTTTATTCCACATGCACCTCTAAAAAGTATCCAGAGCTACTTGTCCACACATTACTCTGTTCCTCCAGTCAGTGATGCGTCCGTGTTCAAAGGTGGACAGTGTGTTGGGATTGTTTCTTCCAGACGAGCAGGTGTTGGTAAGTCTTAGTTTTGTCCTTTTGTCCTTAGATTTGACAACCTGAAAGCATGTGAATAAATGGATGGATTAATAAAACACTGCGCTAAGCAATCGAAAACTAACTTTTCTGTATTTATGCAAGATACAGAAGACCATTTTGAGCTCATTCTGAAAGTTTACATTCCACAATGGAAACCCCACCTATTGCAGACAGATTAACTATGTATAATACAAAATATATGATGTCCCCTGTAGCTAATAAATAATATGTGATAATAGAATTGTTATTTGACCATCTCCTGGCTTATTGGCACACATACATTAACTTGTAGCCCATTTATTGTGTCATCATACACAAATTTACAATGCAGGCAATGCTGCAGCAGTTTTTAAGACAGTCCATACAGCGATCGTTTAACAGTCCATGATGATTGATGTAGCAAAGCTACTTCCATGCCTTGAAATGTGTTTACATAAGTTAACGTGGTCATTCAACTGTTACAGGTAAATCCCTGTATGTACAAAGGTTGTACGAAAAGCTGGAGGGAAGTGTTCAACATGGAGCTGCATTTAAGAAATGCATTCGATTAACTGAACCTGAAATTGATGAGCGCAAGCTGCTTGAGCATTTGTGCAATACGCCAAGAGACAGCGATTGCAAGCTGTTTCACTTCGATGTCACATCCTCGGTATGGTCTGTTTTTTTTCCTATACTCTTGATATTTAATAGAATCACAGAAGATGCAGTAGTTTTCTGAGGACCCTCAATATATTATGATGTTATTTTCCTATAAATTGTACAAAGCCATTTAGAAAATGTTTAATGATCCAAATTGTTCCATCTAGGTGCGGAAAGGCTTGAATGATTTTTTATACAAGCTGTTCTTTCTGCGGTGCTTGATGGATTCTGATGGATTGATCTGGCAGTGTAGCAACAAACACTTGTATGTCACTGAGTTACTAGAGTCCACACAGGAACAACCCAGATACGACACCAAACATGTACGTTCAACAATATCAACATTCTATTATCATTCTGTTGGCTTCTTTCCTCTACCTTTACCACCAATACTACAACTACCTTGACTGATCTCTAAACAAGAGAGAGAGAAAGAGCAAGAAACGGTGACAAAGTATATCTTTCCTGATATTTGATTACTGAAATGTGATTATCTTATCAAATCAAAGATTAGATTGAATTTCTGGCAGTGTTCATTTATACATGCATCTTAATCTCTTTTTAGGTTGGAATAGAAAGCTTTCAATTCTTTGAGGTTTTTCCAAACGTTCTATGCTGCCCACCAAAGGAAGTTATGATGATGGAAATGAGGAGAGGAGAAAACCCAGGCTTTGAGAGTGATAACCCTCTAATGGACGATATATGTGGTTCCAGAGTGAAGCATATCAAAGGCCATACCAGTATCTAAGACGGTTTTACAAGCGCGAAAATCTGGACAACTTCACATACAATGGCGTTGAGGGAACACATGAAGAATGCCTTCAAATATTCTTCTTGTACTGTGGCATCATTGATCCATCGTGGGCAGAGCTGAGAAATTTTGTGTGGTTCCTCAATGTTCAGTTGCAAGACTGTGAGAATTCAGACTTTTGCAACTTTGAGTTTGTTGGTGACTGGCTTAAGGGTTTCAAAACCTTTGTGGTTGAGTTAATGATCTTGATGTCCAAAGACTTTGCCACCCCATCTCTCTGCATTGCTGACCAAAGCCCAGGGAGGCAACTGATAGACCTCGCTGGACGAAGTGAAAAAGACCTGGCTCCATTCCTCCTCAGAAAGAGGTGGGAATCTGAACCACATCCCTATATCTTCTTCAATGGGGACCGCATATCCATGACTTTCATTGGATTTCACATGAGAGTTAACAACAAGAACGGTGTTGACGCCATCAACCCTTCTACAAATGAAGTCATAAAAAAAAACATAATGAGTCAACAGCTTTACAATGTTCTCAAATTTCATAAGGTCCCCTTCAATGTGGACCTTGATCAACTTACCAGAGCTGAAAAGATTGAGTATCTGTGCAAAGTGCTTGGCATCAAATGTGCAACAGATCCAGATGAAACATATGAGCTCACCACTGATAACATACTCAAAATGATGGCGATCCACATGAGATTCAGGTGTGGTATTCCAGTCATCATCATGGGAGAAACAGGATGTGGCAAGACAAGGCTCATTAAGTTCTTGTGTGAATTGAGAAGGTGTGGAGCACCCACAGAAAACATGAAACTCATCAAGGTACATGGTGGCACTACATCAGAAATGATTTACACCAAAGTGCAGGAAGCAGAAACCCTCGCAGTGACCAATAAAGAGAAATATGGGTTTGACTCTGTTTTATTCCTTGATGAGGCAAACACTACTGAGGCCATCAACAGCATCAAGGAAATCCTCTGTGACAACACTGTGCAGGGACAACAACTTGACTCTGAAACTGGGCTACAGATTATTGTTGCATGTAATCCTTACAGGAAACACACAAACAAGATGATCAAAAGGCTGGAGGATTCTGGATTGGGCTACAGAGTCAAGGCTAATGAGACTGAAGACAGACTGGGATCCATCCCTCTCCGCCAGTTGGTCTATCGTGTCCATGTATTACCTCCAAGCATGATTCCTCTGGTTTGGGACTTTGGCCAGCTCAATGACCAGACAGAGCGTATGTACATTGAGCAAATTGTGCAAAGACAGGTAGATACCAACTCAGTCGACAAGAAGTACGTCAAGAAGATAACTGAGGTATTGTCCGAATCACAGCGGTTCATGAGAGAGAGGAAAGATGAATGTAGCTTTGTCAGTCTCAGGGATGTAGAACGTTGCTTGCAAGTGTTTGCATGGTCCCTCAAAAATCACTCAATGTTCAATGAGAAACTGATTGAACACCTCCAGAAGAAAGAACGAGTCCAGAAGCAGAGGAACCGGAAAGAGCAGCAAAATTTACCTGCAAGTGACAAAGTGATGTGGGCACTGTTGATGGGCATTTGGGTGTGCTATCAGTCCTGCTTGGAGACCAAAGAGGAGTATCAGAACAAAATCAGCCAAATCCTCCATGGTGAGTACACTGCCAAGAGAATCAAAGCAGAAATTCTACTCATGCAGGATCTTCTCCTCAGTGGCATTCCAATGGGTGAGACAATCGCAAGAAATGAGGCTTTGAAAGAGAATGTGTTCATGATGGTGATTTGCATTGAGCTAAGAATTCCCTTGTTTATTGTCGGTAAACCTGGGAGCTCCAAATCTCTGTCCAAAACCCTGGTTGCAGATGCGATGCAGGGCCAGGCATCACATTCTGAACTTTACAAGAAGCTCAAGCAGATTCATATGGTGTCTTTCCAGTGCAGCCCTCACTCAACTCCTGAAGGTATCATTGGGACCTTCAGACAATGTGGCCGTTTCCAAGAAAGCAAAAACTTGGATGAATACATCTCAGTAGTTGTGCTAGATGAGATTGGATTGGCTGAGGATTCCCCTAAAATGCCGTTGAAAACCCTACATCCATTGCTAGAAGAAGGCTGTATTGACGATGAGCCTCTACCTCACAAAAGAGTTGGTTTCATTGGCATTTCCCGCTAAGATGAATCGAGGAATCTTTGTGTCCCGTGGTGATCCAAACAAGAGAGATCTCATCGAAAGTGCAGAAGGAATATGCTCATCTGATGTCACGACACGTGAGAAGGTTAAAGACCTCTTTGAGCCCTTTGCAGATGCCTATATGGCAATATGCAAAGAGGGTCAGGGTTTCTTTGGCTTGCGTGATTACTACAGCCTTGTAAAGATGATATTTTCCATTACCAAAGCTGCTAACCAGAAGCCTTTTGCAGACCAAATAACTACAGCAATCCTTAGAAACTTCAGTGGAAAAGATGATATGGATGTCAAGAGCATATTCAGCAGTAAACTGAAAGATGAAGAATTTAGTGATGACTACATCAACACTATTGACCTGGTAAAGCAAAGTATTGCTCCCATTTGCCAAGCAGAAGAGGGTCGCTACCTTCTAATCCTCACCAAGAACTATGCAGCTCTCCAGATTCTACAACAGCTGCTCTTTTCAGACCAAAACCATCCAGAGATAATCTTTGGGTCAAGTTTCCCCAAAGACCAAGAGTACACACAGATTTGCAGGAATATCAACCGTGTCAAGGTGTGTATGGAGACAGGACAGACTGTTGTGCTTCTGAACCTCCAGAACCTTTACGAAAGTCTGTACGATGCCCTGAACCAGTACTATGTTACCCTTGGGGGTCAAAACTATGTAGATCTTGGATTAGGAACCCACCGCGTGAAATGCAGAGTTCACAAAAACTTCCGGCTGATCGTCATTGAAGAGAAAGAGGTGGTATACAAACAGTTTCCTATCCCACTGATCAACAGGTTGGAGAAACACTACCTTGACATCAACAATGTCCTCAGGAATGAACAGAAGGATGCTGTCACACAACTACAGAAGTGGGTCGATGACTTTGTCTCCCCAAACTCAAGTCTCATGACAAAACAATATGTTCCAAGTGATGTCTTCATCGGCTTCCACTCAGACACATGCTCCTCTGTGGTCCTGCAAGTATCAGAGAAACTGAAGGATGAAGCAGATTCTGCCAAGCACATTTTGCTGAACTGTGCAACTGCAGACTCAATCGTTCGACTGGAACACTCTTCCACTGGCGAGGAAAGGAAAAGCTTGGTACAGCAGTACTTTAAAGGAGGAATGCACAGATCCCTGAGCGACTTCATTTCCATGCACACACAGCAAGAGGAGCAGTGCCCCGTTTGTTTTACAGAGGTAATTATCTTCACTAAGCTATCAATTGAGGCGTATCATAAAATGTTTAGGGTGGTTACCAGTAGTTAGAAAGGACACTCAAAAGATTGGAATGTTAACCTTTGAATTTCCTCTTACCACAAAGCATTCTCCTTACATTCTCACCTTCTTTTACCATGCCTCCAACATCGTACCATTTACGTCATTTACATCAGTATCTAATCTCTAAACATTAAAGAACAGGCCTGTATTCTTTGTCCTCAAGTTTTATACATTTGGTCGTTGTATGTGGTGGCTCTTTAAACCCTTCTGCTGTTTTTGAAGGTTACAACATTTTCAAGGCTACTGACTGTAGCAGACGCTGAACAACTGAAAGATATGACAAAGCTTGAAGACTGCAAGCTGCTGTTTCTTCATCAGTTTGACACAGAGTTATCGTTCCTCAAGGAAATCAGGTGTGTAAATACAGTTGCTCCAGCGAGATTTGAAATTATTTTGTTTAAATAATGTAGTAAAATAGAATGGCTATGTCTTGGTACTAGGGAGTTTCTTGGCTCATCGCAAGGAGACAAAGTGCTCATCATCCAAACAGATTATGATGAGGAGTCTCACTGTATAAACATTCTTTCTTCAGCAAAGTAAGTGATATTGGCAGGTGTTCATGTAATATTGTCATATTGATGTAAAGTAAAATCTTGCATTTGATGTTTTGGTTATACTGTAGGTACTCGTGCATCAATGCAATAAACAAGAGAGCAACTACTGACGGCTGCAGGATGTTTGTGTACTTTGTCACCAAACTTCCTCGAATTGAGGGGGGTTCTTCCTATGTTGGTTTTCAAGGCGGTAAGGAACCGCCGTCACTTAGTCAGTCTTTGGTCAACATAGTGTATGTGTCACAGTATGATTGGAAAACCAGTCAGATTGAAAAAGGTGCACTTGTTTTTCGGCGCAAGGCCGAGCAAGCGGGAGGCTTTGATGTCCCTGTCGTACAAACCGAGTGCTTTGCTCACAGCTGACAACAACAAACAAAATTAGCAGCTATGTGATTAATTAATTCATTTGTGAGGAAAAACATGAATTACATTAAAACATAAAACTTTGTAATCATGTGAAATGAAGGCGAGCTCGCAAATGTATTAATAATAAAACATCTTTTTCACCATTCAACTTTGTTTTTGTTTTTTGACGGGAGGGCCCAGGTGGTGAACTCGAAACACTCACCCTGCCTAATGTATGAATGTGATGAAGGACCACAGTCTTCAGTTTGTCAATCTGACTGGTTTTCCAATCATACTGTAACATATACAAAGCACAATAAACTAAACACAAGAATTTTATTAACCTAATCTTTTTACTCTCATTCAGGACCTTGGAAGTCAGTTCACATCGATGATCTCAGAAGATCAAAAGAGTTTATTTCAGATGTCCATTCCTTGAAAAATCTACGAATCAGCCAACTGTTTGAAGATCCGCCTGAGGGTAGCCTTTGTAATATATTATATTCTTCTTTATTTCTACAATACCTCAGAATAAATCATTTTTAAATGTTAATTATACATTAACTTGTATATCTTTTCCAAGCCATGGAGACAAATGAGCCACCAGAGCGAGAGGCCTGTGTAAGTATAATCTAGTTCCTACCGTCTGGTCCTAAAATCACATATATTTAGCTACTAGCATTTTGAGGTTTGTTTCAAATGTAAAGTGCAATACAAATAAAATGTATTATTATTATTATTATTATTATATTTATGGATTTATGTATTTATAAATAAGCAAGCAGCAACAGAAAACTCAAATATTTACACATGAAAAATGTATATGGACAAATGATTTCTATAAGAAACTACACACAGCTACATAGAGGAATATTATATTTTATATGAATAAAATGTTTTTATGTCACTGTATTTGTTTTTTATCCATTATAAAGTATTGTTTTGTATATATTGTTACTTAACCGCTATTCACACTGATGGATTATGTAGAATAAATAAAAATGTTAGAAAACTCTTGCATAATCAGGTGAAAATAAGGCCATAATAATACTGACATTTAACTAATAATCTGGGAAACTGATTGATGGATTGATTGTTTGTCTATTAGTGCCATGAGTAAGAATATGTGCTTTTCAGGTTTTGGCTGAAGTGTTTGACACAGCATACCTGGTGAGGAGTTGTGTGCAGAGTGCAGTGAGCATGCTCAGAGATGTGGACGACACTGGAACTCTAAGCACCAGAAGAGTTGAGAACCTGCTCACACTTCTAGATGATTGTACGTTCAAATATTTATTATTAAGTTAATTAAGGATAACATTAGTCCTTGTGATTTTCTTAAAGTTATGAGTATCATTGCTAATTGTTTTGTGGATTTAATGAAGAAAATATTGTAATCTTTTTATTTTAAGCTAAATATTTTAGAATTGTGAGGAGATGTCTACACTCACTGTTGGAGCACCATGAGGCCAATGTCTTCCTCCAAATAAACTGGGTTCTCAGAGAAGCATCAGACATCAATGCTCTGCAAGAAGGAGGAACATTCACGTAGGCTTCCCCTACACTCATTTTATGTCACAGCGCAAACTATATAAAATGTATTACATGAACAGATACTAGCTTAGCTCATTTTGAAGTGTGATGAAATGCATAAATGATAAGTGAAAAAATATCGTCATAAAATGTCCAGAGGGGCTATAACATTCTTATCAATACTAAAAATAAATCAAGACTTTGGCCGAGGCACTGCTGAAGACATTAAATACTGTATAATGCGACTTGTACCCTGAAGAGAGGTTAAAGTGTCTTTATGAATGCTACATTAAATTTCATTGTCTATTACAGACACACTCTGTGGAGGAAAATCCAAGCTGTCATCACACCTCTGCTAGCTAACATGGTATCAGTCATCGACCGTGACTGCAATTTGGACCTCCTGATGGACAGTGGAGACGACATCAGGAAGTTGTGGCTTGAGATTTTTGCCAACAAGGACATGCTTGATGTGCCTTCTGTGAGGATGGACAGCCAGTGAGTAAAACTTGATGTCTGATCATGGGCATGGCACTTGGTAAACAAAGATAAAGTCATCCCGTCTGCTTGCAGAATCAGATCCGACATGTTGACATTGTATGTCTGGTATCAAGCCTACTAATCCTCATTCTAAGTATCTGCCTGATTCACAGTTCTAAGGTCTTTATGGTGCAGAGCCATGTCACAGCTGGGAAGACCATGCGCTGTGCTCTGCCGTTCAGCTGGTGGATCAAAGATTTCCTGGAGGAACTCATGATGCAAACTCTCCGACATGAAAGTAAATGGCTCACTATGTTGTTCTTGTCCAAAACTCTGTTGCATGAAAGCTGTCGTCTGGAACCTTGAAACCATCAGCTCTGTTGCACTGTTGTTAAACCTTACCTTTTTTCGTTCTGTTTTTTAGAGCTAAACCAGCATCAATTTGAAGAGTTCTTTGGGAATTTACCACTTGGTCAGTATATGGCCCAAAACCTGAATGATAAAATGAAGAAAGAATTCTTTCAACGGTACCTGCAGGATTTTATCTCGATGACAATGAATGTAACGGCCGAAGAATTACGGGTAATTTCCCTCAATTCCAACTGCAAATCTGTTATTTTTGTTTTAAGATCAAAGCTTTGCTAATCATAATTCCTTCTTTGCATGTTCTCTACAGCTTTTGTGTGAAGCCCTGACGGGCAGTGTAAATGAGCTACAGAGACGAAGAAAGAGCGATGAAATCCCTTCTTTTCCTCAGATCCACATAGCCTACCATTTCTGCCACAGCCGACTACAGAACCTGTCCAGGATGATTGACCTCCAGCCTCAAGTTATTTCCCATTTGTTGAAGAACGAGCACAGTAGGAACTTCCCAGAGATGGTAAAGTCATACCACCTTAATAATCAGTTTTAATGTCTTCATAAAGATGACTTAAATGCTGATTATAATGTTTTTATTCAGAGCAGAGCTAATTACTTTTTTAGCTTAAATGCTAATTAGTCTGTCAACTGTACAGTTTTTTGGTCAATCCTTACACCTTGACAATATCGTTATAACCTTGGAACATAAAGAAAAATGATTCCCTTATGGAGGAAATAAAGAGCATACTGTATGCAATTGTGAACAGCATGGGATTAATAACTGGTCCAATCCCTATGCATACTGTATCTCTCAATATTTGGAGTAATAAATAGGCATTGGACATGGTACCAAAGCTAAGAATCTCTTTACATTAGTTCACTTCAGTGACAATGGACAGTTTGGTGAGCAATGTTTGTCTGACGTATAACTAATTCATGCGACTGCCCAGTGATGGCAAATGCACACATTCTGCAAGTAAACTAAACCAAACTAAACCCACAGCTTGTTCAACTGTCTTCAAGGTTCAGGACGTGCATGCAGCCGTGGCTTGTATTGAATTCCTGGAGCCACCTCAGTTCCATTGTGAAACTCAGTGCCAGGACTGGCTGCAGCAGGTCAAGAGGATTCAAGGCTCCATAGAGCTCATTTGTTCTCGGCAGAATGAGAATAAATATGGAGAGAGATGCAAACACAGACTCCAAGACATTCGGTAAATGCATGTTTTCAGATGACGACTACACAGAAATATAATAAACACATTTTGTTATCACATTGATTGTGATATAATTTTACAGCAATGGCTGGAACCGTATCTACATCCTGTGCTTGTTTGTGGAGCACATGTTGCTGAGAGTTGACTCTGAGGATGAACTGAAGACTGTGGTCCTTCGTCACATTCATACCCTAGGCAGGGTGAGTGTCTCTACTTTACTGTTGCTTCAAAACAATAAATGCACAATAAATGTGGCACAGCTAAAAACACCCAATTACTCAATAATGTACTTATAAATGAAACAATAAAAATATAAGTGAAAAGTTTGTAAAGTGCAGGGTGCTTAAAGCTAAAATTTCCGACTACGCCACCTTTAGGAGGTCTGGTCCAGTTAAAACTTTAAAAAGCCGCGCAGGTTCGTCTGACAACTTTGAGATTTAAAAAGGCAAAAACTTAACAGAGGCAAACTTGCGAAAGAGTGAACACTTGATTTTTTTTTTTAACCCTGATTACAGCGGCATCTAAAATAGCCAACACAATAAAATGCCTACCTAAACAAACGAAAAAAGGGCCCACTAACTAAAATAGAATAAAACAATAAAAAGGAGAAACCAGCCAGTTGAAAGAGGAAAAGGGGGGGAGGGGGGGACAGCAGCGTTGATGGCACCACCTCACACGCCAGTAGCTCCAATGTCCCTGTGGAAGACAAGGAGGGACGCCAGTCACAGATTCAAGGTACTTGAACAGTTCTGTTTAGCTTAGCCTAGCTCTCTGGGGACCACGAGTATTGTTTGTTTGATAGAAGACTTACCGGCGAGGCAGAGCTATGCTCTGCCGCTGCGGTTGTTGCATGTCAATACTCGGGTCTCGTCCTCCTTCTCTCGGTCCTCCACAGGCACGATGTGGTCCGTGTGTCATCTGGGGGTGGTCACCGTTGTATATCGCCTCTCGTTCTGGCTGACCGTGTCTCCGTCTGGCTGGTCTGTTGTCTCTGTGCGTCCGTTCCCTGGCTCTGCTCTCTGTCCATCTTGGAGTATCTCTCCGGTCTCCTCGCCATCGCACCTGCGACCTAGCCATCCTCGGGCAGCCTCCCACGGACGAGGTCCTCCCACAGGCAGGCAGGGCACACACACCGCCGGCCGCATAGCAGTTTAGGGGGTCGTGGCTCCCACTGGCCCCCCACCGACTGGGGTGTCCCTGCCCACCCGAACCCCAGTCCGTGGTAGCCACCCTTGCTCAGACAAGGCTGCAGCGTTTGGCTTCCTTCATCTCTCCCAGCTCCTTCTCACAGCAACCTCTCTCTCTCTCAGCTGCTCACTTCTCTTCAAACATGTCCTCTGTCTCATTATATAGGGCTCATAATCAGGCTGCCACACCCAGACTCAGGTGCAGGTCCTTATGGTTAGTGCAGGTCAGTGGAAAGAAATATAAAAACATGCAACTCAACACACTCAGAAATAAATCACAGCAAAAGTAAATATAACAAAACTAACAGCAAATATCACTCAGGAAAACAATCTCACTTCAAAACATGCAAAATACTAACCATAGAAAAATATAACACAAAATCACATAATAAACCAAAAACACGAAGCATAATCACATTTTCCACCGGCTCACATATACACATTGGGCCTCATGCAGCAATAAGTTCCTAATGTTTCCACATTTCCACATTTCTTCCTAAGTGAATTCCTAAGAGAAGTTGAGTCAGATTTATGAAACGTTCTTAAAAGGCAGAATTGTTAATAGCTATGTTCTTATGATGATGAATCCCAATCCTCGTAACTTGAAGGGGTGTGCCAGTTAATCCTAATTACCATAGGGAGCCGCCCCACCAATCCCCATATAAGGCATGACTGCATGGCCCTGCCTGCAATCACACCTGTGTGTGATGGCTGCACACAGAAATCACAGGAAATCACACACAGAAATAAAGTTGAGAGAATGAAGTAAAGAATACCTAAACTAAAGTCTAAAGATGGTCGAACACCAGACTCCAAACATAAAAATAAATACATCAATAGTTCTGTGGAGATACTTTTGAAGTGAACAGCAAATAATTGTATTCAATTAATGAATGTATTTTATTATTTCTCTCACATTAATCAACATATCGCCACTAGACATCAATGTAAATTTGCTGAAATTAGCATGTTATCCATATTTCATGTTCAAGAGTAGCGTTAGTAGTGGATATAAAACATTTCATTACTGAAAGCTGGTGGGTGGATATGGAGGGTCTTTAAGGTAGCAGCTGCTTGGTATGTAATGGGGTGGAAATATAATAGGGGTGTGGTGGGTTGTGTGGAGGGTATGGGGATGGGTATGACGGGTGGGTATAGGGGGGCTTTCAGGTAGGAAGGGAACGGGAAAATGTGGGTGTGGCGAATGTCGGGGATATGGGGGTGGGGGTATGGGGCGGGCGATGAGGGTGGGTTGGGTGTTAGGTTATGGGGTGGGTATGGGGCTTGGGCTTGGGCTTCAACTCAACCGGTCCGTTTGGGTTAGATTGACATTTCAGACCCATTGAAAACTCTAAAGCAGTTGTTCTCAAACATTTTCATGTCAAGGACTCCCAAATTGACATGCATTTGGCTGCAGACCCCCTCCTGAAAATATTTTCTGCCAGGGAAAATCTTTCAAGATTTATCAAAATGTTTCGAAAATAGCCGATCTACAAGCTCAAAATGGCCAGTAATGGGACGCGTTGTAGCTTGTAGATCGGCTATTTTCAAACAAAGTATAAAATAGGGTTAAAGTGATTAAACTGTTCCTCGTTTGCTGTGGACCCCCTGGAACTCCCTCAAGGACCCCTGAGGGTCCCCAGACCACACTTTGAGAACCACTGCTCTAAAGATAGGATAACAATATTATTGTAATTTAAATCCTATATTATACAACTATAGAATTGAAGAAACTTCGAGAATAAATTATTTTTGCACTAACATAGAACTCAAAGGCCACCCTTAAGGTCATTACACACCGGCGATTATGCGAATATACGCAACATTCGGACTCGTTCCGAATAAATAAAAGACGCTTTTTCGCTTCGCTTTTTTGCTTTTTCGCTCCGTGGAAGCTTGCATTGACTTTATAAGGTTTTTTAAAAAAAAGGATTATTCGCATGAAAAAACACAACACACCTACAAACCACTTTATAAGTTAAAAGTATAAATCATTTTAGGCACCACAATTACAACAAGTACAGATCCTGTACAGTTACACGGCACATGTTTAAACCAGTTGAATTAAAGGTAATTAAATTCAGTCCAGACCTACTCTGTTGCCCCTGGTGGTTGAAATCTGAAGCGTTCCTGAATGGCTGGGGAGGAAAAGAGGGACACACAGACCGACCGACAGACCGACCGACAGACAAAGCCTCCTGTAGGCCGACCCCCTGGGTCTGGCAATCAGTAGGGGCCATCCTCTGGGATGAATGTGCTCAGTATCTTATGTTGCTGTCCACCCATTACGGCTTATGTGCAAAGATCTCACCTCAAAAAACATATGCACAATAGTTTTGTTGTTCTCTTCTCTGTATAAGGCGCTTGCTGGAAACTCAGATGTAAAATCTGAGAAAGCTTTTCGAGCTGTGATTGAAGTCTTGCAGTCGTGCAAAAAAGGGGCGTGTGATCAGCTTTGCAAGTAAGAACATTTCTGTCCATAGTTGTCATAGTGTCTCTCTTCATAGTGTCTCTCTTCATTCCAGTTTGATGCAATTTGCTTCCATTTTGCTGAAGGTTTGGTCTACAATGCAGGGTTTGCATGAAAGAACCACAAGAACCAGTGGAGCTACCCTGCCATCACATCTTCTGTCTGCAGTGCATTGAAGGATGGCTTCAGGCTCAACACAAGTCCTGCCCCCTGTGCAAGCAGGACATTCCAGATACATTTGATCCAGAAGTGCCTGACGAGATAAGGTCTGATTTATTTTAAGAATGATTACTAATAATATTTGTTGTAATAAACGATATGTCTATTAAAATAAATAGTATTCATGTCGGATCATTTTAACAAAACAAATTCAAGAAAACGCAACTCACTTAAATCACCCATCAATGAATATGTAAAAAATAAATGCATATGTCCTTATAACTTTTTAAAAAATGAGATTTTAAGGTATTTCTACTGTTTGTTACACAGTAAGGCCTCTATACACCTAGGCTTTGTCGGGCAATCAGTGTCTGTGCCTGGTCGCATTTTGTCCTGTTGGAGGTGTATCCAGGCAGATTTGCGGGGCCTGATTACCTGATAATTATTTTTAATCAGTGGTGGGACTCACTGGGAAGGGAGATCATTTCAATCACATTTGCCCTAGTGTGAGCAGCACTAGGACTGAACACGCAGAGAGAAAACAAAAAGATTTAGTGAGTGAGTGAGTGAGAGAGTGAGTGAGAGAGTGAGTGAAAGAGAGAGAGACTTAAACGGACACAATTATTTCATGGAACGCACTCCTTTCTGGCAAAACATCCTTTTATTTTTAATGGTTGATACAGCTCATGTTTGTCATACAAATACAGAGCTTCTATCAGTAAAAACGCAGACTTCAGGCAACGCTGTGATGCGTTTTTCATTGCGCTGGTGTCCACGGTGTGCTTCAAAGACAACACACCACCCGCAGAGGGCGTCGTGATGCACCTTCTCTCCTACCTTATGGTTGAGACAGGTAATACTACTTTACAGTGAACAAACAAAGCTAACACCAACCGTAACAGTGGATTCTCTGTTTTATTGATTGTAATAGTTTATGTGTAGTGTTACCTACCTAGTTATGCTAACTGATGCTCTATTATTATATAACCCAGATTTTCTTATTGTGCAGTTTGTTTTTGAACCATAAGTTGTTTTATGTTTTACACCAGAAAACCATCAGATTCACACCAAGGACTTGTCGCCCTTTGATGAGTCTGTTGACAAGAACCCTGTGGTGCGCTCTGTGATTCTGAAGCTTCTTCTAAAGTACAGGTTTGTATAGTGGATTATGACCCTATCTGATTTGTCTAAATTCATAGTAATAATATGGATTTAGTAGAATAGATGCCATTTATTAATAGAATTGTTCTGTTATTGTTCTCTTTTTTAGTTTCAATGACGTCAGAGAATATTTGCAACAGCATTTGTCAGCTGTTGAAGTCAGTATACTTGTGGGAGAGGAGGATAAATCAGAGCTCTATGCTTTGTACATCAACTGCCTTGAGGTAAACTCTTTTATACACTACAATCTTGTATACATCGTGTTGTCCAATTTCCTCTGGTTTCTTTATTTATTTTAATTAATTTCTGTGTAAGGTGCTTTATAAAGCACTTTAAAATGATTTAAACCTATGTAAACACAAGCACTTTACTTCTGTATGCTTGCATAATGGGAAAATACAAATCTATATCTTTAAAGAGTGCTCTACAGATATAACTAAAACTTTCACAACCTCCTGACCCCAGGACTCCCTGTGGGACAGTATGCCCCAAGAATCCACCAGAGTTGAGGAACAGCAGGCATACTTCCATGAAGAAACAGCATTCTTAAACAACGTCCTGAACTCCATCACCCAGTCCCCTGCAGAGGTGTCCATCGAACACCTGCAAGACATCGCCAGAATCCGTCTGTCCCTTAGCATGGCCTCTGAGAAGATCAGAATCTTCCCCTCTGGTGAGAGCTGAAGCAAGGCTTTATTGGAATATTAAATATATGAGATATGTGAGGTTCACTTCTCCATGGAGAAGTATTCATTTGCGGTGCAAGTTGTAATCCAAAATTAGATATCTATTATTTGGAAAGTACAACTGCATTGTTATGATCCATGACTGTCATTTTAATTCCCTGTGAAAGGTTTGTTTTACTTGCTAGCAACGTACATTTCAGCAAAGACTAGGGTTGTAAAAGTTGGATGTGTGTGCTCTACTATCAGACTGTGTTTTTGTGACAGATGCAAATGTCCAAGATACGGTTAAGGAGTTCCTGGATGCTGTTGAGGGCTTATGTGAACGGAGTGGGAATGACTGGTACAGAGTCTACCTCATCCGTAAGCTCAGCAGCCAGTGGGGGGTCGAGGTGGTCCAAGCGATGGTGAAGGAACCACAGTTCCGCTGGCTCTTCCCTGTTGAGGTCCATCAGCAGGCATACAAGGTGAAGATAAAACAAAAAAAAACATGATGTTTTTTTTAGACATCATAGATTCTGATGTCACAGACTAGTGGTGTAATTTTGTCTATCAAGGACCTATTATTTGATTTACATATTTAAAAGGATATTTTCCTACAACAATTAAAGTAACTTGATCGTTGTGCAGTCACAAAAATCCAGTGATGCTTAATGAAAAAAAAAGATAATTTTTAAGTGCTATTTGAAAGATTGTTTGGCTGAGTGCCTGAGACTAGCCTATGAGACTAGCCTATGAGCCATATAAACCTGGAATGTAGGGGTGTGCCGATACACTAATTTCATGAAACGATACGATACGATATTGGGCTCACGACATCGATACGATGCGATACATGGCACTTTTTTATTATGAAAATATATGGGGGGGGGGGGAGCAAATGCAAACAAATACTTCTGTTTTGCATTATTATTATTGTAAAAAAAAAACGTATCTCGATATATCGCGGGACGATATATCGGCACACCCCTACTGGAATGCTTACAATCACAAGTATTTCTCCACTTTTGGTGTAACAGAATACAGATGGATGCCAGATAGACCAGTACCTTGTGTATGGAGAACAATACAGGGTCATACGAGACACAATGAGGGGCGGCAGTGCTGATGAAATAGAAGCAGCATGTGAGGTATTGCTTTTATCTAGCGCCCTACTGTATGCAACTATGCAATGACTATTTTTTCAAGGCTGGAATGACTTCTTCAACACAATGATCACCCATATAAACACCATTATCAAATGCAAAATGTTCTGCATTTGTCCAATGAAAAAAGGCACTTGGACAGCATTCAAAGTTCTGCTAATGATTGCTTGTTTGTTTCAGAAATTAACTGCACCTCCAAGAAAACGGACTCTATATATCCTCCTGGCTCTTTTCAGAGAGGTGACGGCTCTGTACAGATCTGCCAACACCAACCTTCATCCTACCCCTGTGGTAAGAACAATGTGGAAACATACTACTTAAGTGGTATACATATTTTAATGATAAGAGATAAATCAAAGTGTAGCTAACTAATTTGAAATGTTTTAGTAGGACATGATTTGTCCCAACCCAATTCTCAAGAATGGGTGTTAGGAGTTTCGTCCGAACAGAAATCCAGCTGAAGTGGAGTTAGGAGTCCGAACAGCTGACAATAGCTCCGCTGCTGAGGGAGAGGTTTCAAGTGGGTCTAAATTCCCAAAAGCTAGCAATGGATCTCCAAGCTCACAATGCATCACAACGTGTGAATTAATCCCCTGATGCTTCATGACACTTATTATATAGGCCTACAATAATAAACAGGAATTCAGTGCAACGATAGTTCATGTAGACACGGAAGGCAGAATGTTTATATACTACATTCACACTCCCCGGACCCCCCCCCCCCCATTCGCTAACAAGCTAATACAGTCGTTCTCCTTTAAGTCAGTATGTTCAACACTTGTCATTCTCATTCGCTACAAGCCAATTCACTCACGCCCTCATACCCACAGTGCAACGCTGGCGGGTCATTTAAGCAGCTTCTGCTCTCTGTTCATTCTAAATGCTTAGCTGTCATTGCAGGTTGTACAGCTGTAGGTTTTCAAATTCCCTCCACCTCCCCGGCCTCCTCCCTGTGGCATTTAGTTCATATTGTTATAGGTTGATTCTGTGTATTGTACTGTGGTTCTATGGATTATTTTATGATTCTGTGTATTGTACTGTGGTTCTATGGATTGTACTACGATATGTGGTAGTTTAATTATGAATTGAAGGTTCAATGTTTATGTAAAACTGTATTTATGCTCTGCTCTGGGGGGTTTGTGATTGAAGATATGTGACATGTTTGCACAGGGAATCTTTAATATCACACAAGCAGAGTCACACCGCCAAACTTGAATGCAATATCATTGCATATAATATGTGGTTAATATGGTTATGGTTAATAAATGGTAAATGGTTAATTAATGGTCTGGTTATTTCTGAGCTGAAGTGTCTAAATGAACTTTAAATATTACAATAACTTCTGCAAAGAGTGTGTTTGCTGAACCTGAGTTATTTAACTATTATCTTATCTTACATCAGCAATGTGAAGCATTTGAAGAACTCATCCAGGGCTCCAGTTTCTTGTCTTGTGGACAAGTCAGAACCTTTGCAGCAGCTTTGGTACACAACAGGCTGGGACCCTTGACCGTCCGTGCTGATCAGAGGGTTAAAGAACAGGTTGTCATTGAACTGACAGTCCACCTGGCCGCTGTGCTCCTCACTGGGACTGATGGCTTACTGGGACCAGTCCAGCAGCTTGGCTTGTCCACTAACAACATGCTGGTAAACAATAATAATGCTAATTATGATCAACCTTTTGATAAATGCTATATAAATCAAGTTGATTATATTATTATGAAGTCTTTTTATGTAGTCCTTCAGGCATAGCAACACTGTGGTACACTTTTCATAGTCATTTAACCATACTAATGTCATGCTGTATTCGTAATATTAGATGTCAGTTGAAGTGGTTTCATTCTAAATGTCCCTTTCAGAAAAGTAATGTTGATTGATCAGTACTGGAAAAAAGTCAACTGGCTATAACAAAGAAACATTACATTTTGTCACATATTGAGTTGTTGGTCTGGTTTTAGAAGTAATCTTCTTAGTTCTTATGTTATTCTAATTGTATTTACTCCTGCAGCATCTTATTTTGCCATATGGATAAATACAAATTAATTGTTTTCCTCTCAACCTACTGTATTACAGAGGTCCTTTATACCCACAATGCCTGTTGACATGCTGGCTGTAGCCCGGAGGAGTATAACGCTGGATAAGGGTAGAAAGGTCACCTGGTATAGTAAGTGTTATATATACACCGGAAAATATTGTTTTGGCTTTGAAAAGTACATTGATTTGAGTGTGTGTTCTGTACTAATGCTAACCTCTGCAAATTTTCCATGCTTTGATTTTGTTTTCCCACAGTGTGCCCAAACAACCACCCATGTATTGTTGGTGAGGTAAGTTGAATTATACTTACCTAAAGAGACTAGGTGACATAAGCATGGTGAGCAAATGTAAAAGTGCGAAAAGTGTAAAAAGAATCAGGTGATGCTCTTATGCTGCTAAAGTAGAATGAGCTTCAGTTTCTTCATTATCCACATCAAGCAGTGATAGAATATCAAAGTCAGTGCCTTACTGAGAACAGAGATTAAACCCAGAGCACATCTCAAAAAAGGTTATGAAGCCAATAGGTGAAAGAAGAGAAGTTCTTGTATACTGATGAAAGGTGATTGGTGTGTTTCACTGCAGTGCGGCATGCCCACAGAGATAGGGAAATGTCCGGATTGTGGGCTTTCGGTTGGAGGAGTGAGTCACAAACCTGTGGATGGATTCAAACGCACACAGGAACAGCAGTAAGTTATTATAACCACAGTGATGGTAGTTCAAGTACATTTGCACTAAAGAGTTTGGCTTGGTTCGTTGCTCTCCACTTGGTTGGTTGGTTTGTTTGTTCGTTGTGTCTTTGTGCACATGGGAACAATGTGGCTCTAATGTGGATCTCAGACTTCATGTGGCCAGCATGTGATGTCAGTCATCTAGTCGTCCATGACATATCCACTATGATGTAAGACTCCAACTTTGGGCAAGGATTCTGGCTGATCAAATGACCCCAACAATTAATTCTCCAGTTCTAGTCTAGGCAACAAAGAAGGGCAGTGGGAGGGGTTCTTATATCCACACAACAGATTGAAGGTATATTAAATGACATAGTTCAATGTTGAAAATTAGTGGTATTCTCCTTTAAGGCATCTAGCTGGCATTAGGGCATTGACTTACAACACTTTAAAAGTTGGCTATTTCTATTCTGATGTCACTTACAGTACATTTGGCAGATAGCTGAATGGGTAAGAGAAGGTCCCAGGTTTGAGCCACGGCAATGTGCTTGTGTGTCGGAGACACCAAGGGGGTCCTATTTTAGCCAAGAGTGGCTAAATCCACTATTTGGCGATTTAGCATTGCGCAAGGGTGTGTTCCCGTGCAAAAGTTGCTATTTTCGTACACCAGCCTTATCTCTAGAACACCTGTGCTACCCGTTACACTACGCATTGGTGTGTTTGGGCGTTACAATAATAAATCAATCACCGTGCCAGATGCCATTGCCTTTAAGAGAAGACATTATCCCCAATGCAATCTTACACGCTCTCCCTCTCTGCCCATTGAAGAGCGGCGAGTGCCTTGGAACTAGCAACCAGGCCTAGGAAAACAAGCCCAAAAGAAGCGAACATGTACCACATGAGCAATTTAAACATATACATCAGCTATTTGAAAATAGCAGATCTACAAGCTCACAATGCGTCGCATGCTTGTAGATCTGCTATTTTCAAATAAAATCTTGACCTGCAACACTTGTTGCCGACTCTCGACATGCCCATTGCAGGCGTGCTCTACCAAACTAATTTGGCATAGCGGGTGGTTTTTGAATCCGCTATGCGCTTTCCCAAACATGTGGGGGCAATATAGCAATTAGCACACTTCCAGGCGCGAATAACGGAGGCGGCATAATGAATAGTGCGGCCGCAAGGTACCGTTTAGGGACAGTGCCAGCTCCCTTGTGCGTAATTCACGGGTAGCGGGTTATGCCAACGGCTAAGGCACAGGCGAAAATAGAGCCCTACTCTCTCCTAACTCTCAACACTGAGTATTTTACTGTGTGATTTGACCTCACCATGTGTTCTGTCAGGGTGGATGATACAAAGCCAGGCCACATCCTGGGTGACCCACAGAAGAGGAACAATGCAGTCACCCTGGACACTAAAAACATGTCCCTCACCCCCTTCACCTTGGTCAGGCTGTTGACTCATTTAGCCATGCTGCTGGGAGCATCAGAGAATCCACAGGTACGCAAAGGATTCTTGTTCCAAAATGACATATACTGTACATAATTTGAAAAAATAGACAATTTGACAAAATAGACAACAGTAAAATATGTGTGCACTACACAGGAAAGGTCTCTCACACGTTAACCGCTGTAAGTTCTCAAATAAAAGAGGCTGGATTCAGGATATGCAATTGGTCTTTGAAAATATTATTAGTATTATGAACACAATAAATCTGCCAATTAACAAATATTGGGCTGAACTCATGTCGACTAATTAGTTGTTGGGCTTTTGTGCAATGGTGTTAGTCTGGTGCAAATTGAGTACCGTAATGTCAGGTGTGTTGGTGGTCTTGTGCAACCAAAGGGTTGACCAAAAAATACATCTTATTACAGGATAAAACCATAATATTATAAAGATATGGAATACTGCACTTTGGTTCATTTAGTTTCTCTTAGTTTTTTCTTTCAAGATTGACCTATTGTATACAATATCCACCTATAAATGAATGTAACTTTTAGCCATGTTAACCTGTTAACCGTATGTCATATTATTATGCCGCTTCAGTTGATACAGCAGGTGATTCAGCCTCCTGTCCCGGATCCTTGCTTGTTTCTCCAACAACACCTTCTGAAGGACATGGAGCAGTTGGCCCAAGCCTTGGGGAAAGGCACTGATGACACGGTCACCACTGTCCGACACTGGATGATCAAGTCCCTTCTAGAATCTAGAACACGCACCAATCAATGTACAGCAACACAATCGAGCTCTTTTCCACTCTCATAATGTTAATTGAACAGTTTTCCAGAACCATTCCCTGTCAGGTGCTCAGTTGCTTAACCACAAATAGCTGATCTACAAGCTCACAATGCATCGCAATGCTATGCATTGTACCTTTGTAGATTACATATTTTTGAAACATATTGAAAAACATTTAATTTTGAAGGATTTCCCTATAATGACATGCCCAAATATGGCACCAGGGCAAGTCTACTTACAGAGCATTAACCCTTAAGGCCGGGAACGCATCTGTGTGTCATTTTACGATTACTTTGGCTATTCAAAAATAGCAGATCTACAAGCTCATAGCGCGGCACTGCCGCGCTATGAGCTTGTAGATCTGCTATTTTTGAAAAATTGTGAACATTTGTGCAAATCTTTTTTAAGGGTTAGGATTTAGGAAAAAAGGTCAGGTCTTAATGGGTTAAGAAAGTTTGCCATCCAATGTTTTTGTTTTTGTTAACATATCACCACCATTTACACAATACAAGTCAGTGAAAAGGGAGTCAATTCTCTCAATATCAATCACAAACAAGTTATTTTGCTGAATTCTGTTACTTAAAACCACATTTTCACATGAGAATGATCTTTTTCCATGGTAAGTAAGTAGTTTTTAACAGAACACAAAGTGTTGTATTTCACCAAATCTTTCCTGTTTGACTTTGTTTAGGGCCTGCTGGCTTTGATCCCCATCTGTTGACCAAAGAATCCAGAGATGCCTGGGAGACAATCGTTGCAACAGACATCATGACACCACAGCTGAGGGTAATCGTATTGTCTTCATCCTTTGCATATGGATATTTCAGCATGATTGTCTTGGTAATTTAGCTTTGATAAACACATAATAGCATATATATATATATGTCCATATAGCAAAGAGTATACAGTAAATTATATCACACACAGTATATTTCAAAATATTCACAAATACGGGAAAATACACTTTCAATTATGGAAATGCATTTTCATAATATATTTTAAATTCTATCTATTCGTATATTTCATCCTCTATAGGAGTGGAAAATGTTTTTATTTTATTTTATTTTATTTTATTTTATTTTATTTTATTTTATTTTATTTTATTTTATTTTATTTTATTTTATTTTATTTTATTTCTGCTTTATAATTCCCACATGTGATGGGATAACATACATACACAATTCAACAATAAGCTTTTATTTTTACTTTAGCCACATTTCCACGGTACGATCATTTTTATCTCAGCAAGATTCTGAAAAACTGATACATGCTTTTGTGTCTAATCGACTGGACTATTGCAATGCCTTATTTACCAGCTTCCCCAAGAAGTCTTTACATAGACTACTACTAATTAAAAACTCTGCTGCTAGACTACTCACAAGATACTAGAAGGCGAGAGCATATACCTGTAACTTACACTAAGCCCTCAAGCCCTGCAGCCTCACAGACTTTAGTGACGTCAGCTGGTAAGTGCTTAAGGGTGAGAGACGGCAAGGGCTCCAAATGCTATAAAACAGTGATGTCAAACTGGTGTTTCACGGGCCATTTCTGGCCCACGACGTCGTCAAATCTGGCCCGCGATGTGATTTAAGAAAACGCCATTTAATACTACCGTTATGCGCGGTAAGTTATGTAAAGTGTCAAAGTGCTGTCCCGGGACAGCACTTTGACACTTTACATAACTTTTAAAACTCGTCCTGTCCTTATTTACAGTCAGTGCTAAAGGCTGTGATTGTTGATTGTTATTATAATGATATTTACGTTATTCTGTTCGTTTTAATTTGTGTTTAGATTATTGAATAATATTTGAATAAAGTAAAGAATAAAGTTCATTATCATTAACAAATACACCAATACCAGAACATAATAGAGCTTTCATACTGTAGTTAATATTTTGTGCCTCTGTTCATCATCAGGGTCTTGATGGTGTGCTGAGAACTGTCAACGCCGCTATCAGGATGGACTCTCGTGTCTCATCCAACTTCCTCATGAGCCTGACCAATGAACATGAGGTCCCCGTTCTGACCTCCCTGCCTCGAGGATCCCAGCTCCACTGCTCAGCGGTGTGGAGCTGCAGGGAGAGGTTTTCCCTGCTCAACTTCAAACACATAGTGGAGCACCATGACCAGAAGGAGAACCTACCTCTACTCTGGACGTTCCTGCAGAAGGTGAGCGGCTAGCTCCCTATATAATATAATCTTCAGCCATTAGGCTTGGCTATTCAAAATGGATGAATGCAATATTACCAAAATACAATTCAATACATTTAAAAATGTATCTCGATGCAATCAATGCAAAATAATGTATGAAATAAAAGAAACAAAAGTTAACACAGTACTTAAGAAATTAAATGAATATATAAATATATATATGAATGTTGTAATAGTAACAAAATCACAGCTGAAGCTGTAGGTTAAGCAGAGGTCACTCATGGTGTCAATTCTGTCTGCCTTTCCACTGTAGCTGTGCTGATTGGTTATTCTGCCATTGAACCCCATGGGAAGATACACAGCTTTAGCATGCATTGATTGCCCAGCTGCCATATAACCCCTCAGGGTTTATACAGCAGCTCACCAATCAGCACAAATGTATTATCACTCATCTAACCAAGGTCAAATAAAGGCTGGATATGTGATTATATTCAATATCGGCCCAAGCTGGGTTCTCATGTGTCTTTTGCATTTTCTTTTTCTTTTTTTTCTGCAGGAGATAGAATTTCGACAGATTAAGTTCCTTCCAGACATACTGAGCCTTCAGAAACACCTGGTGAGAAAGTTCCAAAATGCATCTGATGAGATGCTTGGGTCCATTGCAGAATTCATTGGCAGACAGACAGGTACCACTGATCTAGTACATACTGTATTTTGGATAGTTTTCTATATGCTGAGTTGTCAACAATTGGCATGTTTGGAATTCACTTATGTGTCCCTCTTCTAATCCAAAATGGTCCAGATGATATAATCAACTACTGTTTTGTTCCAGGAATGAAGACGTGGTTTGAAAAACAGATCAATATCTTCCTGAACACATGGAACCTTCTTAGAGTGTCTGTAGCCAGCAGTGAGTCAATCATTTAACTCTCTGCTCACCTCTTTTTTTACACACTCTTGGTGTTATGTAGATGTTATGTATTGAGCACAATTTGGCAAAAGAAAATTGTATATACTGTAAGTACACCTTCCTTGGCTCTAGGTATAAGGAAGGTGGCTATAGGTGGCTAAATATCGGATAAATATCATACTTATATACAATATTAATATTTATGACATGGCTTGGTTGAATGCTTGATTCTGATTGGTCAATCACTGAATTAATCGGTCTGTTATTTATCTAATGACAGCAAACTCAACAACAGACCACTGTCTAATCAAAGACTCATAGCACCTGGCTCATATCAAACACACTATGTCATTTATAGCTAAACAGTACACTCAATAATGTTTTTGAAAACATTTGAGGTGATAAATAGACAATGCAGTAACAGTGAAGGTTCAACACTGATCAGCACTTCCTACCGGTGTTTTCCGACCTGATCGTGTTGCACTAGACGCACCTGGCATAAATGAACAGACTACTTTCATTACCGTAAGCAATGGAATCAATTTAAAATACATCAAATCATTTTGTTGTTACTTTTGGCTCAATGTATTTATTAAGTAGCCGTGTCATAAGTGGGATAATCAATGGGGAGCCGGTCATTATTGAAAAATAAACCCCTTCAGGGTGTTGAAGACCCCTCGCTTCACGTCTGGGTCTAAATCACCCTGTCTGGGTTTATTTCTCAATACCGGCATTGATTACCCTGTAACAGTGCATCTTTTTCACTGTAAACAATAACAAAAATAAGCTAGTACTATAAAAAATATACTTTTTTTTTCTTTCTAGGAACCTAACATTGTAGCTTATTATACGTAGCCTGCGAGTCAGTTCTGGCAGATACTGTACACTCGAGAGGTTACATGCATGCTCATTCTATGTGGCTGTTTGCAGCATCATGCAGACCCATACAGTACGTCATACACTGACAGTACGTCAGCTGTCCAATCGGGCGGGTTATTTAAGTTGCACTTACATCTGTGTCCCGTCCGCTTTGTGTCATGGTGTTGTCATGCGGCGTTTGCTCCCACCACCACCCCAGCACTACCAGTGGGCTCTGCTATTGGTTCTGTTCCCCATGGGGGGTTGTTATTATATATCTATCTCCCTGCTCTTAATGGTTAATGATGTTTGTCTTAATTGTGCTGAGCAGGGAGAAAAATGTAGCAGAGCTTGAACGCCAAAATAAAATATTACATCCACAATATTCTCTTTCTATAATATTGTTTCAATAGATTTGGTCTGTAATATTGGTTCAATCTATTCGTGAGTTATCTGACAGAAATGTAGGTTATGCTGAATTAAATATAATTTCATTTGAAATTTATAATTTGTTTCTCACCACTGCATCCTCCCTGACTTGTAGGTGAGATGAAAATCCCAGAGGAGTTTTGTGGAAAGGATTTGGACCTGACCAGTGACCTTCAGTACCTTCTTCCCAGGCGACAGGGAGCGGGCCTGTGTGCCACCGCTCTGCTCAGCCACCTGGTGTCACTGCACAACGAGCTGGTCTACGCTGTGGACCGTCACACCGAGGAGGACTGCAGGTATACATGTCAGATCAGGTTCAGTTATTCACAATGCAGACACAGGGTTCAATTCTGCAGGCCTGACTTGCTTCTGATGTTCCAGTGGTTACAAGGTGGCCGTGGCAGACCTGACGGAGCAGCACGTCATCCGATACGAGCTGGAGAAAGACCTGCTGCCTCTCATTCTGTCCAACTGCCAGTACAGCCTGGAGCGCGGCCAAGAGACCGTGACAGAATACAACCTGCTAAAGATCCAGCAACAGATCCTCAGCCGCTTCCTTCAGGGAAAACCTTTAATAACACGGGCTGTGAGTCACACACATTCTTAACTACATGAACACACTACATGAACACCGTCCCTATTCTGGGCATGTCACTCATAATAGGTGAACATTCTGTGTATATATATATATATATATATATATATATATATATATATATATATATATATATATATATATATATGTGTTGTTGTTAAGGCAACAACACGCCCACAGGCACACCTCCAGGCGCAAATAACGGAGTCGGCATAATGAATAGCGGGTATATATATATATATATATATATATATATATAAAAACAGATTTATACTATTTATGAATGAACTACGGGCTCTATTCTTGCCACTGCTTTACTCGCACCCGCTACCCGTGAATTACTGCCCGCTACCCGTGAATTACGCATACGGGAGCTGGCAATGTCCCTAAACGGTATCTTGCGGCCGCTATACCCGCTATTCATTATGCCGACTCCGTTATTTGCGCCTGGAGGTGTGCCTGTGGGCGTGTTGTTGCCTTAACCCCCAAATTGCTATTTTGCCCACACACGTTTGGGAAAGCGCATAGCGGATTCTAAAACCACCCGCTGTGCCAAAATCGTTTGGTAGAGCCACGAGCACGCCTGCAATGGACATGTCGGGAGTCGGCCGGGGCGCACAATGGCACAACATTCAAAGGCTCCCTCTCTACTAATTCTCAACAAATCTCTGTGATTCAAATTTTCCTATAATCAGCTGAAGTGAGAGTGTCAATTCCTTGTGTCAATTGTCTTTATATAAGATGATAGTCTATTCAAAGAAGACAATTTGTGCTGCATGCAATGCAATGCTCTCCAAATTACACACTTCAGTTGTATTCATCGATTACGCAGGAAATAATGAACTGATTACAATAATACAAAATTATCTCTAATCAGTAACATGTACTGTAGGTGATACTTATGTCTATCAAATATGGTTTTATTGAATGGCAATCAAAGGCTAGAGCCTATGAAGTAAACTGCGGGTGTATGGTGTCCAATGTTACGGCACCTCAGTGCGGTAGCAGAGTTCATGTCGGAACACGAGCAGTGTTGCCATATTTTGTGAGAGGAATAAGCAACCAGGTCTATGAAAACAAGCCCAAAAGAAGCGAATATAGGCCACATGAGCACTTCAAACCTATATATGTCGGCTATTAAACAATGTGCATATTTATATGCACATTATTTGAAAATAGCCGTTCTACAAGCTCACAACCGCAACCCACAACTAGCATTATTTAGCTAATTTACAGAAAAACAAGCCCAATGTGGCTTATAATAAGCAGACCTGGCAACACTGGCAGAGAGGGATAGAGCGCACAAAGATTGCATTGGGGATAATGGCTTGCGCAGTCTTCTCTTAAAGGCAATGGCATCTGGCACTGTGATTGGTTTTATTATTGTAATGCCCAAACCACACATGCATGCATAATGTAACGGGTAGTGCAGGTGTTTTGCGGATAAAGCTGGTGTCCCAAAATAGCAACTTTTGAACGGGAACGCCCCTTGCGCCATGCTAAGGCCCCAAGTAGTGGGTTTAGGATCTCTGGACTAAAATAGGGCATGTACTGAACATATTTACAGACATCTGTGGATCTGTCCTTTCTAAACCTTACCCCACTGTGCTTTGTTATAGGGAGTTCCTACTCTGTTCAACAGACAAGAGAGAGACTATGACAACATCTTCAAAGCTGTTAAAGAAAAGGTGCCTCAGGCAAGTGTTCACATCAGTGTTTGTCAAACTTTTTTGGCTCAGGTCACACCTGTAAATAACTTTTTCATCCACGGCACCCTAGAGCTAGAGTACTTTATAGAACCTTACATTTATGTCAGCTGGGCAATGTCAGGAAAACCCTAGGGTGTCATGGCACCCACTTTGAGAAACCCTGGTTTACATTGTTTCTTCATATAATCATTTACTGTATACTTTTACCTTTCTACTGAATTAGTAATATACTGTAAGTAAATAAGGGATTTCATAATGAACTAGAATACCTATACTATACTGTCAGAGTTTACATGCAGTTGTTAAACATCCCCCCAATTGTTGATATATTGATATCCTGTTTTCCCCAGGAGTCGCTGAACTCTCTGACCAGAAACACTCTGTCCAGAGCGCGGTTATCCTACGATGTACTGTGTGAGGCTCTGAAGGTTGTGGAGCTGGTCCTGGGATTCCTTTCCATGACTGCTGGAGATCACATGATGTTACTGGTCGATTATCTAAGGGAACTACTGAAGATGGCAGATCAGATTGACCCCCATGTCCTAAAGGTCAGTACGTGAAGAGGTTTTATGCATTTTATTATTTATAAAGAATCTGTGTGATTGTTTTTGACAGAACAAAATTGTTCCATATAAAACCTGAAAAGGTTCACGGTAGCCTTAAACATTTGCCATGGGTTTCAGTGTTCCTCTATCCATAGAAAGACATGCATGAAATTAGATCTTCCACATCTAGTGTGTTGATATGCTGTTTGTATTACGGCAGGCTCTGGGCAAGTGTTGTCTGAAACACTGCATTTCTCTGTGGCAACTTCTATCCTCCTTGAAATCTCAGATGATGCTGCGTCTCAATAAGGTAAGCCTTGAAAACAACAACAATATTAATGTAATAATAATAATAATAATAATAATAATAATAATAATAATAATAATAATAATAATAATAATCATGCAGAATTTACTCAACTTTGTGTGTTATTCCTGTACTGCCAATGAGGAACGTGAGAGCAGGGGGAAGCAATAGGAATTTGATTTGAATATTTCAGAAAATTATGCATTCCTGTAAGTATGCATCTGTGCAGGCAGTCGCAATAGACATAAACAGTCAGTCAACCCCTATGTTTTAACTTTCTGGTCACCTATTTATGTGTAGTCCATGTGTTTCCTAAACATTTTGATAGACTCCCCTCTCTATTTTAAACATTGGGATAGAAATACATGCAAATCCTTAACTCTGGAAGAGATTAGATTACAAAAGGTTCTTCTACATGGTTTTACTCTGTATTGCATTGTAATGTTTAAATACGTTCACTTTTAGTATTGTATTACAATGTTTGTCTTATGTGTAAATAGGTCAGAACATACAGCCACTGCTCTATAATAATAATGATTATTATTATTATTATTGTCTCCGCCAGGCCGAAAGGCATGGCGAGAGAGTATGTTTTCGCCCCTGTCCGTCCGTCCGTGTGTCCGTCCGTCCGTCCGTCATTCTGTCATTTTGTGTACAGCTAATCTCTGGCACCGTTGGCTTGATCGCAGAGAAACTGTGCACACACACTCCCTGGATGCCAGAGCAGAACCTCTGCCCCAATTTTTTCACATGGGCCTGTTATAGCGCCACCAGGAGGCCGATTTGTGCAAAACACATTTTTGAACAGTACTCGTACAGATTTTGGCCAAAGATCCCCCAAATCGGTACACAGTATCTCTATAGTCATTAAAAGAAACGGCTAATTTCAGATTTTTCATATTCCATCCTGATTGGCAAAAAATGTCTCTCAAAGTTTGCATGAGTACTCTGTTTCGAACAAAATGCCTCAAATCATGAACACAGCATGCAATTTCCGTGAAATTTTGCACACACATTCCCATTAGGCCGGGGAAGAAATGCCATTTGAAAATGTTCAAATCAGCCTCATGGTGGCGCTGTAACAGGCCGATTCGTGTTTTTACCTATAACTGCACCGATCACTGTAAAACTTTGTATGCACACTCTTTAGAGGCCAAGGAAAAACCTTTGCCCTGCATTTTTCACATTTGCCTTTTATAGCGCCTTATGTAAAACACATTTTTTGATATTAAGCCTTCAGATTTGATCCAAATTTCACGCAAATCGGTACACATGATCTCTATAGTCATGTGATCAAGACGGATCTGTTTGATTTTTCATATTCCATCCTGATTGGCTAACATTGACATTGTTTGCAGGAGTGGCCCATTTTGAACAAAATGCAGCAAATCATGAACGCAGCATCCGATTGCGGTGAAACTTTGAATGCACATTTGCACTACGTTGAGGAACAAATGCCACCTTTTTAACATTGGCCTGTTATAGCGCCACCAGCAGGTCAAATTTAGCAAAACACATTTTAGAACAAAATGCCTCAAATCATGCATGCAGTGTCCGATTGCTGTGCACGGCCTAGGAATAAATGGCACCCTTTTCACATTGGCCTATTATAGCCCCACCAGGAGGCCATAATAACCTACCTGACCTGGCGGAGACTTGTGCTCCGAGGAGCACTTTTTCTAGTTGTTATTATTATTATTATTATTATTATTATTATTACCCTTATTATTATTATTATTATTATATAATTATAAGAGCCCAAAGGCAATGCTATATGTGTCTGTAACTGCTAGCGTGCTGTTCTCTGTCTAAACAAAGGAGCCATTCTGTGGGCACTCGGCTGAGTACCGGAAGCCATTGAATGATGAAGAGGAGAGGCAGATGAAGGGGTTTGTGTCCAAGGGGAACGTGGACACATGGCTGCTGGAGATGCATGAGTTCATCCTGCTGAGTCTGGGGAGTCCACATGCCACAGACACCTACAATCCCACCTGGAGGTAAAAGTAACAGTATCATAAAGCTGTTGAAGGTTTTCATTTCACTGAACTGCAGTTTTTCTCCATTCTAATTCTGTTGTATTATTTCTATTATTACATAAAACACTAAACTCATGAAGTGCTCTCATTCACTGACACACTGTCTTCTTTGTCTTCAGTGTTAAGGAAACAATGGCTGGTTACATGGACCGCAAGCAAGTGGAGGTGATGGCTGATGTTGAAGACTGCTTCCCAGACACCATCCTTTTGTCTCAGGTTGTGGAAGCGTGGAAACATGCTGTTAGAGCCAGACACGACGAGTGGATGATGTGATGCTCACACCTGAAGTCAGCGGAGACAAATTCACCGCTTAAGTCCTATATAACTTGTCATACGGCGAAAAGCAACAATAAACAATCTACACGTTGTGATCTTGTATCGGCTATTTTAGCTATTTTGGACAAAATAAAAATCTGAAATCTGTTGCAAATGTTTACCTATATTAACATGCCCAAAATAGGGACACCAGGTTAAAAGCGACTAATAAACCATCTGTCATTAGTGTCACGTCATATTGTTGACACCAAAACGTTTGTAATCGTTTACTGTTTTACACATTTATATCTATAACTTTTTTATATCATACATGTAAAACACTCATACGTACTTAAAGGTATCATGACATTCATTTTCACTTTTTTTATTTTCAATGTTTTATTTGGGGTTTTATGACCTCAATTACACCCAAAAAAACTGAACTTAAAACATTCAGTGGATTTTCTGTGGTCTGGGGTTTTCTGAATAATTAGGCTGAAAAGTAATCTGAGCTTGGCCCTTCGACAGTGAGGTCACTGTCGAATAATCCCGCCCACTCTCCTCCTCGCCCCTCCCCTCCCCTATCCTTTCCTTTGGGGGGGGCGGAGCAGAGGCGATGATTGACAGGCAAAATCCCTCACCAGCGACACCCGCAGGCAAAGATTTCTTTTTTAATTGCAGTTGAAAAGGCTTTAGAAATGTGAGAGAAAAACACCTGCCATTGATCACTGGAATGGAATTTTCACTTAAAACTTTTTGTACACTTTTGAAGGACCAGGACAAAGACTTTGAATGTGGTGTAAAAGTGAATGTCATTAAACCTTTAAGAAAGCAATTTTAAAAACACATGACTGTGTCAAATAATAAAGAAAACTAAATGAGCTTGATCGCTCATGGAAAATAATCATGCAGAATTTACTCAACCTTACTTATGAGTGTGTGTTATTCCTGTACTGCCAACGAGGAACGTGAGAGCAGGAGGAAGCAATAGGAATTTGATTTGAATATTTCAGAAAATGATGCATTCCTGTTTTGATCAGATTCCATTATTACAGGGTTTTTTACCAATCATTTATGACCGCAAAATGTGTTATGGGGGAAGAGTATACGCGCAATGTAAGTGCAAAGAAATGCGCCAATCAAATCCTAGTGTTTTGGGGGTTTAAAGGGGTTTATGTTTAATTTAGTGTTTAATCTGTCTACTAAAACTGCCTATTATGTCTTACAATAAAATGGCCCAACTCATCAGTTTATGTGGAATTATTTGAAGACTGTTGGTCATATTAAAGAGTGAAGGTATCCTTTTCACCTCATCCTGCCTCCATGAAATTAAGAAATTGTTGTGACTTCATTCTGATGTGACAAGAGCTTGAGTTATTATTTTTATTATTGCAAGCTAAGATAGCAGTTATTGAGAAATCAGTCTCAGTACAAAGGCCTTCATGCTACATGTTGCAGTAAACATCTGATCCACACTGTCCACAAAAAAAGATCCAGTAACTTATTGAAAAGAACCTGGAATTTAATGACTATCTAGGCCCATGATGACTGTGTATCGCTTACTGTAAATGTATTTCTATACAGGGTTATTTGTCGCGGTGAGTATTTTAGGTTAAAATAAAACCTTGGTTATCATTGTTATTTACGATGAAGGATGAACATGATTATAGAATATAGGCGGTCTCATTGGGCCCCCTATCGACTGGCCCCCGCAAAGCTTTTCCCCTTGTGAATTCAGGCTTAGTTAGACAGGGATTCATGGGATTACTCTCCATTCTACATTGCTGATCCGGTCTGGGTATAGAGCGGATACGGAAACGGTGCTTGCATGTATATGTAAGCACATTTTACTCATACAGTAGGCGGGCTCTAGACCGGATCAGATCACTGAGCAGTAAAAAGCCCAACGATAAATATAAACAGAATGTGCTACGTCTACGTGCTGACGACGTCACGCGTTTATAAGCCAGCTTGTAAACTTCCTGCTTGTTGTCGCCAGCTACAGCAACCATACGTTCCATTCTATGTGTTTAAGTACAATTAGATGGCAGGCTTTTACATTAGCCGCTTTGTTTAGATGTTTAGGTTAGTTGAGTGAGCTTTGTTGTTAACGTGCCAGTTGAACGATCCGACACAACAAGAAGCTATAACGATCGATCGGTCATCATGATGGCGTCCAGTTACAACGCTAAAGAGGAGGACGGTCACATCACTGTCACCCAGGGACCCGGCGGCCACGGCGGGACGCTGAAGAACAAGAAGCCGGACAACACGGCCTTCAAGCAGCAGAGACTGCCCGCATGGCAGCCCATCCTCACGGCGGGCACCGTGATGCCAGCCTTCTTCGTCATCGGCCTCATCTTCATCCCCATCGGCATCGGCCTCTATGTGACGTCCAACAACATTAAGGAGTTTGAGGTATGGTCCTCCGATATAGCCATGGTTCACATGACGCTTGTATACAAGCGTCATGGTGCCGAGTCCCCCTGGTCTAAAGTTGTGTTCGATTTTTTCACATTGCCATCTCTCACATAAACATAAACGTTCAGATTTCAAATATAAAGTGCTTACCACCGAGCCACGGATGTTACAAGGCGATGCGGACCGCGATGAGTACCCGTATCTCCCGTATTGTTCAATAAAAAGCATTTTAATCCCATCGCCGGCCATTTTCTCCAAATTGTCTCCGATACTTTCAACCATGCGACACTAATGGTTGGGAGGTGTATTGCACTCTGATACATTACAAAACAAAAAAAGAAAATGGCCGGCGATGGGATTAAAATGCTTTTTATTGAACAATACGGGAGATACGGGTACTCATCGCGGTCCGCATCGCCTTGTAACATCCGTGGCTCGGTGGTAAGCACTTTATATTTTAAATCTGAACGTTTATGTTTATGTGAGAGATGGCAATGTGAAAAAATCGAACACAACTTTAGACCAGGGGGAGATCGGCACCATGACTGTCATGGTATGACAGTCATGTTTCAGGGCTAGGTCCTCCGAGTGTAATCCCTATACGTTACATATTCTAAACACCAGTGGTGGATAAAAGTATTCACATGTTTTTTACTTAAGTAAAAGTATCAATACAATGTAGAAATACTCTGTTACAAGTAAAAGTCCGGAATTAAAAATGTACTTGAGTAAAAGTACAAAAGTATTGGTATCAAATTGCAGAATGTCCCGTTTCACAAGTTTTCAAATGCATGAAATGTATAAAAAATCCTTTGAAAATAGCAGATCTACAAGTTCAGCTTGTAGATTGGCTATTTTCAAATGGTCGAAACGAATTTAGGACTGAAGACGTGGTTAATGTATGTCTTGTGTCGAGTAAAAGTACTAAAGTAAAAAAAATACCTCAAAAGTAAATACTTAATTAGTTACTGTACACCACTGATTATTACTATGATGTATAGCCTACATATTAACAATATAGGCTTTAGTAATCGGAATCCCATAACGTTACATTTTACAACTTTTTACTTTGTACAGCTAGGATACACTTGTTTTTCTCTTCTAATGACATTTTTCATGGCTGAATGACAGTCATGAGTGGAATCATGTGATCTTGCACTGTAAAATTAATTCAACTGTGAGAAATAATGGAACCAAAAGGACCCATAACAGTCCATTTGGTTCCATTTGTACACTCTTGTTACTGGCCCATAAGGTTCCATTTGTACACTCTTGTTACTGGCCCATATTAATAAATAATAATAATAAACTTTATTTGTATAGCACCTTTTATGACATGAAATGCAGCTCAAAGTGCTTTACAGAGCAAGAATACAATTACAGTTACAACTAATTTAACAATAAAGAAAAAAAGAAAAGCAAAAGACAACATTAAAATAATAGCAGAAGGCAGTGAATCAGGCAATACAGTGAGGACATGGATAACAACACAGAGATATAAAAATCAACCCCAAAGAAATCAGCTAAAAGCAAGAAGAAGTAGGTCTTGAGCTGTGCTTTAAAGCTAACAACAGAGGCTGCCTGTTCCATTAGTACATTTGTACACTCTTGTACAAAGAGTACAAGTGTACTCTTTGTACAAGGGTGAAGTGGTGACCATTCACTTCCGCACCCAGATTTTCCTGCCGGACCAGGGAATCGAACCGGGAACCTTCCAACAACATTTGCACTCCTCTAACCTTAAGGCCACCACTGCCCCTGGCCCATAACTGTTCGTTTGGTTCCAATTGTACCCTCTCTTACACTGAGGATTTTACTGTGTGTGGTTGTAGATTGATACAATGTAATCATGTGATGTTGTGCTTGTAGGTTGATTACACTGGGGTGGACATGGCCAGTCCCTGCTTCAACTGCTCCCAGAACTTCAGTTGGAACAGCACCAGACCCTGTACCTGCACAATACCCTTCCAACTGGACCAACCATTTGAAGTAATACATCTTGTCATGCAGTAAAACGTTGATTTTGTACGACTATGAATGTGTTTCCTATTTCCCCCTTTCTTGTTTTAATGTCTTTGAAAAGCACTTGCTTTTTAGGTAATTGTTTTCAGATGAGTGTAAATAAGGGTTGTACTAGGTACTCTACTTGTTTAGTTATCAGCATTTTGAATGGGTGCCTAATTCCATCCCTCTGATTCTATCTCTCTTCCTCCGTAGAGCAATGTCTTCATGTACTACGGTCTGTCCAACTTCTACCAGAATCACCGGCGTTATGTCAAGTCCAGAGATGACAGCCAGTTGAATGGAGACATGGAATCCCTTATGGTACGTGTTCATCGTTAATTCAGTCATTCATTCATTTATAACAGTCAAATAATAGCAGCGATCATATTATATAAGCTAAAACATGGAGCATGATAATAAATGAATTACATGCAGTATATGCAGATTTAAAAAATACAAAACATTTTCCATAATATATTGCAAAGAGTGATATACTGGACCAGATCATAAACAGTACAGTGATGCAGTTATCTCAATGGAAACATTGCAATTGTCTTTGCATCTCACTGTAGTCTGTCTCTATCCTGCCCGTTCACAGAGCCCCAGTAAGGAGTGTGAGCCATATGCACGCAATGAAAACAAGCCAATTGCACCATGTGGAGCCATCGCCAATAGCATGTTCAATGGTAACGGGATCTTCTGCTTTATTACAGGATGGGCAACATTTTCGGGCACAAGGTCACATAGTCGTTTTCCGAGGCTGGTGAGATCAGCCAGTGCCATACAGAGAAAACCAGCATTGCTTTTACATCTATTATAGGTTCAAATACGTTAATAATTTTGTAATAAAACCTAACAAAGATTGATGACAATATAATACCACAGAATAAATATATTGCATTGCTATAAATAAATAAATAATTAATCCCAGCAGGGGTGACAGCACAAGCCTGTCAAGATCACAGGTAGACATGGTTCAAGACCCATTGCCCAGTTAAAATAAAAGGAACTTCTGATAAAGAAAATACAGTATTGCTTATTACAATACTATTTTGTTATATAACTCAATCATAGAATAGAATATTTTAAGATCAAAATACAATCATGTAGAATTGTTATTTTGAGTGATAATGAATACAATTACAGTAAAAACATGCAATGTGGAATACATACCCGAGCATGATACAGTTAAATACAAGACTCTTTGAACCATCTCTCTTTCTTACAGACACTTTGGAGCTCTTCTACATCGACCCCAACGGTACAAAGATCCCAATTACAATGATGAAACAGGGCATCGCCTGGTGGACAGACAAGCATGTCAAGTTCAGGAACCCAGGAGGCAACAACCCTAACCTCACGGCTGTCTTCCAAGGTGAAAACACAGAAACCACCAGCTGAATATGTATCTCTCACATACAGTCAGTCTGTGATGCTGCCTCACTCCCGCATGCACACTTGAACACAGATGCTCATATAGACTGTCTCTTTGACGATGTTCAGACTGGCAGCCTATTGGCCTATTCAGATTGGAATCGGATTGTTTTTTCAGATCAAGTCTGAACAGCTGAGATTTTTACCAATCAGATTTGAATTATATGGTTTGAAAATGTGATTCAAAGCAGATTTCTAAAAATGTCTCAGTCTGGACACTCTAGCTAGCCACTCAAGTAAGTTGGATATCAGAAACTGTCCAAAACTCAAAGCGACGCATAACAACGACGTACGGTAAGCATTATTATAGAAGAAATGGAGAAATGCCTGCTGTGACTGTGGCACAACATTGTTGTATACTGTATATCAGCCTCCTCTGTCGCTCGTGTCTGGTGCAGTGGAGTTCTGCACCACGACTAGAGAGTGATATGTCATGACGGGTGAAATGATAGACCTCCATTATTGTACCACTCGCTGTTTTGCTGTTGTCTGTGCTGTTTTGTATTTTTAGGCTGATTGAAGCCTATCTATACTTGGTCGTGGGACAGTGTCACTCGCCAAAACTAGTAGATCTACATGAGCTTGTAGATCTGTTTTTGGTGAGCAACACCATCGTACGAGCGCGTATAATAAGATGAGCATTACACATGCCTATGCCGTTACCACAGCAACCAATGCAGATAGGTTGATGATGTCTTAATCCATTAACTCATTCCCTGCCAGACTTATTTCTGTCTGTGTTTGCCCACTGCCAGCGATTTAGTGTTTTTTATAACTTAAAAAAAATTACACTTTTTTTTTCCATTATGATCGCAAGTGCAATCGTTTCTAAACACACAGGCGAGTCGTGCACGCCGCTCAAACAACAAACATTCCGATCGGGGCGGAGTCTCTCTCCTCCAGCCCAGTGTAAAAACACCATGTTTCGCTATGTAAACGGAAAACTCACTTACTTTTTCCACCTCGCCACAGACCTCGCTAAATCCCTTATGATCGCGTGTTCAATTGTTTGTAGACACACAGGGTAGTTGTGTGAGTGGCCCAGAGAAGAAATTTTCAATCGGCGACATTCCATTTTGCAGTAGTAGCAGTTTCAAAACAGTGTCGCTAAACAGCATTCCACGGCGGAGAAATGCAAAGCCGAGAAAAGACCGTTTTAGGGCGGGACCTAAACAGGAAGCGGACGGAACCGAAAATCTTCGATTTGACGTATTTCCGTATCCGGGTGTGCTACAATGAAATGTGTCACTGCGAGAGATGAAGGACCTTGAGATCTTGTTTAAAAAAAATATTTTGCAAAATTATGTTTTTTACGCCAGTGGCAGATTTGGTAATTGGAAAAAAATACGTTTTTTACATCAGTGGCAGTGAATGAGTTAAGACCGGGAACGCATCGGTGTCATTTTAAGATTTATTTGGCTATTTAAAAAATAGCAGATATACAAGCTCATAGCGTGTCACCGAGTGCCGCACTACAAGCTTTTATATCTGCTAAAATTTTTTAATCGTGAAACTCTAAAAATGACACTTGCAAATAACAGTGTGGACAGTCCATCCTAAAGATCGTATTTCAGATACAAATCGGATTTTGACTGCAGTGTGAACAAAACCTTCATGTGTTCTATCTGTGTTTGTCTCGTTCAATCTCAAACCAGGCACGACGAAGCCAGTGAACTGGCACAGGCCCGTCTACGAGCTGGACTCTGATCCTGAGAATAACGGCTTCATCAATGAAGACTTCATTGTGTGGATGAGAACAGCCGCTCTGCCAACCTTCCGTAAGCTCTACCGCATCATCCAGAAGAAAAACAACATGATTCCTACGCTGCCCCGGGGCAACTACACCCTGGACATTGTCTACAGTATCCTTTTTTTAAGAGTTATGACTTTTGTGCGGCACTGTCATACGACAAAGTAGGGGAAAAAAACATTAAAAGATGAAATATGGAGATACATGGTTTCTACCCCACCCGTCCCGATGCTGTAAAATAATGGCGATAAAAAGTCTACGAACCAGAGTGGAGTTCTCTCCTCAGTTATTTTCAAATATCGGGACACCTCGGGAGCCATTATACCATGGCCAAAAACAGGATGGGTAACAACATTGTTGTCCAACTGCTGCTACCGTTTATTTAGTACTGTTTTTAAGATTATAAACAGTTACACATAGTCTGTCATAAGCATCGATATAGAACGGTGATTCAACTTTTGACCAGGATTATGTTTGCGGTGCCTCGATATCTGATTTTAACAGACACCTTCTAGCCAATCAGAAAGCAGTATTTTCTGTTGCCATTGCATCAATAGGATACGGTATTATAAAGCTCATAGTTGGCAGAAACTAAGTCCCACTGGGCAGGTATAGTGATTTCAGTTAAATGTATGCAAGTGACGCAAATGCTTACTAATACTTCATTATTAGACCTAAGTTTATTTTATTTTTTCTGAAAGAAGAGGTTGTCACACCCCTTTTTTATTTTTCCTTTTTTGCTAAACAAATCTGAGAAAATCCTCTTGGATGATTCAATCCTAGGTCAGGGCATCTGAACAATGACATCCTTAACCAACTGTAACCCAGACTATCCCGTACGCAGCTTTGAGGGACGGAAGCGCATGATTCTGAGCACCATTTCCTGGATGGGAGGCAAGAATCCCTTCCTGGGCATCGCCTACATCACCGTGGGCTCCGTTTGCTTCTTCCTTGGTTTGGTCTTGCTTATCATCCATCATAAATATGGCAACCGCAACAACAGTGCTGATATCCCCAACTAAAGACACTGGCATCATTCCATATCACTTACATCGGCAACCACATGGAGAGGAACAAAGAGTGGGTCATCAGTGTTTCTAGTGGAGGAAACTAAAGCCTATTTCATACGTTTTCGTATGATGGTGTCGCATGCCAAAAATAGCCGAACTACAAGCTCGCATCGCAGCGCATTGTGAGCTTGTAGATCTGCTATTTCTGCCGTGCGACACTTGTCATACGACGGAGTATGACTTAACCTTAACTCTAAGGCTCAACCAGCCGTGTTGGCTAATGGACCATTACATACACTAGCAACTTAAACCGTTTTGCAAGGGAAATATGGGTTTTTACAAATAATTGATATTTAACGAATAAAAGGTTATTTCCCAGTATCTTAATACAATATAACTAGCACACCTGTAATGGTTGTTGAAGATGGTCTCCCTATACATTGTATGCCCAAGATCTTGCCTGGCCAAACGGGATTCCCTCAATGAGCTATACATGTGGGTGATACATTTACAATTTCCTCTCTCTTTCGGGAGAGGACATAAAAGGATTGTAGCTTTAAGAGCCATGTCTGAAATTTCAGGAACTTTATCAGTCACTGTGGCCACTGGCCAGTGAATGAAAGTCTAAAATTCAACCACTTGAATGGTCATATATGGTATGTTTACAAAAATCAATTAGTTCTTGATAGAGAGAAGCTAGAAGCTACACACACATTTACTATTTATTTGGCTGGTGGCTGGTTTTAGTTTCTCAATCCTGGATACGTCCCTGACCAAATAGCTTAGTTTTACACTGTTGCATCTTATAAAGGAGAGTGGCTATTGTGTCGTATAGAGCACTGTTTCTCAACGTCTGGTCCCACCAGGGGTCCATTGGACCCTTGAAGAGCTGTAATTCTGAGAGGAAATATTTTAAATCTTTGGAACCCCAATCTACACTGTCTCAGTGTAGATTAACTCAGTTACAGGCCCATAAGGGTCCATTTGGACCCCCTGGTGGTCCCTGAACCCAACATTGAGAACCAGTGGTATAATAGAGCCCAACCGATATATTGGTTAGCCAATATTGACCTATCTTAGATCTATTTCAGATATATCAGTGTGTGTTTTCATTGTCCGATATTCGCCGATATGAAAACCTTTTTTCAGTGTGGCTCCTCAGATATAAGCCATCTAGAAGAGGTATGTCTGTCTGTCTGTCTGTCTGTCTGTCTATCTTTGTTGTCTGTCTGGGACTATTCTCGCATATGTTTTATATATATTATTTTGAAATATTTCACTATTTTAAACTTTTAATTTAATACTGAAAGTTAATAGAGATCGGATTGGGCTGAAACTTTGTCCAAATATCAAGATGACTGATGTCATGGTACTGATGTTATATATGACTGACATAATACACTGATAGAAGAAAAGAGGGTCCCACTCAGAAAAGGTCTGTTTTTATTCTGTCATTTTACAGCCACAGAACGTTTTTGGCCGTATGGCCTTCATCATAAAATAACTGACCTCATACACCGTCCACATGATGTGTGAGATCCATATGGCAGCCATGTCATTATAAGACCAGTCACCCCGTCTTGTTTACAGAACATAATGCAGAAAATGCCCTAATATGGATTAGGGCATTTGTTTTGTTTGTTTTTTAAGTGTGTCTGTCTGAATAGTTGTCACGCATCGCATTTCGCATCGTGTGTGAATATTTGTCGCATTTTGTGAATTCATAATCTCAGTTCCACCGTCCCTCCATATTAGGGCATGACTAACATCATCATGATGTCATCATTAACATGAGTCATGTTGATGACATCAGAGATTCACAGGGAAGCTATGCTTTTATTAGGCCCCAGTTTATTATGAAACTGTATTCATGGAGGACAGCGTCTGCTGGCTGTGCCTGGCTCTCCATGGCTCTCTGGTAGACAGAGACAGCCTGGTCATGCTGCTCAACCGGCTGGGCCCAGGCGATATAGAAGGCTGCCGTCCTAGTCCCAATACCCTTACTGTGTATGTAGGCGAACACAGTTCTGTCAGATAACTCACGAATAGATTGAACCAATATTACAGACCAAATATATGAAACAATATTATAGAATGAGAATACAAGAGTGGATGTAATATATTTTATTTTGGCGTTCAGGCTCTGCTACATTTTTCTCCCTGCTCAGCATAATTAAGACAACCATCATTAACCTTTAAGAGCAGGGAGATATATATATATACATAACAACCCCCCATGGGGAACAGAACCAATAGCAGAGCCCACTGGTGGTGCTGGGGTGGTGGTGGGAGTAAACGCTGCATGACAACACCTATGAAACACTAAGCAGACAGAACACCGATGAAGGTGAGCTTAAATAACCCGCCCAATTGGACAGCTGACTGCCACGTCAGAGTATGACGTACTGTATGGGTCTGCATGATGCTGTAAACAGCACCATAGAATCTCTCTCGAGTGTATGCTGCCAGAACTAACTCGCAGGCTACGTATAATAAGTGGGATCGTCATTGTAACTTGCCAATCTAATGCAGTAGTGCACGTATCTGATGTCATCTGAATATCTTTGATCATCATGAAATCTTTTGACAATTCTATCAAACAATTCTATCAACGTGACAAGTAATAAATACGGTACAAAGAGGCCTGTCATTTTCTGTCAAAAAAACAACAATCAAAACAAAAACAAAAACAACAAAACCGCATAACAGAACAACAAAAAACACAAGTAAACAGATACCACACATACGGACATCAATTCAAATGCAAGGTGTATCAAAATGAAACAAAATTCATAGACAAAGACAAACAGTAACCAAAGACACTCACATTCATACCGAGGAACAGCAAAGGGAGAGAGAGGGGGGCGGGCGGGCGGGGGAGATCAGGGTCAATTGGTTCACCCAACACCTCCCCAAGTGAGTCAAACACAGCAGACCAAAACAATGATAGTTTTAGGGCAGGACCAAAACATGTGCATGTAGTCTGCTGGCGATCGTTTACATCTATTACGTGCATCGGACCTGGGCCCCATATTGTTTTAATAGTTATTTATAATTCAATTCCCAGTGATGTTTACTGTTTCACTACACTGATGTCATTTTGGAAAATAAACTTGTTACAGGTGTTTGATAACCACATTTGAGGTTGCAAAATAATTGTTTTTATATTAATATTGGCCAATATATCAATATCTTTATTCTCTAATATCGGTATCGGTGCCAAAAATCCATTCGGGCTCTAGTATCGTACCGTTGTGAGATTGTAGATCGGCTATAATAAGTGTGTGACATCGGCACGCAACTAAGTATAAATCGCCCTTTAGTTGAAGTGGGATGTGTCCACTCGCTGTAGGAAAATGTTTTGCATTAGCAGAGACGTGGATCAGCAAAATGCCTAGCTTGTCAATGTGCCTATAGCTTTTGTAACCTGTGTTTGCACTATGGGCTTGCTCTTTAATTTATTTTAAACTGTTAAGCGTTGTAACAATGTTAGAATGTACCGAGCAATATCCAAATATTTTGGACAAAACTGAGATTTGGGAACAGAAATAATATGCTTTCATATAGTATTTATTGTAAGATTTTAAGATAAGACTGTACATTTCTTTTTTTTGGCATACAGCCAGTATTTCCACTTAAAGGGATATTCCACTTTCAAAAAAAAATTGGTCAGGGCAGGGTGAGTCACCAGAACCAAGGACGGGTGTTTTTGATGAATCTAACATGGTTAAAATGGAGTTTGAAGTTACAATAGGTTTGTATAGGAAGGTGGCGTGTCTGATAAAATGAATATCAAATATCTAAATACTGAATCGAGCAACTTAACTGTCTGGGGGCTCACAAAGGCCTGAGTAGACGATAAAATGACCAAAAGTTATTTTGAAAGTGAAATATCCCTTTAAGCTTCTGTCAAGTGGAACAGCTAAGGCTGTGGAATTTGGAGTAACTTGGAATTTTAAGTTCAGAGGGTATCATTCTAAAGCTGAAAAATATCTGGCACCCTATTAATGATCACTGTTTACATAATAGATAATGAAAAAAAGCATGTTTTTTCTATTTTAATTACAAAATTCATAATCCCGGGGGACCCAGAGTACTGTCCCAGCAATAGTCTTGGTCTTAACGACTGGAGTTTAATGTATATGACATGTAAAATATTTTTTCCATTGTTGTGTCACTTTGTAACAGATATTTCTATATTCCTGGTTCATTTACTCTATCCTGACCTACATAGGCGCCGTTATCTCATGTCCATTACATGTTTTTTTCTGCTTGGCATGAGGATCTGTTGGTGTTACTTATTGCTTTGTGAAGGCTACGTTGTGTTTTTGGGGTGGCCATTTTGAGCCAAGAGAAAACATTTGATGTTATAACAATTTTTGTTTTATCATAATCAGCTGGCAAATGGAAATTGCATAAAATGTGTCATATTTTTATACCACACCTGTACTGTTGCTCAGAAAACTAAAGTTGTTGCTTGAATATTAAGACTAACTGCTCTGTTCTCTAGTTCTAGTTCTAATAAAACGTTATTAATGACTGTGTGAGACATGTCTCCATACACTGCTTTTGTTTAAACACTTTCAACCTTGCCTCAGCATTCCTACCGGTACTTTCAACCATGGCGACCCTGTTTTAAAAAATGTTTAAAACATATTGAAAATAGATTATCTGCAAGCTCACGACAAGTTGCGATGTGAGATTTTCGCTCATCGTGCAACGTCAACTGTAAATTGAGATTATGGCATCCAATTAAGATAATATGTGAAAAATACCATCAAGTTTGTTTTATTTGAATGATTCATTATCCTTATCAGCTATATAAGCAGTTCTTTATTTTACCGCTCCTAATAGAATGGGGGGTGGGGAGGTGACAATGAAATGAAAATAGAAGTTAAACAATTGGTTCAGCAAAAAATTAAGGAATCATACATTTTAATTAGGTGCAATGTGATCTTTAAAAATCAATCTGGCTCCCCCTGGGATAATACTTTAATAATAAGTTGTTTACTGTGACATCATCAGTAGACTGTATCATTATGTCAGAAGTTCTCTTGCATCTCCAAGGTGACATGAATGCAAAATGCCTTAACAGGAAAGATTCATTTGGCTTTGCCCTGCAAATTGTCCAAAAATCTTTAGTGCCAAAAAACTGACTCCATTCAGATGGGTAGATCTGGTCCAATTGGAGTTCAGCACTCCACGTTTGTGTGAACCATGTAGAAACCACTAAACGATTGCATATTTCTTTGTAGCACAACAAAATGTCAGCAACTTCAAACAAATATAAGGCTTGAAATAAAAGCTAGTAGTAGTAGCAATAACAACGTTACAGTAAGTGTATTTAGTGGTTCTCAGCATCTCTGTACTCTTCCATTGACCTCTAGTTCTTCATATTGTTTTCTTTTTCTCGCCCATGTTCTCTCCTTTGGTGCATCCTATACCTTCACAAGTTCACATCTATCTACTGCCTTATAACCTGTTGTTCTCACCTCTCAGTGAGCTAAATGTAGCATCAGGTGGGTTCAGTGGTCTCCATGGCTGCTGTATTTGATTTGGTCTTATCTGTCTCATTTCTTCTCTGCCAATTACTGACTGATGGTCGACATTTCTATAGCTCCTTTATCCAAAGAGTGTTACGATGTGTGTGTCTCTCATTCACACACAGTAGGCCTATGACAGAGGTAACCATAAAGGCACCAATTTGGTCATCAGGAGTAGTTAAGGGGTTCAGTGTTTCACTCAAGGACATCATGACACAATGCCAAGAGGAGCCGGGGATTGAACTGGGAACCTTCTGGTTACCAGACGGGGCGCTGTAGCTCCTGAGCCACTGCTCTCCACGACCATCAATGTCCTGTTATTATAGCCTGCCTAAAAACCTCTAGACCTGGCTCATCCCCATAGGCCCAAAGGGTGTCATCATATGACATCCAATGTGAGGACTAGATATTTCTACTGACTGCTGGGCCTGCTGGGCCACCAGTACCTACACATTGCACGTTCTGTGCATCTACTTGTCCTGTATCACACACACACACGCACGCACGCACGCACGCACGCACACACACACACACACACACACACACACACACACACACACACACACACACACACACACACACACACACACACACACACACACACACACACACACACACACAATCTCTCTCTCTCTCTCTCTCTCTCTCTCTCTCTCTCTCTCTCTCTCTCTCTCTCTCTCTCTCTCTCTCTCATCCATCCATCCATTCCATGACCAGTCCGTCCGTCCGTCCGTCCGTCCGTCCGTCCATCCATTCATCATCATCATTCAGGATGTTTTTGCATATTTTGTTTTGTTTGTCATTAAATGTTTCGATGAATTGAATACACAGGACCCCAATGGAAACAAGCCATAGTGCTTTCTTGGGTTTATCCTTTTAGCATCTTTGTGTATGAAACTGTACCTCTGTGCTTTTTTTGCAAACTGTTAATCAAGTATTCAATCAATCAATCAATCAATCAATTCATCCATCAGCATGTTATCCTGTAGAGGGCAGCACTGAGCGCCTTATATGCCGTTAACAGTATAAACAGGAGGCAGAAGAAGCAGCAGCAGCAGGAAGTGTAACTCTCCGTGTCCTCAGCTGTCCTTGTGAAGATGTTCAGACATTTACTAGTAAGATAAACCTTTTATTTCGAGCTCAATGCTATACTTAGGTGGTGTTAACGAGAGCAGCTACTTAAATAACCGTTTTAAGTATCACTCAATGAATGGAAATAGGATTCTAGAGCCGTCTTTCTAGTATGTTCTACTGTTGTGGTTGAGATTATCGGGGTCAAACCAGGACAAGTTTCCACCAGTGTTGCCATGTCCGCTTATTATAAGCGCTTTAGGGCTTGTTTTTCCTGTAAAGTCGCTTGTAAATATTTGTTAGTTGCGTTTTTTTGGGCTTGTTTTCTAAAAGGTTGTTGCTTATCTGGGCTTATTTTCTAATGTTGTTTAAACAAAAACATTTTCATGTCAAGGACCCCCACAATTAATATGTATTTGTGCCAAGGACCCTAGGATAAGAATAATTCCTTTTAACAGGTCGTTCATGAAAGTCCTTGCGGTCTTGTTTCCAATGAGAACCTGTGAGCAATTGGGGTTAAGAGTCTTGCTCAGGGACAAATTTCATATCATCGGCACATATGCTGGGATAGCCTGGAATCGAACCTGGGGCAACCAGGGCCAGCTGGTTCCCTAGGCGGGCTCACTAACCACTCAGCTATGGCCGCCCTCATACAAGATGTATGTTGTTAAAGGAGTCGTTTGCCCTAAACATGACTTATTTTCTATCAATTACACACCCGATGAAGCCTTGAATTCATGGAGATTTTTTAGTTTTTGTTGCATTCCTAAAGCAATAATTTGATGACCGGCGGAGACCGATGATCATCAAATTATTGGCGAAATGCGACAACAACAAAAAAACAAAATGAATTCAAGGCTTCATGGGGTGTGTAATTGATAGAAAATCATTTTTTTTTTTGGGTGAACTACTCATGCCTAAAAAATATTCCACATTTTTCAGATTTTTTTGGGAAAATATAGATAAAATAGCAGAAATGCAAGCTCACAGCGCGATGCGAGCTTGTAGATCGGCTATTTTCAATTAGACGATGTATACAGTATACTATAGGTTTAAAGTGCTCATGTGGCCTAGTTGCTTCTTTTGGGCTTGTTTTCCTAGACTTGGTTGCTTATTTCTCTCTCAAACTCTGGCAACACTGGTTTCCACAGACAGGCGAGACTGCGATTAAATTCATTGATATCCTAGCCTCCCAGACGGCTTCACTGGGCATTTCTGTTGTTTGTAGCCAAGAAACACACTGTACGTGATACAATAGTTGAAACATAGGTTTGTTTTTAATGTTAATATTATTTTGTATTTCTGTGTCGTTTCGCAGTCTCTCCAGCAGGTGTCGCGGCGGACCATCGCCAGCACCGCGCGCCGCCAGGTTGAAAACAAGGTCCCCCAGAAACAGAAATTCTTCCAGGTAAAACAATACTCACTCACTCACTCACAGAGAGAGAGAGATGGTTGGTCATTAGTATAATATGTAAGAAAAAACAGAAAGAGCGACTCTTTGTCAGGTGACTGAGAATGTCATTGCAGGATGTGATCAGCATGAACAATCCTTTGACAACTACATGAGAGGGGATGTTATAGTAGAGTTACAGTGGACAAACTCCTCATTACAAATATATAAATGTACATTTGAGACTTCAGTTGTGCAAAAACTACTATAGGCACTGATCTATAGCAATTCTTGGGAAAAACTGAGGTTTAGATTGGATGAGTCATGCTTCACCATATTCTCCACAAGGGGGCGACTCTACACCAAGGGAATGGTACAGGCCTGTATGCTTGACTTGTGACAGTGAGGGGGTCTGCTGGCTCTTTCATGTTGGGGGGGGGGGCATTTTTCTGGCATGGTATATGTCCTCCTTGTCCCTTAGCGCAGTGTTTCTCAATCTTTTTTGGCTTTAGTACCCCCTTTCCCTAAGGGAACGGTCTCTCAAAACCAATACAAAGTTAAAAAGTGATCACCTCTATCCTATGATGAAACACTTGTATGGGAGTGGTCTCTTCCAGCATGACACAGCCCTCATCCACAGTGCACGAGGTGTCACTGAATGATTTTCTGAGTATGACAATGATGTGAATCATATGCTATGGCCTTCGCTGCTCGCAGTCACCAGATTTCAACCCAATTGAGCAACATTACAAACAGGACAAACGTATCACAAAACAACAAATACAAACAAAAGACGAAATGACAGTGTGCGGTAGGTACAGTATGGAGTTATAGTGCTAGGCAGGCTATTCATAAAGTTTATTAATGGGTTAGAGGTTTTGTGGAATCACTCTGTGGGGCAATTGAAAGTAAATCTGATTTTTCTTTCCAGTTTTATATTCCGCATCACATCTTCAATCCACTGGCTGTGCAATGGAGGTGTTTCATCCTTCCATTTAAATAAATTTGGCGTCTAGCCAACAATGCGGAGAAAGCAATAACTTTCTGCACGTGATCAGGTGGTTTCACCCCAACTGACAGTACACCAAAGATAGCAATCATGGGCGAGGGCATAATATTCCAAGCATAGGCCTTAGAAATTGTGTCACAAAAAAATGTCCAGAAATTGACAAGTGCTGGACAAGACCAAAACATGTGGAAGATCTGGGGTCTGTTTGCATCTGTCACATAGAGGACAACATTTTTGATATTCTTGCAAGTTTAGCTTTTGAAAGATGCAGCACTTTGAACTGTATCAATGCATGCTTTGAGCGTATATATATATATATATATATATATATATATATATATATATATATATATATATATATATATATATATATGAAGAATGAAACCTATACATATCCCATATCCCATTCCTCATCTGATAATGGGGCCCCTAGATCATCTTCCCAATGCTTTCTAATATGAGATGTAGAAGGATTGCACCTATGGAAGATTTTGGACCAACAGCGCTCGCCACCACCATAACTCAAAACACCAAATGAGGGAATACATTTTAGAATGGTGTTCCATATCTACAATAGAGTTCTACAGACTGGTACAATCTATGCCACAGTGCATTGAAGCCACTTGGCGGCCCCACACCTTATGAGAACATTAGATTGTTTTTCTTTAATTTGTCACCCATCTATGCTGTAAATACTTGACCTTAAGGTGCAATTAAGTAACCTACTCTTGTATACTGCCCTGCAGAGCCAAAGTGCAGTAACTATGTTTTTGGGGACACTTAACTCATTTATTTGTCTCAAAGGTCAGCCTTCATGATATAATTAACATTAACATCTCATGTATGGACAGATCTACAATTAGTGCAATATCACTATATATCGATAGCCCCCTTTGACTGGCCAGTTGAAACACTTTGAAGCCTTTTATTATCGGTTTGATTATTTGCATGGTACCTGCACTTTGTTTTTGTAGGGCAGTATAAAGTCCAGTTGTTTTTGTAGTCTAAAATATTGTAGTGAATGGTCTAAATGTCTATGTCTGCTGCTGTTCAGGTTCCTCCCATGAAGATGAACTTCAGTTATCAGTTATTTTAGCATCAAAGATAAGTAGCTCGGATGTTTCACAGCATCAACCGGGTGGATACTAACTATGCATGCTAAGAGTGAGCAATTAATTCATTATTGCTTTTACAAAGAGTGAATCAATGGATCTGTCTTCCTTCATCATTAGTATGTGCTACAGACAGTACCTTATCATTGTACTGGGGGGGGGCAACCAGGATTGGAAATCCACCATCAGTATATGTGGCTGCTAATGCCTTCCAAAATGCACCAACCACTTAAGCTATTTTGCCAGGTAAACCATGGTTGGTTACCTGCAAATCTGGTTGGTTTGGATTAGACACTTTTTGTACTCTTTTACAAGCCATGGGTATGTTGGGTATGTGCCAAAGTAACTGTTTGGGGAGAGTAATTTAACAACCATACACAAAATATACCAATATTTTTCTTGTGGCTGGTATTGATAACCGCTTAAATTATACTTTATTTGGAGTCAACATATCTGAATCATGCATGGTTGTTGCTATTCATAAGATGATATTATTGTTCCATTACTGTCAATGTCCCTGAGCTCTTTGTTTTGCTTTTGAACAGGAGGACAATGGAATGCCGGTCCATTTGAAAGGAGGGAGTGGGGATGCACTGCTTTACAGGGCAACGATGGCTCTCACTATCGGGGGTGAGTTTATTTGAGCTTTTCGCCCAACATCACAGATGTCTTCACGGTAGATGTCTTCACAAATCCAGTACATGGGCCCAAGGAATTCTTAATCGAAACTGACATGCATAATTCATTAATTTTTAATCGACAGAAAGGGACCCAAGGACAATCAGACCTGGTCTGAAACAGACCGTTAGTCATGTTAAAAGCTAGCCGGTAGCTCATATTATTGCTCGTAACATTGTAATTTACTATAGTCTTGTGAGGAACAAACTATTTAAATAATTGCTAAAATGACTGGCCTAATGTCAGGATAAATGGATAAATAATGCTTTGATGAGAACTTGGACATGATATTTTATTGGGTATTTGGCTTTGGAAACCATGCAAACAACAAAGCCTACAATGTCTCACGTTCATTCATTGTTGAGCAAACGTCGCTATCTTTGAAGAAAGATGCTAAAGCATTTAAGAACTAGGTGGCAGTAGTTTAAATGCTTGGACTTAGCACTGCCACACGACTGCATGTCAGTTGTGATTGATTGAATATCAGCAAGACTTGTGGATATTGGAGTAGACAAGTGTGTGCCCGATGGGTGTGGCCACAATGCCTGCTATCAGAATATAGAGATATTTAACACTTAAAATAAATAATAATCACTTACATCAGCTTCATCTGTTCAAATGCCACCTGGCTCCTGTCACTTCCCGTACAGCTGGTGTAATTGGCCAATATAGTGATTGTAATTGTCATTTCTTTGCAGGAGCTGGATATGTGGTGTATGAACTGTTGAAGGCTGCGTTCCCACAGAAGAAAGAATAGAGGATCAACCACCAAGGATGTTTACCTGTGTTTATACACCAGCACACTGCTGGTTATTGTAAAAAGGTCTATGTCACAAATTATGGGATTTTGTCTCCTGTCGCAATGGGATTTTGTTTTCATGTTTATGGGATCAATATTTATTTCTTGTACTCTGTATACCTGAGGACCAATAAAAATGCCTCTCATCACAAAGTCTTGTTTTATGTTGAACTAATGCGTTTGATGTCTGAACATGCCATCAAATGCAATTGTCACAATCAGGTCACAATCAGGTATACGTCCTTTCCAGTAGCTTACATGACACAGTTTCTGCCAGTAGTTCAGATAAGAAGTGTGGTTCTGATGACTTATGAAAAACAATGTTGTCTGAGAGTGTCATTCCATAGTAGCCTTTCCCAAAATGTGAACAAGGGAAAAGTATGAGAACATATTTTACCCCAATAAGTTCTCATAAGACTAAGACTGTCATGTCTCCAACATTCAGTAGAATTGGTTATGTGTTTTGAACAAAGTTATAGCCTTGCTGGCTGACAGAACATTTGCAATATACCTAAGACCAAATGGGAAGACATTCATGAAAATTATTGGTCTTTTTTTATTTGAGTTTAAACTAACCATAACATTTTTCCACAATAAGGCATACATAGGCCTACCCTGTACATCCTGACTATGCAAATAGAACCAAATACTGTTGCTCTGCTTTATGCTTAGTTGTGCACAGGACGTCGCACACAGAAAATAGCCATTCCCTCAAGTTCCTAATCTCCGGCTCCGGAGACGCTGGTTACTTGAGAGACTTTGGCGTGTTTTTCCCCTGGAGTCTGGGGGGGAAAACTGGCCAAGTTTTCGCATGTACCCAGTTATCCGGTTACAGCCTATTTAATTAATTTGTTCTCATAAGGGAAAAAAATGTTAAATGTTGCCTTTTTTATTTTAAAAACATTTCATTGCCCCATTCATAGCCTTCCCTCCAGCACTAATACAAGTTCATTATTTTTCTCTCTTTGTCTTTTGTTCTCTCAAATCATCATACCCTAAGTTATTTTCCATAAAGGAAAATAAATAATAATATATAACGGTATATAATAACAAATTCACAGTTATATAATACATTCAAGTGTTTTGCATGACCATGGTGAGCATCTTCACCAATTCATACATACCATTATTTTTCGACATTTCATACTGTTTATTGACAAATGTTGCCTTGAGAGGAAGAGACAAGAAAAGTGACAAACTGCAATTAAAAAAGGATGTATAAAAAATAACATGAGACTTAAAGCCAGGGGCAAAAGAAACTTAGAAACCTTGCTACTGATGCGCATCATTACACATTTAGGCCCTTGCCACTAGAGAGCGCTGTTTTCAAACAAACCAAACTGTCCTTTTAAGAACCATTATCCCGTGATACGGATTCTCTGTGCCACATGAAATCAATTACACCACAACAATAGATCCCACTGAAAACAGGCATAATAACGCTGTTACAAATATTTCCTGGCAGACTACAATTATAAACTCGCTATTTTCCAGTTCACGGACAAACAAAAATGACACGGCACAATAGGGTCGCAAGGTGAAATCAAACTTGTGAATGTGTAACATTCTGTAAATCAACCGGCTTCAAAGTGAGAACTTGGAACATCTAATCTAATGGATATGATGATTTTCCCATTGATTCACATAAAAAGTGTAAGCCTAATAACCAGTGAGCTAAACACACCTCCCGCTTCCCGAAAGCAGAACTTATGTCTCCTTTTTTTTTGTTACTGAAACACTCAGGAGCCCATCACCCCAATGGAATGCAGAGAACTATGTAAAAGTTTCCGAATGTGTCTCCCCACCACTTTCACAGAGCTACACATCATTTGGTTTTCTGGCTGTCGTAAGCGCGCACACACAGTACAATCCATGGAGCTCTGGGAGAGTGCAAATGGAACCAAAATGGTTCCATTCAGTGAGTGGTGGAAAAAGTACTCACCTTTTTTACTTGAGTAAAAGTATCAATAGGCCTACCACCCACAATGTAGAAATAAGTAAAAGTCTGGTATTCAGAATTCAGAATTATAATCAAAATATACTTAAAAGTACCAAAATAAAAGTAGGCCTACCCATTATGCAGAATGTCCCATTTCAAGTTTTCAAAATGTATAAACATCTTTTGAAAATAGCAGATCTACAAGCTCACAATGTGCATCGTGAGCTTGTGTAGATCTGCTATTTTCAAATAGCCAGAGTTTAAATATAGGACTGAAGTGATTTAATGTATGTTTTGTAATAATAATACAAATCCTCAAAGTAACTTGTAACTAAAGTTTTCAATTAATTGTAGATGAGTAAAAAGTATAACATTGCCTCTGAGATGTAGTGGAGTAGAAGTAAAAAAGTATTGAAAATTGGAAATACTACAGTAAAGCAAAAGCATCCCCAAAAATTACAGCACTTGAGTAAATGTACTTAGTTACTTTCCACCACTGTAACAAATGGACCCAAAAAATGGTTCCATGAATACACTCACAGAGTTCAATTAGCACTGAGGGCTTGTCAGTGTGCGGCGGGTGAAGGCAGCGCAGGGAGCAGCCCCCTATTAAGTAGCAGATTGTTGAAGGGATTCTTCCCACTTGGAAAGAGGCTGGCCGACTCGCCTGGGAACAGCAGCACCAGTTGAGCTCACACTTTCCCACTGACTGGACCATCTAATCCTCATCCCGTGATAAACTGACATCGTTTTCACAGACGGGGTAACCTACAAAACTGCTTTTAAAAAAAACTAAAAAAAACTATTGATTACACTCAACAACACTGCTAATAGGTCAGTTTTGCATGTTTTCTTTTTTTCTCCATTTTTGGGCACGTGCTTTCCAGAATTGATTGTAGGATATGATAGCCTATATTGCGAGGAGATTTATTTCTTGACGTTTTTAAAGGGCATTTCACTGTCAAAGTGTTCAATTATTTAATGTGTCCTGCACTTATTGTACATGATTTGTCGCGATAATTGAATGCGAGTACATTCTTTATTGGCAGTGCCGTGCGTAATTGCGCACAGCGCCAGCATTTGGGTGTCAAGGTTATTCTAAAGCTTTCTGGAGATTTTAATCTCAAAATGTGATTTGACTCCAAAAGTTTGCTACGCTAGAAGCTTTATATGCTAGTAAATGAATTTAATTTTTGATTTTTAATAAATAAGTAATTATAAGTAAATAACTTTGAAACAACTTTGATTGTCAATTTAGGCTATAGCTGTTTGAAGTGAACTGTTGTGATTTTTTTTTTGACAGTGCGCTTTCATATTTTCATTCACTGGTGAATTTGTAGGTTATGTGGGATGCATTGTTTTTGATAAGGCAGGAGGACGTGTGCCAATATACCGTGGCTATTTATTTCAATCAGTTTTCCATGCCATGAAACTGATTGAAATAAATAGCCACAGTATAGCTGTTGACCATACGTTGTTGTTTTTTTATGCTGGATTTATCAGTCAATTTGATCATTAGGCTAAGAATGACACACCTTTTCCACGAATGTCCTCAAAAATGTGTTTGTTAATTTATCCATTTGTAAGTGTACAAATGGAACACTTTCAGAGCTAAATACAAGATCATAGGCTATATATCCAGGCGTAATTGCTCATATTGTCGTCGCCAGGTTCATTCATGCACTGCTGAGAAGCAGAGAGTTAAAACATGAAGATAAGGCTGATGTCTCCGGCAGCAGCTGCTCTCCTCGCAGTGCTGCTCGTCTCCTCCGCTCAGGCCCAGGAAACAGGTAAAGTTCATCTTTATTCACTCTCTCCATCTCTCCTCTCTCTCTATAGCACTGTTTCCCAAGCAGTGGATCGGGACCCATTTGTGGGTCGCGGACCGATTTTTGTGGGTCGGGAGTAAATATTTACCCCTTTTCAAAAATGTATCAAAATATTCGGTTTAAAATAAAAAATAAAATGATTTTCATAAATACAATTAAAAACACATTTTTTAAAAAATCCATAAATTCCACAAATTTAACTTTTAAGAAGTAGTGAAAATTAGCAGATCTACAAGTTGTGAGCTTGTAGATCTGCTAGTTTCACTAATAGGTTGGGTCCCGGGGAGACATCAAATTTGTCTTTTGGGTCTCGAGCTAAAAAGTTTGGGAACCACTGCTCTAGCCTTCCTCTCTCTCTATTCTCTCATTGCAGCAGTTTGACCAAACCACTCCCAGTGCTACTTGGTGTGGTGTGCGATTGTAAGCTTGCCAATGTTAGGTGATGTGAATAAAAAGTCAAAAGAATGAAAAATGTGTTTTTGGAGTTTGTTTAAAATGCTGCATAATATTATGTTGGACTTGGAAGTTGTATTTTCTTTTGATAATTCGGTGTGCCTGTTAAAAACAGTCGGAGTTAATTGTCAATTGAAAAAGCGAGTTTGTAATTATTACCAAATATTTGGTCTGAAAGAATGTCCTAGAAAAAACTGGAGTGAATGATGAATTGAGATCTCTCTTCAGGGCCATAGGGGGGAAACAGATAGCTAGAAAGATGAAAGACTAACGATATAGTCATCGGTTGGAAGGACATCCATCCAGGGATAGGTAGCTGCCGTTTATTTCTCTTACACTAGGAGGGGCTCACCATCTGCCAACAGAACAGACAAGCCCAGAAGATTCCAGTGGAGTGGACGATATTATAGAACATTTCTTCTTTTTTCCCCCATTTTTTCTGAGAGAGAGAGAGAGAGAGAGAGAGAGAGAGAGAGAGAAAGAATGAGAAAGAATGAGAATGGTGGCCAAGTTTCCCTCCTTTGTCCTTTTTCTCCTTGATGGAACGGAAAGACAAAATATGACTTTCACATTATTTTCCAGAGAGGTTTGAGACGTTAGACAGAGAAAATGTGGTCCAGTGAGCCTTCTGCGGATACATTCTGTCAGAGTCCAAAACCTCAGAATAAACCCCTCAGAAATAAAATACATGTCGTCATGCAGTGTCTCGTTTCTAGTTGCATAGCTACCATCCGCCCTAATGACCCCCTTTAATGCCCACCACACGCCACAACCTGGCAGTGGTGTAAAGTAAGTGCATTTACTCAAGTACTGTACTTAAGTAAATTTTTTAACTTAAATGGAGTATTTCCAATTTTCAGTACTTTTACTTCTACTCCAATACATTTCAAAGACTTAATATTATATACTTTTACTCCACTACAATTATTTGAAAACTTTAGTTAGTTACTTTGTAGATTTTGATTATTATTACAAAACATACATTATCCACTTAAGCTCTGTATACATTTCGGCCATTTGAAAAAATATATATATATATTTGTAGGCCTATACATTTGAAAACGTGTGAAATGGGACATTCTGCATAATGAGTATATAGGCTACTTTCTACTTTTGCTACTTTAAGTACTTTTAATACTCACCTTTGAACTCTTACTCAAGTACATTTTGATTACCAAACAGAGTATTTCTACGTTGCAGTATTGATACTTTTACTTAAGTAAAATATTTGAGTACTTTTTCCACCACTGGCCACAACCTGGATGGCTGTTTGGAAAAGGTCAGGGGGAGTCAAACAAAGTGTCTGGAATGGCCTGACATGCTGTGACCACTGACCACTGTGACCAGACAAAAATATCAGTATCAGGGAGAAAACTGTAAATGTAGGCTATTTTAGTTGCCACATTCCAAACTCTTTTAAGTGGCTTTAGGGCAGAAATAATGGGTAACAGGATGGGTGGGCACTAGGGACATCTGGGCACCTCGATGTAAAAGTCCAAAATGTTAAAAAATGTAATGGTCGTAAGTAAAGTATACATGATTAGAACATGCTTAAACATTCGACTATAATTGCTACAAGTTAAGGATGAAAGGATAAAATAAAAATTAAGTCTGATAATGATGTACCTTGCATGTTCACATCATGTATACCGGTACTTTACATTATTTATTTATGTTTTAACATTTTGGACAAAATAGCCAATTTTACATCGAGGTGCCCAGATGTCCCTAGTGCCACCTATCCTGTATCCCAATGTATGTGATTGTCTATGAAGGTAAATAGATGGTTTATTTAATCATGCTGATGTGTTTTTCCTTTTTGGAGATATTGTTTGCGAGCGCGTAGGAAGGGTGTGTGTGTAATGTAAAATGAGTGTGTGACATGACAGTGTGTGAGTGGGCGCGTGCGCATCACGCGTGTTTGTGTGTGTGTGTGTGTGTGTGTGTGTGTGTGTGTGTGTGTGTGTGTGTGTGTGTGTGTGTGTGTGTGTGTGTGTGTGTGTGTGTGTGTGTTTGTGCGCGAGAGAGAGAGAGCGAGAGAGAAGAGAGAGAGAGAGAGAGAGAGAGAGAGAGAGAGAGAGAGAGAGAGAGAGACAGACAGACAGACAGACAGACAGACAGACAGACAGACAGACAGACAGACAGACAGACAGACAGACAGACAGACAGACAGACAGACAGACAGACAGACAGACAGATATTTTGATTGATTGATTGAATACTTTATTTAGAAAGACTTGGTAAAAGTACATGGAAGTACAAGTCACAATACAAGGTCCTCTAAAATGAGATCCCCCCGAAGAGAGAGATAGAGAGAGAGAGAGAGAGAGAGAGAGAGAGAGAGAGAGAGAGAGAGAGAGAGAGAGAGAGAGAGATAGAGAGAGAATGGGAGAGAGAGAGAGAGAGAGAGAGAGAGAGAGAGAGAGAGCTAGAGAAAGAGAGAGAGCGAGAGCGAGAGCGAGAGAGAGAACAAGCGCGAGCGCTAATGAGTAACAGCCTTGCGTGCACCAGCACCTGTGTCCATTCTCGCTGTGAATGTGTGTTTTCATTCTCGGTGTGTGCGTGCTCTTGCGCGGTGTGTGCCCCAATTCCTTCTTTATTATGTATTTTGACTTTTTTAAAAGTGGTAAAATGTGGGTAGTTTTGGCCATGAAAGACCAAATAGATCCATTTTGGAGAACAGAGCGGAGCCGACCACAGTCCATTGAGTTGATATGCCAGGTTGGTGGTTCTCCATTTTTGCTGTCGTCTGTACCCCCCACCCCACCTGCACCCACACTGACACCCCCCCCCCCCACTGACACCCCACCACACCCTCGGTCAAAGTTATATGGCTTTGCGACAATATTTTACAATGATATTCTTCATTACCATAATATAACCCTATACCCAGGGATTTGACTCTAAAGTTTCAGTATAGCTTATCTTCTATTATATTTGACAGCATCCTCTGAATCTTCTAGAGCAGTGGTTCTCAAACCTTTATAATTTCCAGGACCCCCCCATAACTCTGAGAATGTACGAATGGACCCAAATTAACTCCTAAGGGTCCATTTTGGTTCCATTTGTACACTCTCAGAGTTACAGACTTGTGAGGGTCCATTTGGCCCACTTTGAGAGCCACTGTTATAGAGTCACATAGACTATTAATACATGACCAATTACTGTATAGCTTAGCTAGCTAGCCTGCGTTACATTTAATTTACAGTGTCAACTATCAACTTTAATTGTGTTATGTAATGTTAGTAGCGCAAACGTGTACATACATTTACATTACACCCAGTCTAAATATATTTGTTGCATGCCCTTGCTACACAGTTATTCACAGATGTAGCTGTTTTATTTGCAGTTAGGCATAGACTTAATTATATAGTGATTTTCCAATAGGCTATTAGGTTATGCATGCAGATGCCGGTATGAGTCAGTGTCTCTTTCCTGAAGAATATCATTATAAAATGTTTCCTACATTGTCGTCCAATGTGTGTACATGGAGGCGTTTGTCCCTCGCAAACAAGTTGTTGCAAACAACTTTTCATGTACATGTGCATGTTGCTTAGTTTGTTAGTTCAGTGTCAATCTTGTTTTTAATTCAGTTTTTCTTCCTACCCTTTGATTCCCCCCCCCCCCCCCTTTCATTATTATTTTTTTCTTACGTCATGTAAACCAGTCAATCTCACCATATTGGCCAGGACCCTATATTTGTTTTGGGCCCGTTGGTGCCAATGCCCACATGAGAAGAGTTATAACATGTTTTAAAGAGCAAAGTGCCAAGGATCGGATTAAGTCAGGCTACTTTATTAAAACTGGGTCCTGTGCTAAAATAACCCCTGGTGAAGACGTTTTGTAAGAACTTTGTGAAACAAAAAAAGATCTACACATGTCCTGGATGCCGGCATTGTGTATTCTTTTATGAGGTTTGCAATGGATGGAAAGCGCTGAACTTGTGCAGTCAACAAAATAAGATCTTAGAGTCCTTATCCATTGTATAATCAACATCACGGGTTGTTGTTCGTCAATTCAGTGTCATGGACATTGGATTGACATATGGACTGCTATGTTAGCTGTTCCATGTTGTGTTTCCATGTACAGGGTGGGAATCATAACATTCTCTCAGTGACAGTAAGACCTCTTGTTCCATTTGACCAGCCTAATCAATTTCGGAACCTCTCTTAACCACTTGAACCCTAGCGTCCCTCTGGGCATTGTCATAGTAGGCGAACATTTGTGAACATTTGGACAAAAATAGCAGATCTACAAGCTCACAAAGCGTGGCGTTGCGATGAGTTGTGAGCTTGCAGATAGCCTGTTTTCGGCAAAGAGATTTTGAAACAAACGCTCCAAAATAGTGACGCCAGAGTTAATGTTGTTAATAATGATCGGTTACCTGTCACCATGGCTGGTAGAAAATGGAATACCACAGCAGAGAAGTGTATCAGAGTTTGGGTGATGGCTATAGTTATTTTTCCCATCCTGTTTGTGTTCACTAAATGTTCTGTCTTTTGGGCAGACAAGGTCGCCTCCCACTGACTGTGTTGCTTGAGTTGTTGACTGTGGCCACTGGTCACATACAGTTTGACAGCTCAAACGGATGTCATTTTCCCTCCAAAATGGCTTCTTCCTACATTATTAATATGCTTTGTTATGTTTACCTCTGTACCGTGCCTGTATGTTTTGCCCCAACAGTGAACGATCTAACTTCAATCCCTGAAGTGTTGATTGTTGGGAAATGCTACTTTGTCATACTTCATCTAAAATACACTCATTGCTCAACATCAACGATATTAACTTTGTTTCCCCTTTTCTATTCACAGTTGATCCGCCCTCAGATTTGAGGTTTAAGATTTTAAATGAGAACACAGTGCAAATGACATGGACAAGGCCCTATTCTAGGATAGAGGGCTACAGAATACAAGTTTCCTCAGACACAGGTGGGTAGTTGTTAGAACTACGGGTCCCAGCATGCCTGGACTGTAACATTACAAGTGTCGTTAACACGCAGAAATCACTTTCACTGACAACACTAGCCACACCCAGCCATTATCTAAAGATCCACACCACACATGAACACTTACCTCTGTAGGATTACATTCTTTTTAAAAGAATGAATGAATAAATAGAATAAACTTGCATCTGGATACATGTAATGGATAGGATGGAAAGGTATTCATAGATTTTCGTACCATTCTCTATCATTATTTTTTTTAAGTTTCTCTGTTTTGTACACTAAATGTATCAGTATTGTGTTGTTATTGTATATAAACTGTAATACTCAATATTTTGTACTTAAAACAAGTTTTCATTGTTGAATACACAACTTGATACACTATGATGAGGCTGTTGTAAAGTCATGTATAGTGGCCTATTGTGAATATCTATTACAACAGTTCCCTAATGTCTTCTTTGTACATGGTTGTAGCGGAACCGATAAAAGAATTTACACTCCCTGCCTCTGCGACGCAGACGTCAATCTCAGAGTTGACTCCAGATGTGGATTATGCAGTCACAATATCGGCATACAGTGGAGCGGAAGAGAGTCTACCCATATCTGGTCAGATCACAAGTGAGTCATGCTCCATTCTTACCGTAATGGATTTCTAGAGTTCCTCGATGGCATTGATAACTATGATGAACGGCTGAGTGGGAAATTACAAAAGGCTGGTAAACGTCTGTCTCAATCTGCCTCATGACTGACCAACAATGTGGAGATAGATCATCTACCTTACCATCTTGTGAGGCAGGAACCCAGCCAGTTTTTAGAGGTCCTGTTCTGTTCTAAAACCTTTGTCGATTGGTAAAATATTGAAAGTAGCCACTAGTCAGTGAAATTTGGGACATACCAGCAATTATGGTAGATTAAAAAGTATTTAATTTCATAATTTTTCAAAAAAAAGACTACACAGTAAAATAGTGTTAATTTATCCATTTGTAACTGAGTATAAAAAATTAACCAAATGGACCCTGACAGGTCAATTTGGTTACATCTGTATACTCTCAGAGTTCAATTGACACCCAGGATTGTACAGACAGGAAAGTACCATATTATGCTCTAATGTAATGAGAATACTTGCGGTAGGGGAGGTCTTCTTGGCATCATTACATACAGGACATGATTCTACAGAACCCGCACAGCCAAGTCGAGCTCTAGAGATTCACAAGGAATCTGGGAGAACCGATTACATCAGCCCATTAGTGTACGATTTGTTTTTGCTTGCTCATTGTATCCACAAAGGGGAAATTTTTCATAAGAAACTTCCTTGTAAAAGCCTAGGGCTTGTTCCAAAGTGATATAAAGTGATATAATCCACAGTGTGGTGGGAAATTGACACCCACTCACTCACACACACAAAAGAATTAGTCGTACATAAGCGCAACAAAACACCCTACGGCCTACGCTATGTTCTTAAAGAATTGTAGGGAAGTAAGACAAAGCACATTTAAGACTTTTTTTTAAAGGTTTCTTTGCGTTTAAAATATAGCACAAACTTCAGATAACAATTTATCTCATTTGCCATTTTGGAGATGGCTTGAAGTTATATTGTGTGATTATTTTAATTAATTTTTATATAATATTTCACTTGCATATTTTTCACAATAACCATTCCACGTAAATGTGTTTTTGACAACTTATCTACTATTTTTAGTCGCTCCCAACATTTAATAAACCGGAAATTTACCGGAAATGTATTTATTTGTGAATATTACCATTTCTGACAACGCTGTTTTGCATAGTATCCTCGTCGCTAGGACCCTGCAACATTCGTTTTGGAGGGGTACTTCTGTGGTTTTAAACAGTTGTGTAAATACCAGACCACATACACTACAGAACTGAATTCTGGGAATCGCAGTTCTAACAGACCATATAGGCAGACCAGAGGTTTTGCCAAAAAGACTACTAAAATGAAAGTTATGCTTTATGACTTTAAATAGTTACAGTTGGAAACTCAGATTGACTTCTGATTGTTTTTTTTTCATTGTTTTTCATTAATTGCTATTCCATTATTATTTCTTTTTAGTCCAGTCAAGTGGTGCCAGTGGAGCAGCACCCAGGAAACCACAGCTTACGGACTCAGTCAGTAAGTCACTGCATACAAATATGAATCTTGTGACACGGATGACCTCTCTCTCAAGGGTGGCCAAACTAAAGCAGAATCATGACATGTACATTGAGTTCTTCACGAAGACCTTCCCAGTTCATTCTAGATCTGTCTTGTTTACCATTGGGCTTGTTCCATGTGCTGTGTTAGGTCAGCAGCGAAGGGAGTTTCCACATATCCACATACAATACTCCATTGTATAGCAAAACATTCAAAAGTGAACTATATAACTCCCAAAGGCATTCAGTCATTAGTTTGGTTTGTTGCCTTCGATGCAGTCAGCCTGCCAGTCATGCCAGTCAGAGGGAGTTTTTCACATACTCTGTTGTAGGGCGTAGGGGGGGGGGGGGGGGGGGGGGCGTTGTAGGTGTAGAGGTAACAGCTGTATCGAGGCCTCTGGTGCTATGGAGCTAAAAGTGACCCAGCCCTGCAGTGCTGAGGGAAGTGGAAATCATTACGGAGCCCCTGATTTACAAGAGCTCTGCTGCTCGCCCAAGTCCAGTTCACACCAGCAACTTGGACTGTTAAACAGTAACTTGGTTCAAAGAATGATGCGTTTGAATACATAGTCAAGCTTGGAAACCACTACTGACTCGTATTGTGCTGAGAGGGATTATGAAGTACCAAGAGATAAACATGTTTCTACATCCAACAGAATTACGATATAACATTTCTGCTGCTTATGTCATGATCTCAGGGTGCCGTGTACTAAGTTGTTTGCCAATAGGATATGGATTGGTTTTCCATCATTCCTGGGTAGTATGTGAGTGCTAAGGGGGTAGTTCCCCTCACACATTATTATGCATTTTATAAATGAGGGGGGAAAACATGTTGGACCACAGTTTGCCTCAAGAGACAAATTTTACAGCTCACTTATAAATATACCTGACAGCAAACCTAGTGCTGTTTTCTTTGGCCAAAAAGATAATGCTTTGTTGGCTTGCAAGGCCATGGAAACGACAGGATCTCTCCAGAAGTTTTTCCTCAGGTCAAATCATTTACTGCTTCCATTGTTCCTGTAGCTCAATAAATACAGACATCTTCTGCATTGATCCTGCTTCATGCCTGTATAAACAGTGGTAGTCATTGTAGTAATCCCTCTTCACACATTTATCTTGCGCTGCCTCCGAAAGAGCCCACATCCCCTCACTTTGCGATGTGACTCTACACCATGATTGAGGGTGTTCCATAGCTGTCACTCGATAAGATCAAGTGCATGATTCACCCCTCCTCTCCCCCCTATCAGCAAGTCTGCACTGATGCCCACTTAACACATACAGTGCCAAGATCCCGTCTACACGTTCTTTCAAATCCATCGCTTGAGTGCCAGGATTCATAAGAGCCTGTTTACACGTTCTTTTGAATTTTCATTGTTTAATCTGTGATCGCACGGCTGTGTTTATTTCTCATCAACACTTTCGTTTTCCACTTACGTCACACTCACCCGGAGCCGGATGTAAAAAAAAAAAATCATTTCCGGGTCACGTTGTTTTTCTCCGGTGATTTTCGGCCAGAATAAGGAAAAACACGGTTTTTCACACGGTAGAAAAGACAAACGGACAGCTCAACTTCTATTTTCTTTGGTCCGGGTGACTAACAGCCATCGTCGTAGTGTATCACGTCGTTTTCAGGCCGATCAGCGGGCCGGGAATTGTCGAAAACGTCACATCCTTTGAATGACCGGATATGACGTGGGCCTGTTTGGGAGGGGGTGAGCGAGGTGATCAATGTTTGGATGTGCTGCTCTCTACTGGTGGAACAATCGTAGGTGCTTGACAACACAATCAGAGAATGTATTTGAATGAATAATTACAAAACAAAAAAATTAAAAAACACGCAAATTGCTGGCACAGGGGTGAGTACATTATGAATAAACTCTGGCAGTCAATGTGTTAAGAGTGAAGGTTTGAGGAATTAAAAATGGCGAATGGATTTAAGCCTTGCGGTCTTGCTTAAATGGTGGGGTAGTGCATTTTGAAGATGGGATTGCACTTCCTTCTTGTTGCAGGTAGGTAAGGCAACTTGGTGCTACTGTGCAGTGAGGGGACTTGAGTGACTCCATTTGCTTTCCCGAAAGGCAGATGCGTGACAGAGCACTGTGTTGGCCCTGCCTTAGGCAACATGAGATGCGACATGTTGTGAGCTTGTAGATCAGTAGAACTATTTATGCTTTTTGATTTACAATTAAGTGTATACTAGGGTGTATATGGGGTTCAAGGGCTGAAGAATATACAAACAAAGCAAAGTTCTCTTGTTTCCGTAGGTCAGGACTCTTCTAATAAATTTTTTAAGTACAAATATTTGCCTTTACATGATTGTGTAGATGATCTTAAATCTTGTTAATTTCTCTCTCTCTCTCCCCTCAATCTCTCCACTTATCTCTTTACTAGAGTGCAGCAAGCATTCAGACAAAAAAATGACTTATACATTGTCAACATCCATATATTCACCCTGCTTTTTCTTCCCCCTTCCTCTTTCCCAGAATGCTCGTTCAGTGCCATCGCCGACCTGGTGTTTTTGGTGGACGGCTCCTGGAGCGTCGGCAGAGACAACTTCAAGTACATCCGCAGTTTTATCTCAGCGGTGGCTGGTGCCTTCGAGGTCGGGGCGGACAAGGCCAGAGTGGGCGTGGTCCAGTACAGCAGCGACACCAGGGCAGAATTCAACCTGAACCAGCACGTGACGCGGGGCTCACTCCAGAAAGCCGTCAACAATCTGCCCTACAAGGGAGGCAACACCATGACTGGTACATTGTTAAAACAATACCTCCTCTTAGCTGTCCTGCCAATTTCTTTTACATGATTATGCATCTATAGTTATTACCCCAGTAATGACATAATGACCTACCTAAATAACATCTACATAATATGTAGCCTTGATTCGCAGACTGGGCATAAAATAATTATTTGGAACATCACTGCATGATGATGTAATCCATCTAGGTTCTTTGCCCGTGGCTGTTGGAGATTAAAAGGAAATTATGCCTTAGCAGATATTTAAGTCAAAAATTGTTACAAGACTATACCTCCAGAAAGGCATTTTTCACCACTATATTGCTGGTACAGGACATAATCTTCACTTACACAATAGATTTTTTAAAAGAGTGTTATAGTGGTGGAGTAGTGTAAAACGGTGTGATACATGGATATAATGATCATGGTCATGATGATGACCACAGTATCCCTAGTATGACCTTTGCATCCATAGTCCATGTGATGGTTACAACCCTAAAGCCGCAGTAGGACAGTAACGTCATTCACTGTGCTTACAGGTGATGCTCTTAACTTCCTGTTGAAGAACACCTTCTCTGAGGCTGCTGGTGCGAGGAAAGGCTTTCCCAAAGTGGCTGTGATCATCACCGACAGCAAGTCCCAGGACGAGGTGGGGAGTTATGCCAGGAAGCTGAAGAACATGGGCGTAGAGATCTTCGTCCTAGGTATGCAGAGCAAACTTTTATAAAACATACACTGTGGTAGTTTAACTCTGAGAGGGTGAGTCCTATTTGTTATCACAGTTTCACATTTCGTTGCTGTCGGGTGGAAACCTCATATGTCCAAACTGTTACTTTTCAGAATTCGAATGAAAGAATAGTAGATCAACAGCGTGTTTTGAGCTTGTAGATCGACTATTTTTGCGACTTTTGTGTGACGCTGTAATAAGGCATTAATTTACGGGGAAAAAACATTCAATATGGTGATAAGAGGTTTCTGCCTGACAGTGACGATTTGTAGTATGACTGAGTACATGCTAGCCTGGTAAACCCTCCCTCCGGAAATCTAATTTCTATTTGATTCCAGGAGTGAGTCTGGCCTGATAGCCCATTGTGGGGGGTTTCTAGTGGAATTACCAACTAACCGAGCCTATCAGCGTCGTCGCACATCGTTCTGTGATTGACAGCGGCAGTTGGCCAATCAGGTGGCGAGTTCGAGTGAGCCCAAAACACGAACGGCAGCCATCTTTTTCTTGTCCGCTATATTCTCCGCTATTTTTTTACTTCAAAAAGCTCTCTAACTTCTATTTTGAGGCACGGAATTTACTTATAAGAAATCGTTTGGATAGAATTTAGTTGTTTAACTTCATATATGTGGTCAATTAATCATGACAAAGCCTATTTAAAAATAAAAATTTAGAGAACCGGTAGGGGCGGGCAATGACACCCATGTATCCGAATAAGGCAACCCATTTTGGGCATTGGCCGTCTGAAAAGTACCGTTGCGTCACATTAGACTGGTGAACTGCTGATTGGCTGAAGGGGAAAAATTATCATTGGCTGAAGGGGTTGTCAGTCAACGTTATTACTCCCGCCCAACTCCAGCCCACAGCCAATATTGCAGAATGGGCTATCAGGCCAGACTCACTCCTGGAATCAAATAGAAATGAGATTTCCGGAGGGAGGGTTTACCAGGCTAAGTACATGCTGTCACTCTTTCCAAACAGAAAACAGAGTAGATATAAGAGCTGTCTTGCCAGCATTACAGTAAGCTGTGGAAGATAATACATGCCTTTTTCCAAACAATTTAAATTAGGCTATGAATGTAAAATATACAATTAAAGCTGCAATCCGGAACTTATTTTAATGAATAAAAGGTTATTTTTAACCAATCGACTGTATATGGTAGAGTATGTTACAGCTGCATTGGTTTCAGCTGGTCGACCCTGGTGTCAGGTAGGACCACCTACTGGTCGACAAGTAGTACTGCCTGTAGCTCATAAGCCCAATACCTCCCGTGGCCAAGCGAGGATTCCCTCTTGAAAGAACGGGAGAGATTTGGTCTCGGAAAACACGGGAAACCGGGGTTCGAATCCATGATAGACACGCAAGTCACGGATTGCAGCTTTAAGTTGCTTCATAAGTAACTGCTCTGGTAACAGAGTCAATAAGCAAAGAAAGGCGAGACGATTGTAAAACCTACTTGTCTTGAGTGGAATCAAATGGGTTTTGTTCTTAGCACACGTGCTGTCATATTTTCCAACCACAGAAGAATTACAGTGAAGACATGACCTTCAGTCAGTGAGCAGCAGTGAATCCAGCTGGATAATCTTAAATTGCAAACGTGGAAAAGAAGTGTTTAATTTCACGTCTTTATAGATCAACTCATTTTGCCCAGCGTTTACAGTGCTCAAACCTGAAGGAAAAAAATGCGGCATTTGAATCCTGACACTCACAATCATTTTCACATGTTGCCATTGACTTTAACAAGGATCGCTTCAAATTTACTGGTGTTGCCTGTTAACTTAAGAATGAGTAACCCCCCGTAATTTGGCAGGAAATCAGGACTGCAACGGTTATATGGAACATTTCACAATTTTTATAAGAGATTGTATACTGTAACTTTTACTTATTATTTTTTTGGTCCTTGTCCCATTTAGGGATCAAAGCGGCAGATGAGGAAGAGATGAAGGCTATGGCTTCCACCCCATACAGAACACACATCTATAATGTCGCTAACTTTGACCAGATTAACAAGATCCAGAAAGGCCTCATTACCCAAGTGTGCGCTGGTGTCGACGATCAACTCAACTCACTTGCCAGTGGAGAGGAAGGTTTGTTTGTTTGTTTGCTTATGTGTTCCAACATGTACAACATTTCCATTTAACTATTTAGCTGGTGTGTGACAGTGTTGTGTAGGGAAAATAACAGATCCACAACACATCACATTCGTTATTTTTGAAAATGTGTTTTACGGGATTGTGAGTGCATGCGTTTTAGCAGTGATGCCTGCAGTGGTTATCAAACCCATAACGCTATCCATGGCATTCACCTATCCACACTTACATAATGCGTGTTGAAAAAACACACAGAACATTAAAAAGAGGATATGTACTAGGACTAGTTTGTTTCATATACGTATCATAGGCTGATTTGGATGGTTGGTTAGTTGCTTTATTTGTACATGCAGGCAAATACATTTAAATGGCTATGATACTTTTAACAGACAAAATATCAAATAAAACGCCAAAAATTTACACACACCATCCATGCAAGAAGATTTGCTCTCACCATGGAAGGAAATTAGCTACTACCAAACATAAACGTGCAGGCATGGATGGATCGGTACCACCTGCCTTGTGTCAGTATACACTGTGTATCTCTTTCTGCGGTTTTGGCAGATATGCCTTGACACCAAAACGGTTGGCTACATACATTTTACTTGGTAAATAACGTGATTCTCATTGTGATTTTCACAGTCGTTGAGCCAGCTTCAAACCTCCAAGTCCTCGAGGTGGCCTCCAAGTCCATGCGAATCGTATGGGATCCTTCCATTGGAGATATATCTGGATACAAGCTGTCGCTGGTCCCTATGATGACGGGTAGTAAACAACAGGAGCTGTACACGGGCCACTCACAGACCGTGGCCCTGGTTAGGGACCTGGCTCCAGAAACAGAGTACCAGATCAGCCTGTTTGCCCTCAAAGGCCTGACCCCCAGCGATCCCATCACGGTTATGCAGAAGACTGCGCCGGTCAAAGTGAGCACGGGTGAGTACCACATCTCTAAAGGTTGAATTATTGACGACATGAGCAGGCACTCTGTACTGTGCTTATGGGATGATGATGAGGAAGATGATGATGAAATACACAGTAAAATCCTCAGTGTGAGAGTCTGAGAGCGTACAAATGTATGTGTCATTTGTACACTCTCATCAGAGTGTACAAATCAGTGATTCTTACTATTCCATGTAATTCCAGATTGTGCACTTGGAGTGGACGTGCAGGCTGATGTGGTGCTCCTGGTTGATGGCTCATACAGTATTGGTTTGGCTAACTTTGCCAAAGTACGGGCTTTCCTGGAGGTGCTGGTGAACACTTTCGACATCGGGGCGCACAAGATCCAGATTAGCTTGGTGCAGTACAGTCGGGACCCCCACACCGAGTTCCACCTGAACACCCACCATGACCTTGATGCTGTGGTCAAGGCTGTGAGGACATTCCCTTATCGAGGGGGCTCCACAAACACGGGCAGGGCCATGACTTATGTGAGGGAGAAGATCTTCCAGACTACCCGAGGGGCACGACCCAATGTCCCTCGCGTTACAATCCTGATCACTGATGGGAAATCCTCGGATGCCTTCAAAGAGCCAGCCACCAAGCTAAGGAATTCTGACGTGGAGATTTTTGCTGTTGGTGTCAAGGATGCTGTCCGATCTGAGCTGGAGTCCATTGCCAATGCCCCTAAGGAGACCCATGTGTACACTGTTGAGGATTTTGATGCGTTCCAGAGGATATCCAAGGAATTGACCCAGGCCATCTGCCTGAGGATTGAACAGGAGCTCCGCAACATCAACAAACGACGTGAGTAATATTATTAATACTAATCCTGTATGCAGATGATACTGAGCTTTTTGTATAGTTTTAAGCATCATTTAAAAAAAAGTCATTTACATTGTATAGACAAGAGCTGTAGACTTAACTAGACTTGAGTCAGGCTTGAGGTGCAAAAATCAGTACTTGCAGAGTGACATGGACACCTGCTGTGAAATTTGACTTATTTGCAACTTGACTGCTTAACTGTTTAAGACTCGGCTAGAGATTTGAAAGCACTGCTTTGCACACAGTCCTCCTTTTTGTAACATTTGGAGTAACCTTGGTGCATGTAACTGACTTGGCACTGTCAAACTGGCATGGATATTTGCTTATGAGGATGGTCAGAGCTTTGACATGAAACTTGGACTCGAATCAGACTTTGGTAATGAAAATCTGGACTTGTGACTTGACTTGGATTTGAATTAAAGGACTTGAGACTTGGCATGGACTTGCACAGAAAGTCTCTGTCAAGTACTGGTTACACTGCTGTAATATTCCTTTCCAAAAAAAGTTAATTTTTTTAGAGAAGCTATCTCACGTTAATCTCTCACAAAAAAAACTCCATTCTTCTCAAAAAGAATTGAGAATACTACCTCACACACATGCATGTCACTTTTTCAGAATTGTCTTCTTAAGCTTGACGTTTTTTCTTCTTCACAATGTGTTGCACACATGTCTGCCTTCTGATCTTTCAGGGCAGAGAGAGGTCTCACATGTGGAAATATCAGAAACGGGTCAAGTAGTAGTTGCAAATAATTATTAGCATTTGTTTTAATCCCCCCACAGTACCAGATGGGTGTGGTCTACCGTAGCAGGACACATCGGATGATGCCAGATAAATTGTCAATTGCTGCAAAATATTATAAATTGAGTCTCTGATACTTTAGTTTGTTTGTCTAAACTTTCTGGTAGTCATTACATGATCCTTTGTGGCAAACCCCACCCATCCGGCACTCACAACTATATAAAACAAACACGGAGAGTTACTTGCATGCTCTATTTGACCCACATCTGGTGAAATATAGTGCCTCACATTACTCACATTACTCATTTTGAATTACATTGCTGACAGGTATCCATTCCAGCTTAAGTCAGAAGTGTGACTCACACTAGATTAATTTATGAAATAATCCTCATATAATAAACAAAGACAACCATAGAGGAGGAAGGAAGAGTAGTTACTGTCTGGGGTGCTACTTAGAGTTCTGTGTCCCGCGATGACATGCAGTAGCCTATTACACTTTTACTGTGGTGTTGTGAAGGACACTGTTAGCCCAGGTCCCATGGAATCTTTCTAACCTTTCACCCCAATTGGTGCAGCTAATCACTGGCTACATGTGTGGTTTACTCTTCTCTGTTTAGTAGACAGTGGAGATAGGAAAGAGAGAGGGAATTGAACCCATGACTGTCAGTGCCCATGTCCAGCAACTGACAGAGCAGGATGCCTATACATTGGATGTACTGTAACTGGATGCTGCAACAACATTATCTTTTTGGCTGAAACTTGATACATTTAGCCTTGCCATAATTAAATTCATCTCAGGGCAGAGAGATAGCATCATGGTATACTGTACATGAAACAACATCAGCTATCTATATCTATGTCGACCAAAATGGTCCCACCCACCTGCAATTTTAGTGCAAATTCGTGTTTTTACATCTAAAGGATGATATGTTATTACAATGATGTATCATTGTCTTTAAATATCTTGAATTGTGATTAGTAATTCCCAGACTTTATTAAAACGAAAAAAAAACAATTAAATAGTGTTTTGCAAGAGGCTGGCTGTCTATAGGGTCAGTCTGTCTGTCTGTGGTTGTTGAGCTGCTGTAAGTAACCTCGCAAACTGCTGGACTGATCAGCGGCAAATGTCTTGTGCACACTGGCACAAGGAAGCTGTCAGTAGGCTAAATTAATATCAATATTAACATTTTCAAATATTTCACTTAAATTTTACAATGGAAGTAAGCTTGGATCTGACTGAAACCTTGCCCACATTTGGAGTCATACTTCATAGATGTCATAGACGACTGATGTCATAAACTGACATCACAGGCTCGCCACGTGAAGTCTGAGATTCACATTGGAGCCATGCCATTCCATTCACTGCCACTGACGTAATTGACGTAATTATTCCCGTTTACCAATACTGCCACTGACGTAAAAAACTTTTAAAAAAATGGACCCAAAGTCCAAGGAGATCTAGACTCCCATCCACTTCCTTGTTAACTTAAAACTTTAAAATTCTGTATCTCGGCTCCTGACTACTTTTTTCTTTTCAATGAAAAATCTCTGGCAGTGGGCAAACGCGGCCAGCAATAATTGTGGCAGTGAATGAGTTAATTTGACATTAGACATGTCACTCAGGCTTGAATTCTCTAGTTTCAATCAATGTGTATTTCACTGGTGAAATTTGACTTTATATTTCATTCTAACTGGCATTAAATTGGGCTTACATTTTCTTAAATGTAACTTGCAACATAGTAGTAGTCACCCTGACAGCTCAAATACCAAATAGCTATGTTGACAATCCTTGCCTTTTCCCCTCCAGGGCTGATCGCACCAAAATCCCTGTCCTTCTCCGAGGTGGACTCCAGGAACTTCAGGGCCTCGTGGGAAATCGATGCCACTAATGTGGAGTCCTTCCTGGTCCAGTTTAAGCCAGCTGATGATACTGATGGCCATTTTATTTCCATGTCTGTCCCCGGGGACACCCGCACCATTGTCCTCCCCCACCTGACGCCGGTCACCCGCTACGAAGTCAACGTAATTGCCCAGTATGACAAAGGAGACAGCTTTCCTGTCACTGGCCATGAAACAACACTGGAAGGTCAGTCTACAGTTTTCTTTCATGATAAGGCCTGAACTATATCTTTAACTATCTGGACTGAAACGGGATAGAATGCACTAGAACAGCCACAAATGCATCACCTACTTTCTTAATTTCTTCATATTTATTTATCCACACATAACACTGCAACATTGAGGTTTCTCAAGATTCTCTCAGTACAATATTAATAAAGTTGCTCTTATTTTAGAGCAAGGCCCAGTCCGTAACCTGAGGGTATCTGAAGAGGCGATGGACAGCTTCCGTGTGTCATGGATGCCGGCCGCAGGGGACGTGCTCCGGTACAGACTGACCTACGTACCAGTAAGGGGAGACAGTGCCACGATGGAGACAGCCACGGACGGCCCAGACACCAGTATTGTCCTGAACCAGCTGTTCCCCAAAACCACCTACCGTGTCACGGTCACCCCAGAGTACGGGTCAGGAGCGGGACCAGAGATGCAGGTTGACGGAACCACAAAAGAAGGTTAGAAGGGCTTTCAGGCTGAAAAAAAACTGTACAGTACACACGTTTCTTCTTTAGTTTCCATTTTAGGCATTTAGTTGACGGTCCAATCTATAGTGACATGTAATAAGTGTAGCAGCTAGCTTTGTAGCTTTGACAACACTGGGCAACACCAGAACACATGAATCACTGAATTGATGTCTGAAACCAGGGAGGTTTATTATGTGGTATTATTCACTTTCCAATTGTAGCCTAGTACAACTTATGTGACTTTTAAAAAGAATAATATCATTTTGGAAGGAAATTCTAGGTTTTATTTATGCAGAACTATAAAAGAATGAATTTACCTCCCCTGTCTTGCGAGCGAGGGAAACAATAAACGGGAAATTATTTAGTTTTAGTTTTGCTGGAAAATACAAATTGGTCAAGATGTACCCAGTCCCAGAATGATAGATGGTGCAGAGGAGCTGACAAGGAAAGCCATCTTCTTCCTGAGCCAGTAATCCCCTTTATCCACTCTATCATTGCGATTTTCCGGAGAGAGCCAGTGGAAGACACCCTGCTGGGTGGGATCGCAGCACACAGATTGAACAAGTCACTTAATCTTCTATCGAGGCTCAAGTGCCAAAAATCTAATGCCCAAAGGGTGACGTCACTTGTAATGTTTCCAACTGCAATCCATTTTGATACTTTTCCCTTAGTTTTCTTTCAAGGAGAATCTCAAAACAAAAGACCCTTAATTAACCACAAAGATTTTCTAATTATTATTTTTTTGGTACATTGTTGTACAACAAAGTATATAGGGTAAGTTAAGGTATTCTTAGTGACATTTTGCATTCAAGCGTGGTGATCTCATCGCTAGGGCATATTTTGTTATTTATTTTAGGACGAAAAAAAATAAATCAAATCATCTCATCACTATCTCGTTATGAGGAAATGTTTTTCAGTGTTTCTGCTACATTGCAGGTCAAACGGGGAGAGGAGTAGTGTCCCCAGGACAATAAAATCCCGTTAATAAAACCAGTGACCCAGTCACATGCGGATATACTGTAACTAATAGGGGTGCAACAGTTATTTGAACTAATCGTTTTCATCGATTATTTAAAATAAATCGATAGCTTAATACAATAATCGATTGGTTATCAATCCCTATTTTGGGTATCTCATTATACAGTAGGCAATTCTTTTTGGAAAATAGCAGATCTACAAGCTCACAATGTGTCACATTGCGACAAGTGAGCTTGTAGATCTGCTATATTTTTGCATGACACCATTGATTTTATGAAAAATATTTAAAAAAAACAGGCCTCCCTACTATTCGATCAATCGAAAAAGTTATCGATAGAATAATCGGCAAGGAAATAATCAATAGTGGTAGCCCTAAAGGAATAGTTCAACCTAAAAAATACTTTTTTCAATTACTCACCCCATGAAGCCTTGAATTCATGGAGATTCTTCTTTCTGTTTTTTTCACATTCCTGAGCCAATAATCCAATATTTGATGACGCAGGAGTAGTTGGAGACCAAGGCAAAACTATATAAAAAAATTATATAAACTCCAAAACAGCTCTCACAATGTAATGACGGGGAGGCCTACTGATGATCCAGGTTCAAAGAGAAAGTTATAAATATAGTTTTGCTCTCATGATTGGCCTCTTATTAACTCAGTCAAATATTGGATTATTGGCTCAGGAATGCGACAAAAACAAAAGAATCTCCATTAATTCAAGGCTTCATAGGGTGAGTAATTGATAGAAAAAAAGAGTTTTGGGTAAACTATTGCTTTAACCCATTTAGACCAGGAAAGAATCTGTGTCATTTTTAGATTTCTTTGGCTATTAAAAAAACAGCAGATATACAAGCTCATAGAGCTATGGCGCTATTTTTGAAAAGATTATCGGGAAAATTTGCAAATATTTGAAGAACAAGAAAGAAAAGAAAAAAAAAGAATATGTATATATATATATATATATATATATATATATATACACACACACACACACACACACACACACACACACACACACACACACACACATACATACACCGGTATACACACACACATCAAAATGAATTATTTTGAGATGGCAGTCTGCAATTTTTCTAAAGAAAATTGCAGATCTACAAGCCGCGCTATGAGCTTGTAGCTCTGCAATTTTGTCTATCTGCAATTTTTTTAATAGGCAAAGAAATCAAAAAATGACACAGATGCGTTGCCGGTCTTAATGGGTTAATAACTAATCCAGTGTAGTGACTAATGTCTAGAGCTCATGCTGGGAACAGAGAGTGAAACTCTGCTTGGTGGAGGAGGACACGGGTGTTTATAGGCCTCAAGCCAAAACACTAAGGAAGCTGTCAGAAATAAACAAAAGTTACTTCTGTTCACCACAGCAACGGCATTCTTTCTGTTCCCTTGCTGAAACCCTCTGAGGACATGACAGAATTTATGCATTTAAACAAGCAGCTGCTTGACAAATCTTGATTTTAATTTCCTTAACGTGCGTGTAAGATTTTTAAGAAATGAGAAAGAAATATGGAACGAGACAGATCTCTTCCAGTTGTTTCAGTATGTCATCGTTATTTCTTGACACGAACGAATTGTATTCAGAAACGGTGTTGTCACTCGGTTTTAAGACTTTAAGACTCAACGACTTTTTAATAATAGACAGCTATTTTTTTTAGCACTGTATATATTAGAATGGACTTCTTTTGCAGTGCTCAAAGAGACAAACTTCCTGCAGCTTTCGCCTCTTTGGCTCGAAACGGACATCTGCCTCTCAGATGTATTTTATCCCCCTCAACCAATATGTCTTACAATATTGTTCCTATTACAATGTTTACCGTGTCCATTACTTTATCTTTAAAACTATGAATTGATGCAATGACTTTGAGGTTTGCAGAAACGACCCTTTTGCCCAGCTCTCATGTCAAGACAAAGCACCAGAACCTATTCATCTATGTACTTCACTGTTTTTTTTTTGTGATGTTTTTTTGCTGAAACATGCTATTTTTAACGGCGTATAACAAGCGAACGGGAGGTCGCGATGACTTTTTTTTTGCAACTATCAGGGGATCGATCATACTGGAGATAAATATTCTGGTACGAAAAACCGAAAAATCGCTGGCAGTCTGGGCCTTACTTAGTTGTATACACTCTGGCAGTTAACGAGTTAACCACTTAAAACCGTATATACTTTGTCGTACCCCGACTAATGAAAATAGCCGACATGTTGTGAGCTTGTAGATTGGAACATTTTAGATAATGTTAAAGTTACAGAATAATAGATTCTGAATGACAAGTTGGACTGAAATCACATCCCCCGCAGACTGGGGATGAAAAAGCAAGTTATGATTTTGTACATGTTAACAAATATATTTAAAATCACGCCCCCTGGTAGGGAGATCTTTTGAACCCTAACAGGGGGGGCCCGCACCCCAGGTTGGGAAACACTGATCTACATGACGTAGCATGTTCACCTCTGTCTCTTTCTTTCTCACTCTGTACCAGCCAGGGGCTCCCCTCGTGACCTGCGCGTCTCTGACGAGACGGCTTCCACCATGAAGCTGGCGTGGGAGGCAGCGCCTGGCAACGTGCTCCAGTACCGCGTGACGTTCCGTCCCGTGGCGGGCGGGGAGCGGAAGGCGCTGTCGGTGAAGGGGGACAACACGGCCACCCTCCTCAAGAACCTGCAGCCAGGCACAGAGTACGAGGTCTCTGTCAGCGCACGCTACGCCTCTGGGACGGGAGACCCCCTGGAGGGCAGGGGTACAACGCTAGAGGGTAAGCGAATAACGCACGTTATTATCCCTGCATTATGAGTAGCATTGAACTGTAAGTATTAAACGTAGGGTGCTCAGGTGGGCAAAATATGGCAGAACTGGTACTGTACCGGTGAATACCAAGACCTCAGCAAATCGATAGTCATGCGAGTTCAACGCTTTCTACCTCAAAACCTGTTCGGCAAGTGTTTCCATCCCCCATTTGCGCATTACAGTAATTTTTTTGGATAAAGCCCCAAAATCCACCCCCCTCAAACGCAAAACTGTATTTGCGAAATATGAAGCTTATTTAAAATTTTCAAGTGTTTCCATTCAGGGATTTACGCGCAAAATGCAAAATGCGGCAAAAAAACGGGTTGATGGAAACGCAATTACTGGCCCCACCTAGGTATAAATCAGGCATAAAAAGTCGAGAAATTAAAGGAAGATGACGCAAAGAATCGGAGATGGTTTCAAACATTGCAGAAGCATCGCACGTTGGCCACATACCACTCTGGAGGCACTGGAATGATCATCTGATCACACTTTTTCTTTTTCTTTCTTTTATTATGACTGCATAACTCAACCAGCAGCTAATATTTGAGGTTTTGCTACTCTAAACTCTTGACCATAATCAGTTCAACAGAATAGGTGGTCAAACACACGCGCTCAGTTTAAATGTGGTGCCGATTTCCCTTCCAGAGTACAACGCTACAAACTTGCCTGTCTTTCAGTGCCCAGGGAGACTTCAAACGATGGAGTCATTAAACAGACTAATAAACAATAAGAGAAGGGAGAGATGGAGGGGGAGTGGGAGAATGAAAGGGAGTTGGCATGCAAAAGAAAGAGTAAGAGAAATTGAGAAAGCGAGTGAGGACGAAAAAAAGAGGGGGCAAGAGAAATACTGTAAGTTGGGGGAGAGAGAGACTGGGTGTGAGTGGAAAAGAGAAAAAAAAAACATAAAAGAAAAGGCGATAGAGACGGAGTAAATGATGAAAGACGAAGGGAAGGACAGCGGACGAGAAAGAGAGTGGAGACATCTGCTTCTCCTGCCAAGGGTGACTCCAGCAGCCGGCTGCGTGCGCCTCTAGAGAGCTAGGATCAGTTTTTAGTGATCGTGTTTTGGGGCTGGGTGGGGGGACGGGGTACGGGGGGGGTCACTCTGTTTGCCCTGGGGCCTAACAGAAACACTGCTACCGTATCACTTCAAGAAATAGCAAAAATAACTCATTTGTCCGTTACAGACTCTGTGGCTACTGGCTTCCCACTGTGGTTCCATATAGAGTATTGTAAGACACTATAGATCAAAGTGTCACTGTCCACCAGATTGCATAGCAACCAACAGCCGTTGGTGCAGTATGGAAAGGTAGAAAAAGATAAAACCCACATATTTCAGAGGTGACAGGCAGTATAAGGCTTAGTGCGTTTGCATGGGCCAAAGGGTACTCAGGTTCAGTCCCTGCGATGCTGTATCCAGAGTGCCGTTCTGCAGCAGGTCTCTAGTCCACTGGTTCTTCAAAGTGTTTTAAGTTCAAGGACCCCCAGTATATTAGGCCACGGACCCCCATAACTCCCAAGAGTGTAAACATGGAACCAAATGGACCTGTAAGGGTCCATTTGGTTCCGTGTGCACACTCTTGGAGTTACAGACACGTAAGGGTCCATTTGGTTCCTAACTATCAATACTTTAGCCGGGGATTCAAAGTGGGGTCGCCCCCAAAGTGGGGTCGCCGGACCCCACTTTGCGAACCGCTGCTCTAGTCAAGGTCTTGTGCAGAGCCACTCGCCAGAGGTTGCTCTGGATACAAGAGCGTCAGGCTGCATGACGGCGATTACACTGGACATTTACAGTAACTTGATCACACAGCGAGCGTGCGCCATGTGTGCTGGAGATGTGTAACAGCCAAGAGTGTGGCACGTGGGGTGGGTCAGGAATGTATCCCAGCTGAGGTGGGGCAGGGGGAGTGATGGGGTGTGAGGGGGCGAGAGGTGCAGAAGGGTGGGGCGGGGTGGTTAGGAGAAACCAGGGAATACTGAGTCATTCCTCTGTACATGCTCTTTAGTTCTCTGTCTGTGTTTGTGTCTGTCTGTCTGTCTGTCTCTCACTCACTCTTTATGTCTCTGTCTGTCTGGCTGTCTGCCTGCAGTCTTGTCTTCCTGTCGGTCTGTCTGTGTGTCTATCCGTCTCTCTGTCTGTCTCTTTCCTGCTGCCTACCGCACCCCCTTCTCTCTGTCTCGCTGTACCTTCTTTTTCCATTCCACCTTGTGAAGGCTTGTCTGGAATTTAATAGCCTTGTCCGCAGCCTGTGTTCATTGTTCCATCTGCAGCGTCTCAATACACAGCATGTGTCTCGTGTAGAACATCCTAACATCAGAGTAGACCCAGTGGCATAACATCAGGCTGAGAGTATCGGAAACTTTTACCACGCTGACGTCGGTTCAGATGTAACATTTGATACCGTTTTGTAAAGCAAACCAATTTTCTCTTTTGAATGATGAGAACATTTATTAAGGCTACCTGCATTTCTAAATAGAATGACACTGTATTAAATTGAATTCCTCCATAAAATACATTATTTCATTACAAGAATATTTATGTTCCCTTTCTAGAAATAAAAGATCTTGCTTTTGGTAACTTTTGGTGTCTTTGAGTTGACACAATAAAGTAGATGACCAGTTGGATAGCCTTTTCTATACACCATTAATATAGGTTACACTGTAATACATGTTGCTCATATTGAGCTGCACTGGCGGCTCATTTATAAAAGCTTCTCTCACACACACACAAGCACACACACTTTTTTGTTTTTGTATTCGCCTGAAGCTGTGATCTATGGAACATTTATAGTGATGCCAAGATCAACTGGTTATGCTGTTTTTATCAAGTTTTCTTTGATATATCAAAATCTAAAACAAATGTATGCTATTAAAGTATAATAATAGATAATTGACAGATGTATTATCATTATAGTATAATGATATCATTACAGGTACTGTGTACAGTATGTTACAGATGTACTTTGCCGTGGTTTGTAAACTAATAATGATTGCATGATGGAATGTAGCATAATGTCACAAACATGTTTATAAATTAGGCCTATTTGCTGTTTGTGTAGCTCTGGCGTCCTCAGCTGTTTGGCATAAAGCTGTGGACTGCACACCAAGTCCTTTCGCTTCAACGTTCACTGGACCAGCTCCAAAACCTTGACATTTACCAGGACTTCCCTTAGTGCTAGATCTGGACAACAACACTTCTGTTGTGGAGAAAAAGCCCTCATGACTTTTCGCCACTTTTGGTGATTTTTCAGATGTTTCACATGGTCATTTATACTGTACTGTACACATGACCCCATGGCCCCCAGGAAACCCCAAATTAACCCATTCAATACGGAAACGCATCTACAAATGTCTTCTAAATCCGAAGTTTTCTCAAAAACGTATGTTGCTATGTCAGCGGCGCTCAAACTTTAGCATGTCAAGGACCACCCAAAATTATATGTATTTGGCCGCGGGCCCCCATCTCAAAATATTTTGTTCCAGGGACCCCCAGAAGCAAAGATTTGAGTTACAAATGTTCGCTTTAAAAATATATACGTATTCAAAGATTTGCACACATTTTAACGATTTAAAAAAAAATAGCAGATCTACAAGCTCATAGCACGGCTATTTTTGAATAGCCAAAGTATACAATAATGGTTATAGCTAAAATCTATAATGACACCGATGCGTTCCCGTATTGAATGGGTTAACCACTCGGATATCGGCGCCCCTGTTTTCTGTGTTTTTGTAAGATGTAGTGAGAATTTTCCTAGGCCTTCATATCAACATCATTATAATGAGACCACACTCTAGCGACCAGCACCAGTGGTTATGACTATTTACACCTGGCTGCTGCTACTGTAACTTAGTAACTTTAGGAAATTAATTGAACCCAAAGACCTCAATCCTCCCTGTTGCTAGTTACCTGGCACAGGAAAACACAAACTATACACTCCAGTTTCACGCAAACTGCCAAAGCAACATTCTGATTAGTTTGTAGTCATAACAGAATTTGAAACTTTCATCCAGTGTGCCAGTACGACAGTACCACAACGGCACACATTTGTACTCATGGGTGGCCCCAGTGGGAATGGAACTTGGAACTGCGGTAGCATTGGGGCCATTCTCTACCCATGGAGACAGTTTTGGAATGGAACCCCAAACCCTGGAAATATTAGTGCCACGTAGCACCCCACTCTACAACACAGGACTGCCTCGGAAATATTTGCAGACCCACTTGCGTGGTCCCCTGTGACAAACGATACGAAAATGTGTCTGCGAATACTTCGCATTAGACTATTCACATAAGTTGATTGATGCTTTTATTCATGGAGAAGAATCGACTTCTTTCCAAAAGATAGCCACGTCGCTTTATCGCAGAGTAAGACTTGTATTCTCTATGGATGTACTGTGGATGTACTTTCACACAGTCTGATAGCTGAAACAAACACACGTCTTGCTACACCAAAATTGCACAACAAGTGGCTGTGATGGCGTGTAATGTTTTCAGTTGAACCCAGTTCGATTCCTGCGTTTTTCGGATGCGTTAAACTGATTGACCAATAAAACATTGCATTGGCCTCTAAATCTTGGAAAGGGATATTTGCACAGTAAAATCCTCAGTGTTCATTTAACTTGTGTGAGAGTTTACAAATGTAACCAAATGTACCCTTAAGGGTTCACTTGGTTAAATCTTTACACTCTCAGAGCTACAAATGGATAAATGAACGCTGAGGATTTTACTGTGTAATTGGATTTGAAGGGGAGGATTAACTCCTCATCTTCAGGACTATGAGAAAGGTCCAAGCTAATAAATATTGATGTGACAGCTATGATTCATAATAAGTCATATGCAACAATGTCCTGCCAGTAAGAAAACCTAGGCTTATTCAACGTGTCCGAGAGCCAGGTGGGGTTTAGTTTGATCTTAGGTCGTTATGATTAATTGCCAGGCTCTATGCCTGGACACCTTTAGGTGGCCTTGGCCTTGGAACGCAGTTTTGGGGGTTTCTCACGTTGTGCCCACACGGCAAAGTCCCAAAACTGTCACATCTTTGAAAATACATCAACATTTTTATATCTTTATATTGGTGGATTTCATGCTCTACTTAAGGTTAAGAGCTTGCCAAAAACTTCAGTAATCAGCTTCAATGATGAAAATTGGCCTTGCACCTTGGCTGGGCTCTGCTGAGCATTGTCTCTGTGTTAAGCCCCCCCGTCTGACGTACGCACGAGAAAATGGCGGTTCTTCAGCGGTTCTTTGGGGTGGTTGAGGTGCTATGTACAGTATATGCTGCTGTACAAAGAACCTTTATAGTTCTTTGGGGATGGAGTCTACTGGTTCTATTGGTTCTTAACTCATTCACTGCCACTGACGTAATTGACGTAATTAACCAATACTGCCACTGACGTAAAAAACGTAATTTAATTTTTTTCAAAAGAATTTGACCCAAAGACCAAGGAGATATGATTTTTCGAAGATCTAGACTCCCATCCACTTCCTTGTTAACTTAAAACTTACAAATTCTGTATCTCGGCTCTTGAGTACTTTTTTTTTTCAATGAAAAATCTCTGGCAGTGGGCAAACGCAAAAAAAAAAAGGCAGTGAATGAGTTAAGCTTAGTTTATGCACCTCTAATTGTTCTATATATAACCATGTGCTTTATAGCACCTTTTAGGATATGCCAAAAGAGGTTACCTTATTATTAGGAGCCAAATAACTAAACTAAATAAATGTAGTGCCCATTTTTGTTCACATCAGCTCAGTGCAATTCCTTCCCAGCTTATAAGGTGACGACAGAGAAAAGATGAACCTTTTTGACACAAACCCATGTTCCTTCACTTGTCAAGCTCTCGAGTGATGAATTGGGAAAACTAAAAATCCCGGTGGTGTCGTGTTCTGCTCGGCTCCACGGGGAATGGATCCCAACCCCTTGCTCTGTCAGTGACATGCACTACCCATTTAGTTGCACTGGGGAACCCATAACCTTTGCAACGTCGGTGCCTTAATAAGCTACAGTACACATGACCCACGCTCTTTCTTTACAGTAGCCAAGAAACAAAAATGAAAAAGTAGGAGGTGAAGGAAATACAGGAAACATTTTTCCATCATCACTGAAATTTCAGCAACTGAGATCGACTGGAACCCCCACTCCCTGTTCTGCTATGATGTCATTGCATAGAAAAGATTCAAGTGGTTTCTGGCGAAAGGGGAGCTTATTATTAAGACTAACATACAGTGGGAATACTGAACTGTAGTTCTCAGCATCTGGCCAGGATCCAGTGCTGGGCCTGTCAGCTCTGAACAACAGTGAGCGTTAAACAATTATAAAACAAGCAGTGATATATGATAGCATGCAGTGGAATTCATGGCAGGAGCCATCTGTGTCTAATATGCATACATGTTGATTCTAGAGAAATGGACAGTTAGTCCGACACTCCGACAGACAGAAGGATGTCGTCGCTGTCGGGTGGAAACCTTGTATGTCCAAAACCTTTGCTTTTCAGGAAATGGAAGAAAGCCAAGAGTTCAAATGGATCCAATGTAGTTATTATTCAGTCACAAGCTCTTGTTAGTGCTTTGGTTGGTTAAATATTTATCGAACAAACAGACAGGCTTAAACACTCTCAACCTGGCATCAATATTTTGGGCATGTCATTATAGTTTTCTGCCCGACAGCAACGATATGTATAAATAGACAGGTTGCGGAGGTGGAGACAGACAGACAGACAGAAAAACCAGAGAGATGGGAAGATTTGAGAAAGATATTAAATCTACTGTGGTTTCATTCGGTTTTTGTCTCGTGACGACCCTGTGGAAAATAAGGCTGGAGCAGCGGATTTCAGGCAGCAGCTCTGTCCGGTGCCAGATTCCATCCTCCATCTGCGCTGCGCTGTCTGCGGCTGTTATTGTCGAGAGCCTCCAGACTCTCAAGATGTCCAGGCTTTGAAAAGGAAAGGGCTCCCTGAAACCCTTCTTTTTAATGGCCGTGGTTGTGGAGGAGAAGGTTGAGGCTATTGGTGGCTGCAGGACAGTCTGTCAGTACTTTCATTTGTAAATAGAACATAACACATGCACATGCACAGAAATACTTAAATAAAAAACAGAAAAATGCAGAAGTATGCACAATAATGCACGTGAGCCAGGGACACAAACACATCCGCATGTGTGAGCTGTCTGCACACCAAAGGACACACATACTGTACAGACACAAATGAGCGAACACAAGCACACACGCACACACACAGACGCACGCGCACACACTTTTAAACAGAGTTCACTTCCAGAATTGATTGGACAAAAGGCTAACTCTGGTCACGCAGTGATTTTTTTTTAATAGAAAATTTGACTATTACAGGGTTTTTGTGAATCATGCAATTATGAACTGGGTCTGTTCTTTTTTATATACAGAAACACATTAAAGCTTTGATGTGTCCATCAGTTGTATATCCGTGGTCTCCCTCTCCCGATGGAGAGAGGTAATTGCAAGGATGTCTGGACCACGATAAAAATGGCACCGCATCTATTGTCCAATCCGTTGTGCTGTCTGCTTCAAATAACTTTATTGACATTGTCTGACCTGATACCACGGTCAGGTCAACATTTCTCAATGGAAGAGTAGGGAGACCGCCTCCAACCACTGCAGATGCAACTAGTTACGTTGTACTAACATACATTTTTATTCAATTAAAATAAATCATGGATTGTAGTTTAATGAGAGAGGACTGACAAATGACAAATGTCACATGAGCCAGACTCAAAGCCATGATGTCACAGTTAGATCTATATCCCTGTTTAGTTGAGCACACTGAATGACTGTGCCAACACGGGCATCCTCTGCCAGGGCAAGTTCAATGCTAGAACGTTTGCTCCGCATCGGTCATAGCGTCTAATAGTAGCTGACTCTTCTGTGTTGAGGCCTGAGCGACTACCCATACTGATTCAGCAGCACACATGGGGTGCAAAAAAAAAGGAGAAGAAGAAAGGAAATTAGAATTCATCCAGCCTTGGATGAATTGCCTAAGAAGAAGAAATATTAGTTTTGATGGATTATTTCTGGCTTTGCACTTGGAAAAACCCGTCCCTCAAATCAGACTGAGCCGACTTGTTGATTTGTCAAATTAATCTCACAGTCGGAGTTAATGTCCTCCCTCTCCTTCAGAAAACCTTTTTCTGGGTATTATCTGAAGGCTGTTTTGCTGATATAAAAAGACGCTTGTTTAGCTAATGCTGAACTGATTAGAAGTTAGATCTCATTTGTCATGTTTTCTTTTCCGGTTTTGATTGATCACCTCATTCATGAGATGAATGTGGCGATTTCCTTTCATTTGACTGATGATAAACCACCTATCTATGTGCTTCAGTCACATGAATGTGCAGTTTTGTACATAGTAAATGGAATTGCAATTGGCAAATGTCGTTATTGTAAATGTGACTATTTTGATTGTTTAACTGGATGCTGTGCGAAGACATTTCAGTTAAAACGATCTCTATATTTAAGCTTGGCTACAGTCTTTACTACGCCCCTCTGGAACCTGTTGCCACGCTCTCTAAGCTTATTATACTTTCTAATATCACATCAATCCCTTCCACCATTCGCACATATTTAAGTTACGTCATCCTGTTGCCTTCAGGACCATTTATAGAAAACTCCATACGTTCGCGTGATCCACAGGGGTGGAAATTAGATTTGGCTTCGGCTGATTAAACAAAGTTATATATTTTTGGACTGCTGTATGCACTTTGTCAGCTAGGAGTAGCGTTTGCTGTCACACAATATGACCACCACATTTTCTCAAAACCCCTCAATGTTCTGTAACATTCTCCCTGCTTTATTTGTGTGCTTGCATACACTATTTGTGCAGCAGATGTTTAACTGTATAGTCAATATCCTGTCCTGTACATCAGTTCAAATGTCCCAGACCCAGAAAGAAGCATGTTTGTTGCGCCAGACTCGTTTTCCGAAGTGGAACAGATCATCAAGGTTCAAAGGAGCCAACGGCACGGATTTCGGCTGTAGCTCCTTTTCAGCCAGTCAACTGCACTCAAAAGTTGGATAGTTTTGCACACACGTGTATTTTATCATGGCCACAGGCAAACAATATACAATAATATACACTGGCCAGAATACAAACAAAATCACAAAAGGTAAATGCAAAGTCAAAACTCACTATGTCAATATGCAGTCAGAAGACAGTTTAGTCCAAGGATGTGAGGTCTAGCCTAAATAACCCCTGGCTTATCAAAACATAGACGGCTCCTTATTGCATCTACCTCAAGGTTCTTCTAAAATGCATTTACGCTCTACATTCACTGTTGTAATGCAAAACGTAGGGGTTCAGTGGGACCCGCTTGGTAAAATCCAGAATGTTCATTTAACTCTGAGAGTGTAAAAATGTGGCAGTTTTGCAACTGTTTTATTCTCTCAGTGAGTTCCTGACACACTGGGTTCTGAGCTGAGCTTACGATGTCGTCCCCTTCTGGACTTGAGCCTTAAATGTGTTAGTCAATATTTCAAAAATGTTATTAAATTAAAAAAGTAAAAGTAGATCTACCTGGATGGATGTACTGACAATGCGTCTCAGCATGACCCGTTATGAGCTTCTGGGTCGGCTATTTTCACAAAAAATAAATAAATACAATTGGGAGCTATTTTGCAATAGAGGAGACGCAGCCAGAGGTTATTAGCCTGGTTCCAAACCATAGACCCCGCCCACTCTCACGCAGCTTCAGGCTGATAATCAGGCTTATAGCTATTTGGGGGTCCTTGGCATAGAAAAGTTGGGGATTCCCTGTTCTAAGTAATGATTTAGTAAGTTAAAGTCTTAAGATGACTCACAATAGAAACCCATAATAACTTCTAATTTCATGTTATTTTGCAAAAGTAGGTACAGTTTTGTTTTTCCAAATAGTGTGCACACATCATCTGTATTAGTCTCTCCTTCTCTTTCACTTACAGTATTTCCTGGTGAAAGAGCCTTCCAATTAATCTTGAGAACAATATTGGCCTGCATAACTCTCATATCTCTTTCATCGTTTCTTTCTGATCATCCAGATGATTTTGCTTAATATTATAATCCCGATTATCAATCATGATTATTGTTGACCACTTAAACCCTGTGTACTTTGTTGTATGTTAAATATATTTTTGCCAAATGTTTGCCTATCTTTGCAGAATGTTCGCCTATCATGACATACCCAGAATAGGGTCGCTAGAGTTCGATTTCCTGTGGAAAAACATGTTTTTTGTCATTCATTTAATGCCTTTGTTGCTGCTCAAGTGGTATGTCCTTACATGCCTTTATTGTTCCTCTGTGAGCCTGATGGATGGGGAGATGGGTTGAGCAATGCTCTGGTTATATTCAACTTTGGTGAGGGAACAAGGGCAAGGTGCAACAGCTGACCAAATAAGTTCTTTGAAATAATGGCCAAGTTTCGCAATTACATAATTGTGAAGCATAAAATTATGATTTATGATTATTCGCAATTAATTGTGCAGCCCTACTTTGGCGAACTGTCCACATCTAAATAGCAAAATCGTGAGTGTTAATTTAACGCTTATACACTCACAATTTTACAGTGTATTGGGCAATTACTTGTATTCTTTTGAGTAATCAAATCGACCAGCTCATTCAGGCAAACGGTTTCCAAGTTTTTACAGACTTTGGCTGCATAGTTAGTTGAATGAGATATATGATACTGATTAGCATTCCCACCTGTACTATAACAATCCACTTGCCGGTTGCCTCTGTCCAGCACATTACTAAACACATGCCTTCCTTGTTATTTCAGTGCTGGGCTCTCCAAAAGACCTGGTGACCAGTGACGTAACAGACACAAGCTTCGCCGCATCCTGGACCGCAGCTCCCGGTAACGTGAAACAGTACCGGGTCCGCTGGAAGTCCATGCTCTCCCCAGAGTCCGGGGAGAAGACGGTTCCAGGGGATGTGACCAATACAGAGCTGGACGGTCTGACCCCAGAGACACTGTACCGCGTGTCGGTGGTCGCAGCTTACGGACATGGAGAGGGAAATCCGCTCACTGGACAGGAGACCACGGATGGTGAGCAGTGTTGCATGTATAATTACTTTGCTGCTGCGCTGAATTTCATAGGAAGCGAATCAACCAATTGAAGTTGTTAATTCAACCCCAGACTTGAAACATTTTCAGTTTTGTGATTTCTGACATAATTATCTTGATAACAGAGAGATAAGAAAGCATGCTTTCATATACAGTAAGAGTGTTTGCCAGAACAGTTTAATGTTTTGGATTTGTTACACTTCAAGCTAAAGGCTACGTGTGTCAATGTTTCCCATGTGTTCATCTCTGACGTCTCCTGTGAAGGGCCTTTGGTCCTGGTTTCCAGTGTTTTTGGACAAAGCAATCTCATATTGCTTTTTAATGTTGGGACCCAGAGTGCAAAAGAGAGGCGCTGACAGTTTCGATATGCTGTGCATTCTGAGACGACACCAGTCACTGCTAAAGAGAAATGTTTTTAGAATTATGTATGCATTCTGTGAGCAGTGTAACATATACCATATAGTATATCGGATCAGACTCAAGACTCCTATAGAAAACTGATGACATATTACCCCTGTTCTCTCTAACACACATGGCTGAAACCGCCCTCAAAAAGCGGCCTGTTCAAGGAAACCTCCAGGGGGGCCTTGGCCTCTCTCAAATCCAAGCCTTAAAGGTTTCATGACATCAAATTTAAAAAAAAAATATATATATATATATATTTTGGTTGTCTGACCTCAATTACACACAAAAAAACTTTGGACATTCAGTGGATTTTCTGTGGTCTGAGGTTTTCTGAATAATTAGGCTCAGAAAAGTGCTGCGATTGGCCCGTGGACTTTGAAGTCACAGTCCATTAATCCCGCCCCCTCTCCTCCCCGCCCCTCCCCTCCCCTATCCTTCTCCTTTGGGGGGCGGAGCAGAGGCGATGATTGACAGGTAAAATCCCTCAACAGCGACACCCGCTGGCAAATAGGTATTTTTTTTATTGCAGCTAAAAAGGCCTCAGAACACAGAGAGAAAAAAAAATGGCTCACTGAAGTGGATTTTTCAGTTAAAACCTTTAATACACGTTTGAAAGACCATGATAAAGACTTTTAATGTTTTGTAAACCAGCATGTCATGAAACCTTTAAGAAATGTTTGGTACATCTCTCCTTTAAAGAGTTAATGTATTATTCAGCTACCTTTTGAGCTGAGTCATTAGGCTAACACTCATATCCCCCACTCATAATGACTAAATATGAGAGTTGCTTTGCTAATCCTATAATTACAAGTTGGCTGATAGTGAACAAATACAAGAGATAACAATAGAGAAGTAGAAAATGGTAGTGATTTATTTCAAGTAATGGGGCGTACAATTAAAATAACTGTCGTGGTTATTAGAGTTGAGCGACCTGTAGCTGGCTGCATGAATCACACTTTGGTTTTTACTTAGTTATTAGCTGATTCAATTAACATTCCTTGAATTTCCTGATGTATGAGACTAGCACAGTGGTCTTTAGAGAGTAGTCACAGAGGTTATTCAAGAAGTCAATTCAAACAAGCTTGAGCTTTTTTAGATTTTTTGGTGTTTAATCTCAGGAGATCTTTTTATGCATTACAACAATATCTAATGCATTCTTTGTCTTCAGCAAGCGCTGCGGGTAAGCGACTGACCGTGTCGGACGAGACAGAGCGGACCATGAGAGTGGGCTGGACGCCGGCACCAGGCAAGGTGGTCAACTACCGTCTGAAGTATGTCCCTAGCACCGGGGGCAACGAAGTGGCACTCAAGATTCCCGCTACCGTCACCTCTACTGTCATGAAGAACCTGAAACCCAAGACCACCTACAACATCACCGTTCACCCCATCTACAAGCGCGGAGAAGGCAAAGCAAGGCAAGGAGTAGGAACCACATGTACGTTGGTCCATAATTCAAACCTACCAGAGTTGACGGTGCACTTGCAAAGTCCGTGGTGTCACTTGAACTTCGAGAGGGTAAAAATGGACCCAAGCGGACCTAAGCGGTCTGTTTGGGTCCATTCTTTCCCTCTCATAGTTCAAGTAACACTGAGGATTTTATTGTGTATTGTGTGCACTGCCAAAAAAATGTCCATCTTGAATGAGTTACTTCATTATGTATTCAGTCTCTAAATCTTATTGTCGTTAAAGCAAGAGAAAACAAATCTAGGGTGAGGTCATTTTATTTCTTTCCGATGTGGCTCAATAAGTGTTTCAGGAATGCTCTTGAATCAAGTCGAGTCTAGTCACGTTATCTTGAAGCAATCGATTTACCCCCAAATAACATCGCTTGATTCACAAAAGTTCCTGAAACAAGCCACATTGCTTTGGAAACAAGAGTCGTTATCACATCTCACTGGCAAAAAAAGAATTGTAAACAAAAATAAGACTCGAGGACTAAACTGAAAAAACAAATGACTTTAAGGGTTGATATTTTGTTACATGTACTGTAGGGTCCTGCTAGACTGCTGGACAAATAGGTCTACGACACAAGGCATTCTTCTAAAACACTCATCCAAACACCCAAAGTTGAAGATTCTTCAACTGTCTTTGACCACATAAAAGCACCAGACATGCACAGCTCAGCACAGAATAGCCACTCAGCACCTCACCACGCTACTGCTGTTTCTAGCATAGTGTAAATACGCGGCACTCCCATTGAAAACAATTCAAAACATACACTGTGCTGAGGAAACACTTTGGTGGACACAGCCCTTAAGTGCCAATCCAAAGTTCACCTGGACATTCAAATCACAGCAACACAATCATTCACACGCTAGTTGTACTAACTCACGGCATGAACCTTGGGCTTTCTGTAATCAATGACATTGGGGTTCAAGGAATTGTATTATGGACTAATGAGAAACTGGCTGGAATGTGGGATGCCTGATCTCAATGAAACCTCTGTATTGTTTCCAAGTTTGAAGCTGCTTTGTGCTGTTTTTTTTTGTGCAGTTTTTTATTTTTTGTTGCCATGAGTTTGTTCTAAAGTTTATCTGCCCCCATCCCTTATTTTGTCTATTTCAGTGTCGCCATATAAAGCACCAAGAAACCTGCAAACCTCTGAACCCACCAAGACCAGTTTCAGAGTCACCTGGGATCCAGCTCCTGGAAATGTTACGGGCTACAAGGTCACCTTCTACCCTAGTGGGAATGATATTGACCTGGGGGAGCTTCTTGTAGGCCCATATGACAACACTGTGGTCCTGGAAGAGCTCAGGTGAGATTTATACTTCAGCAATAATACACAAGGGATATTGTGATTATATTATGGATACAGGTATTGTTAAGTGCCTTTTATGCCTGTAGCTGTGGTATAATAGAATATATCATGGCTTGTGTAGTGTAGTCCTATTATTGCTCTTATAACAATTTTAACTAAAAACATTATTGATTGATTGAATACTTAAACACGATTGTTAACAGTGCATGTTACACCATTTGCACACCATTTGAACACTTGTTAACTCCAAAGAGTGTACAAATGGTACCCTTACAGTTCTATTTAACTTTGGAGTTCAATTAACAGGACTGCTGAGGACACTCTCAGACAAACACTTTTTGCAGGGTACTGTAGATATTGTGGTCTGCATCTACGAATAAAACTCATCGATTTTGATGACTTTCTTTCTCGTAGGGCAGGAACTAAGTACTCTGTGGCCGTATTTGGGATGTTTGAAGGAGGAGAGAGTTCACCTCTGGCAGGGGAGGAGAAGACCACCCTCATTGATGCTTCTGAACCCCCTCTTCTAGATGCATCAGGTAAAACGTCTTCATAATACCATAATAAACAGACCCAGCCTCTTCTGCACTATGCGCATTAAAACAACAGCAGCGCTCCAAAGCAAGCCTGCAGACCAGACACTCAGACAGAGTTGACATGAGTTGTTCTCCTCTCAGAACAGCGAAAGGAGTGGCCCGACTTATGAAATATCACACAGCCAGAACGCTGAATTATTCCCTGTCAGGGGAAATTAGGATCAGAGCCGTATTGGAATTATGGATCAAATATCAATCACACGTGATTATGATTAACGCAAATTGCTCTTAGCTGCTTTGGCGTGAGTTGCCTCATCCACTCCTACAACGCCACATATCACAGCATGGTTGGGGGGTGGGAGGGAGGGGGGTGGGGGAGAAACGACAACACATGCCGAAATGTTGACACTGGCGTTGATAGATAAGCCAATCGGAAATGTCTCGCCTCACGTGTTGCCTATTTGCCATCTTGCGAGAAGCCCACACACAACACAATGCACCAACCTTGACTGCGTCACCACAAACACACATCCTCATTAGGCCCCGGAATGGTTTACAGTCTTAGCCACTTCATATCCGTTGGCCAAATGTTTTTTTTACCCATACAAAAGTTGATATTTCCCCTTTCTTTTTCACTTTGGCTATAACGGCTAATGGAAAGGGAAAAAAAAGTGCTCTGCTAGCAATTACAGATTTTTTACAACGCAGAGAGTAAGCAGCTCAGGGCCGCATGCGGCTAGGAAAATGTTATGCTTCTTATAAGACCCCGAGGAGCCACTGACCCTGGGCTCAAATTCCTGCTGTAATGGAGAGCAGACACAGTGACACACTACCCACCGGGCCTGGAAGCAGGAGACGGGGAGGATGTTCCACACACAGGTCCCAGCGTGTAGAACCTCAAACACCGGACGTCACCGAACCAGACTAGTTCTTGGGTGACTGTCTTATACAGTATGCAGTTTTTGGAGGCTTTTATCCAAGGCACGTTACAGTGTTATAGGTGTCATTTAACGTTGATCTACTTGCATTAGGCGACATACTGTGACTTACAAGGGTGGGGTATGATTCAGTTCCTGTAGATCAGGGATGGGCAATCTTTTCGGGCACACGATTACTTAGCCGTTTTCCAAGGTTGGTGTGATCACCCAGTGCCAGACAGCGAACATCATTATTGTTTTTATGTCTTATTATAGGCTGCTAATTAGAATAATAATTAGAGTAATTTAACCACTTTTAACCTGGCATCCATATTTTGGGCATGTCATCATAGGCAAAAAATATATATAATTTAATACAAATAAAAAGGTAAGAGGAACTCTGACTATCTGGGGAGAAAGGTTTCATGCACATCAAACAGTATAATGGTTATTTTTGATCAACTCAATCAATCACCTCGATAGACCAATCTGATCACCTGGTAGATCAAAAATAGGTGGTTTAGATCAACAACATTACCACCAACCAACGGTAGAAAGGGTCAGATCTCACAGAGTGCACACCAACTGTCATCCTAGAACCATAATGTGAGAGAAATATTACAGACGGTGTCAGCTTTCATTGTCAATCAACCTGACTCTCGGCTGTCAGCCCTGGAGCAAAAACAATAATGACACACAGTCATCCAGCAATCAAATTGCTACGTTCTACACTCACTTTCAAAGGCACTTGCTCAGAGACACTGGTTATGACACCGTAAAATCTCTCCCGATACAAGACTCTTACGATTTGGGACCCTTACAGGTCCATTTTGTATAGTCTCAGAGTTAAATTAGCCCTGAGGATTTTATTGTACACATAGTCGTCTGTATTGCATCACAAGGCTCTCAGGTCCATCTGTGTTTATGACATCTGCTTTTATGAAGGGGATGTTTGAGGGACAGATGAGTCCTCTGTTTACCGGGGAGGTAGAAAATCAAACAGGCTGCGGCCATGATTCCATTCAACCGCAGTTCCGCTTTCCCCTCGTCAAGCATCTGTTTCTACATTCTGCTTTTAAAAGTGTGGATAAATCAATTGTTTCTCCTAACCTGTTTTCAATTGCAGACACAGGGTCCGATTTTTATTGCCCATCGCGGCCACTGAGCGCATCCTCGCGGCCCGTCCTGCAAAATCTTGGGGCGAGCGAGCGACTGCTTTTGCCTCCAAAGGTGACTGGAGTAGCGAGTTGGGAGAGCAACAGGAATGTGCAATAACTTTGGCAGAGGAGTTGTCATATATCAATTTGTCAGGGAAGGCTCGCTCCTGCTATGCGGGGCGACAGGCTCGCTTTCTGGAAAGGCCACAGGGCTGTTGAGCCTTTGGATATACAAGAAGAAGACTGCCATGGAAGGAACACAGAAGTCCCTCAAGGAAGAAAGCAGTTAATCCAGCCAAGAATGCTTGACAGCTGTTATATAATGTCTTATATGAGAGCCAGTGTAATTTGTGTTATATAATGTTCAAAATATGTTGTGTAATGTTATTGACTTTGTATGTATTTGTATATTACACTTGTGATTTTGTGATGTTGCGTTGCATTTCTCTTTTTTCTCTTTGACATACTTGAGTTCTCTATTGTCTTCTAATTCTTACTTTAAACCCCTGATTCACTTGTTTCTACACAAATCCCTCTGTAACTTAAGGACGACTTTTTTCAACCCATTTTCAACTTTCATCTTCATATAATTGGTCCTCACTAATGCTCATGATAACATGGTACCATTTTTGTCTACTCTGTCTCAGAGGAGGGCTGTGGACACTTCAGAAACTCGCCTACCAGTGACATCATCAATGGGGGAATACAAGCGAATAGAAACTGCATGCTTTCTATTCCTGTAAAGTTAGCATGCTCTAATGGAAGCCATTGTTCTCGTGTTAATACCAAAAAATTAAATCTTGTTTGAAAAGAAAAACACCTGCCTAACGATGGTGTCACTGGTAGACGGGTTTCTGAACTGTAAACAGCCCTCCTATCAGACACAGACCAAGTAGAATTTAAAAAAAATCATTTTATCATGAGCGTTAGTGAGGACCAATTATACGACGATAGGTTGAAAATGGGTAAAGTCGTCCTTTAATGTTTCATGGCCTGGTCATCCACAGGGTGTCCAGGTTGTTTTGCAACTCTCGCTCACCGCTTTCTCCCACCTGTAACAGATGCCCAGTGTAAGACCACCGCCCAGGCTGACATCGTGCTGTTGGTCGATGGATCTTGGAGTATCGGTCGTCTGAACTTCAAAAGCATCCGTGCCTTCATCGCCCGCATGGTTGGAGTCTTCGATATCGGCCCTAACAGAGTGCAGATTGGTAATGATCGCTCCTCTCTCTGATCCCTCTAGTGACATTTTGTTTCTGTCTAAACTTAACACTTCACTATAATCTTTTACAATCAACTAGTGTTGTTTTGAGATGAATGTTGTCATAAAGTGGACTTCAAGGTCTATTTTGCTGTTGTTTTCTATGCATCTCACTGAGAGGGCGTTAATGGAGCCAGCAGTGTAAGTTGTAGAGCTTAAGATTTTTGCCCGAGCCCGACGGGACCCGACCCGGCCCGTCGGCATGGGCTGGGCCGGGTCCAATTGGTCACGTATTTGTCGGGCTTTGGGTCGGGCTGGGCTAGGCAACAAAATGCAATTTCTTTTTTTATTCAAATAAATGCATATATTAATTAATTTGTAGCATATTCTTTTTTTCTAACAGACTGTTGGAAAAGGGTGAATGACTCCTGTTCTTAACGAATTACCAAGATTTTATGAAAAAAAAGGCTGCATGCAGCAATTAAGCTTGTTTAGAAAAATGACGGGCTACGGGCTGGGCTGGGCCCAATGTGTCAATAATGTATCGGGCTTTGGGTCGGGCTGGGCTTGAAGTTCTGTCGGGCTGGGTCGAGCCGGGCTCAAATATTTAGGCCCGATTAAAGCTCTAGTAAGTTGTTGCTTTACTACTGCCCAAGTACCATTATGTAAAATGTTAATCAGAGACACTATAAACAAAATAGATACAAACATAATTAGTTATCATTGTGATGATTGACAATTAAAAGTGTGTTTTTACCTTTCCCAGGTTTGGCCCAGTATAGTGGAGACCCCAAGACTGAGTGGCATCTCAATGCCCATCCAACCAGAGCATCCCTGCTGAATGCTGTGGCCAATCTACCATACAAAGGAGGAAACACCATGACAGGTAACTTAACAATACTTCAAAACAGTGTTTCCTAACCACTGGATAAAGAGCAGCTTTAACTACTTAACACATTGATTGCCTAGATCGAGTCAACTCGTTTTTAGAATCCATCGCTTGATTGCCTAGATCGAGTTAACTCGTTTTTACATTTTTGGGGGAAAATTCCACAAGGGGCGACCTAACACAGCTTTGGAATGATCGATCGTCTCTCAGAGAAGAACAATGTGGATGTGACGTCATTCCAAAAAACGTCACTTCCATCCGCCCCAATGATGGGATTTTCAGAAAAACGGCTGTAACTCAGTTTCTTTTTTTTCCATTGAAAACCACCCGTTTTCAGCGGACCAAAGCTCCAAAATGGCGGATCGCGGTTGGAAACTTGTTGTTCCCATGGATACACAGATCCTTCCGTCTACTCACAGGAAACTTTTTCCGTGTGTTTTTTTTACACAATGTCGGTTCCACGGCGTTTCAAATATCATCGGATTGAGGTAATTATACGCCGGCACGGGGATAGAAAACTATGTTTAATATCTTGGCAGTCAATGTGTTAACACATTGGGTGCCAAAACCGTATATATACGGTTTTGCGCATACTAACGTTGAGTGCCAAAACCGTATATATACGGTTTTTTTTTTTTTCCTTCACAGCAACAGGAAATATCACTCCTACAAGATTTAGACTCCAATCCACCTCCTGGTTAACTTATGACTTCAAAAACCTGTATCTCGGCTCCTGTGCACTTTTTTTTTTTTACAATGTTAATTTAACTATTTTCAACTGGCTGCAACTATGGAATGGATTTCCGAATGTTTTAAATTTTTTCCCCCCGATTGTACGAGACCTGTATGTGTGTAATGAGGGGATCACCGTGAGGACGGTGATCACTGAAAATATTTTGTGACTACTTGAAAAAGGTTCAAAATGTTTAAAAAGTCCTGGCACTCAAAGTATAATATTTTAATAAACCTCTGGCACCCAATGTGTTAAAGGAGGAGTTCACCCAAAAAATTACTTATTTTCTATCAATTACACACCCCATGAAGCCTTGATTTCATGGATTTATTTTAGTTTTTGTGGCATTCCTAAGACAATAACTTGATGACCGTGTGTATTTCCGGTAGGAGACACAAATAATCTACTTTGTGTCTCCTACCGAATACATTAGCCGGTAGGAGACGGGAATCAAATTATTAGCTTAGGAATGCGACAAAAACAAAAAAGAATCCATGGATTCAAGGCTTCATAGGGTGTGCAATTGATTGAAAATAAGTAATGTTTTGGGTGAACTCCTCCTTTAAGTTCTATTTATATGCTGGTATCGCGTAAAGCTCAGAACGCGTCGCCGTATGACACGTCGTGAGTTTGTAGATATGCTATTTTTTGCAACTTTTTAACATTTAACATTCTCCCCTATAATGACCTATGAAAATAGGGATGACAGGTTGAAAGTGCTGAAGTGAGAAATATTGTGTTATTTAAAATAATTTGATCTATGTTTTTTATGGTCAATGCATATTTGGGATTCCAGGGTAAAACCTGTTGAAGACCACTACTATTATCTCCATACCTGGGTCAAACGTGATGAATTGAATACATAGGACGCCAATTGAAACAAGTCCCCAGGACTTTTTTTGTGTTATCCTCTATCCCTATCTTTTAATGTCTTACTGTACCACGTGCCGTTCACATTTCTGACTAAGTATTCAATCAATCAAAGACCTACTGTAGTGTGGTCCAATGGCTTGGAAGAGTCACCATAAAGTCAGATTAGTACGCCTTGACCCCCATTTTGTCGATGCAGTAGGCCTCACCTGGAGCACGAAGAATGACACAAACATATTTCTCCTTGTTACTCTATGCAGGCATGGCTCTAAGCTTCATCCTCAACAGCAACTTCAAGGCGAACGTGGGAATGCGTCCCGACTCGCGTAAAATCGGCGTCCTGATCACCGACGGAAAGTCCCAGGACGAGATTGTCTTCAACTCCCGGGCCCTGAGAGACCAGGGCATTGAGCTCTATGCCATCGGTGAGTAGTGTCTCACAGTTTACATGCAGTACTTTTCTGCAGGGTTATTTTTTTTATCCCCAGAAAAGCACATACAAATGTTGTTTAGAGTTGTTTTCTCTTTCACTCCTTGAGTGAAGGCCTGATTTACTTTTAGTGATTTAGTTAGTTCACCAAGGGTCACGTTGGAAGCCTACCGTAACATTGGTCTTAAATTCTCCTGTTAGACCAGTCTTGTATAGCAGCAATTCCCAACCTGAGGGCCGTCACGGTATTACAAGTGGGCCCCCAAATACTTGGCAAAACAATACGATTTTATGCATAATATACATTAAAAAAAACTTGAAAAATGAATTGTCATTTTGATAAATAGGAACTTACACTACATTAGTTCCATTGATCGAAGCCGGAACACAGTCGATTGATCATTAAAGTAAACACGCTCTGAAAATGCACGCCCACCTGCAGTTATGGTCAGATGGGTGGTCCGCAAACGCCTTTTCAAAATCTTCAAGTGGCCCCTGATCCAGCGTGACACGTGAGCTTGTAGATCTGCCATTTTTGGCAAAACGTAAACCCCAGAATATGGATGCTGGGATTCAAATGGTTAAAGCCCAGAGTCGGTGATGTCATGACTGTGTTTCAGGTGTGAAGAACGCCGATGAGAACGAGCTGCGGTCCATCGCCACAGACCCAGATGACATTCACATGTACAACGTCAACGACTTCTCCTTCATGATGGACATCGTGGACGACCTCACCAACAACCTCTGCAACAGTGTCAAGGGGCCTGGTGGTAGGCAAAGAAAAACTAATGAAACCCTATATGTTTAGTTGACCGGAGTTCCCCCAGGCCCCATCCTTTTCCCTCCACACTAAATATCTTAACCCGAAAAGAGTGCCGTACAATAGTACAGTACATGCTCACAACTTGAGCTTGAGCTTGTGGATGGGCTGTTTTTGCCGATTGTTTGCCCCAAAATAGGGACGCTAGGGTGCTTAAAGGTTTCATGACGTTCAGTTTTACCACACATTAAAAGTCTTTGTCATGGTCCTTCAAACGTGTATAGAAAGTTTTAACAAAAAAATCCACTCCATTGATCCATGGCAGGTGTTTTTCTCTCACATTTCTAAAGCCTTTTCAACTGCAATGAAAAAATAAATCTTTGCCTGCGGGTGTCGCTGGTGAGGGATTTTGCCTGTCAATCATCGCCTCTGCTCCGCCCCCCCCCAAAGGAAAGGATAGGGGAGGGGAGGGGCGAGGAGGAGAGTGGGCGGGATTAATCGGCTGTGACCTCACTGCCGAAGGGCCAAGCTCAGATTACTTTTCAGCCTAATTATGAGACGGAATTATTGAGGTCATAAAACCCCCCAAAAAACATAAAAAATAAAAAAAAAGTGAAAATGAATGTCATAGAACCTTTAAGGTCTGTGAAAAGGGTACTGTTTACGGTTTTGAATTAAACAAAAGTTATTTTTGATATAATCTTTCTTTGACATAATCTTTCACAATAACCACATAAATGTGTCATTTTGACAACTTATCTAAACAATATTTTAGTCAGGAGTGTCCTGGCATATGGAAATATACCAGAAATGTGTTATTTATATGTTTTAAAGCGAATACATACAGTTTCTAATATCCTCGGCATTTGGACCATTCGTTTTGGAGCGGTACTTATGTGGTTTTGTTTCAAACTGAACTCTGGGAATCGCTGTTCTAGCAGGCCATAGACAGACGCTGTAATGACAATGGAGCTACAGTACCAGAGTTGTTGCCAAAAGTCTACTAAAACCAATATTACACAGTATGACTTAAAGCTAAAATAGCCGCTTGATTGTAGATCGGCTATTGTCACCTGCAACACTGGTGCGCAACTAAATACTAATCACGCTTTGTACAGTAGATTTTTTTTAGGGAAGTTGAGTGGCTCAGCCAAACACGGTGTCTCAGGTCATTATGAAAAAGCGGGCGAGTGGGTGTGTGCATGAGATATCAGCTAAATTGATACAGAAGTCGGACATTGTCTGAGAAAACGTGTGGAGCTACTGTTGTAGTCTGCGGTTATACGTCTCCTGGCTCTGTGAATGATGACATTACATCACTTTTGACTAACAGCTACTAGGCAGCGGGCCCTTTAAGATTAGAGTCTTCAGACTTAGAAGAAACGGTTCCTTTAACCCCGGTCAGTAAACAGCTTAGCAATAGGCGGTAGAGAATACCAAGAAGATCAGCCTGACTTGGCCACCGATAAGAGGCAATAAAGATAAAAACCCAAGCCAAGCGGATATTATCTCAAGCATATTTTGGTCTGACACCCTTGATTAATTCAGCCCACTGAGCGATATTACGAAAGAAACAGAGCTCCAAGTAGCTGATGGAAACTGTGAGGTTGGAAGTAAACGTTTGCGTGTGTAAATCAGTTTGAGCAGGAAACACAGCGGTGATTTACAATGCAATGGAAGGGGGAAAATATCTTTTTAAGAGAAGGCTTTTGTCAAGAGCGCTGAAGATATATAGACGTTGGGGGCAGCAGTCAGGGCGAAGAGGATGAGGACAGATTTGTGGCGGCAGGGTTCACTGTGACTTGTCAGATCACACACATTTTGGCTCATCTCTCTCTCTCTCTCTCTCTCTCTCTCTCTCTCTCTCTCTCTCTTTCTCCAGGAGGAGCAGAGCCTCCTACTAACCTGGTGACCTCGGAGGTGACCCACCACTCATTCCGTGCTACCTGGACCGCCCCGGATGGCCCTGTGGACAAGTATCGCGTTGAGTACGTGCGGGTGGCCGGAGGTCCTACTCAGCAGGTTGTCAATCTTTTCCTCCCTTCCTTCACTAACTTCCCAAAGCACAATGCTTTTGCTTTATTTTTGCTCCATTTCGTCACTGTCTTGTTTTCCTTTTCTCTTTCCCCCCCCCCATATATACCCAATTTAATACTTCATTGTATGGCAGTGTCACACAAAAGTAGTGAAAACAGAAGATCTACAAGAAAACCTTCGCCTTTAATTACATGCCCAAAATAGGCACGCCAGGTTGAATGTTGTCTGTGGGTTTTATAAATATTTAACCAATGAAAAGCATTAACAACAGCTTGTGACTGCATAATAACTACATCGTTTTTTAGGGGGGTTTTTTAAGTAAAGGTTTCGGACATGCAAGGTTTCCACCCAAAAGTGACGATAATCAGTCCATATTACACATTACAGAGTTAGGCGAGTCAAAGCCCTGTAGCTCAATGACTCTCTGTGGTTAATAATTGCCATCCATATTTTGCATTGACTTTGAAGTCACAAAAACAATATACTATAACAACATTATTCAATAGCACAATAGTAAGAGGATTCTTTGTCCCCAAACCCAAGCCATAACATGTTGCATCCCACTTTTGGATCCCGGGCAACTGGGTGAGAAACATCGGTCCAGATTATACATGGCTCCATGTCCTTTTGAATGCATCTTTGCCAGCCATGGAACTTACACAACTGATTGCAAATCTAATAACCGTCAATTTTCTCATACAATAGGTTCTCTATATGCCTCGGGCTGCATTTTTAACCCATTAAAACCTGAGGCGATTCTTTAAAACATCTAAATCTCAACAGTTTTTTGGAAAAAATCTGGAAAATATTTTTTCAATATTTTTCAAAAATGAGCTTGTATATATCTGCTATTTTTGAATAGCCCAAAGAAATCTTAAAATGAGACGCAGATGCGTCCCCGGTCTTAATGGGTTAAACCAAGAAGTCTGTGAGTGTCTGCGTGCAGAACCATAGAATTCAGTTAGTCTTGTTTTGTTTCACATTTCCCAAACGTGTGCCCTATTAGTTGGGACGCTAGAATTTTAATCTACTGTAAGAAGTACCACTGTGGAAAACAGAGCTCTGAGATGAACCACACCACGGTGCCTCGAGGTCATTGAGTGGATCTGTTGTTGCCTTCAAACCACATGAACACTAGCGTCCCTACTTTAATTCTGAGCATTCTGAGCATGTCATAATATGAGAGCTTTTGGCAAAAAATAACGGACCTATAAGATCACAATGTGTTGCAACACGTTGTGATCTTGTAAATCTGCCATTTTCGCTTGTTGACGTAAGAGGCATGTAGGTTTATTAAGTGGTTAAACCGAGTCTCAGTGGGAGCAGGGAAGCATAGTGGTTAGATCATACATATAAAAGTATAGACGGGTCATAAACGCCCTAATTCCGTCTTCGCAACAACTCTCCTTGGGGAAATGATGATGCTTATTGTTATGGATACCATATGGAACAAATACTATACATCACAGAGGGCCCCATGGATTGATGACTTCCTCTAACCCGTTTGACACTGTGGTTATGAGTGGAAATATTAATGGCTATACATTTATTTCTATGGGTTGGATATGGATATCCATATCCTGCTCTTTCTCTCTCTTTTTCTCTCTCTCCTTCATACTTTGTAGAATCATGTTCATGTGGATTCTAACCATGCCTTCTCTTCTGTCCTATAGGTCATGGTTGATGGTACCGAGACCACATTAGTGCTGATGAGCCTGATACCTGACACTGAGTATACTGTCACCGTTTACTCAGTGGTCGGAGAGGAGAGCAGCGAGCCGCTGAAAGGCACAGAAACCACCTGTAAGTCATAGTTTATTTCAATAAACCCACCTGTAAGTCTTGAGTTTAGTTTAATAAAACCACCTTAACTGTAAGTCGTAGTTTGAAGTCGGTTGGTCGGACAGTTCTCGAGACTAGAAGTGTCTGGCAGAGTCTCTTATCTGCAGAGACCCTTCCCCTTCGTTCAGGACGTTTCTGGGCTTTTGGTGTTATTGTTGTCGTTGAGCAGATGTGAATGTGGTGTTTACAAACCCCAAAAGTCCCACTCGTTATACCTTTAAGCCCATAATTAGCCTTCACTAGGATTAATGTTAATTACCCCAAAAACTTCATGTGGTTCCCACCTGGCTAACAACGCAGATGTCTGCCTCCTCAGTGTCCATTTATCCATTTGCAACTCTGCGAGTGTACAAATGTAACCATACTAGAGGTCCATCAGGGTTTTATTGTGCAGGAGAGATCGAAAGCCTCGCGGCTGTGACACCGAAGGAAAGATGAAAAGGTAGAGAACGTGAGGAGAGCGCAGCAAGAGGGCTCTGATAGGATTCAATCCTACATCTGTTTTAACCGCTACATCACTGACACACACACGCGCGCGCACACACACACACACACACACACGCACACGCACACAGAGCACTGTGATTGATTCTGTTTACATGCACAGTAAGTTAGACCATGCAAGCTGTAAGATTCGCAAAACACAGGATGCCCTTTGGGGAGACAGAAGACCTCGATTAGAGAGAGACTAGCATCACTTGTCTAACATCAGTCCTCGGCAGAATCTCCCTGTGTTGTGGGAAAGCTCTTTGACTTTCATTATTTTCTTTTTCCCTTCCTTTCTTTGAGATAAACAACATTATTGTCCTCGCTCATTAGACTGTTTTTAGATACGTTGATGGAGCATGTTTATTTGCTTTTCCTCGTGTGTGAGTCTAGCTCAACATCCTTGTTTACTTACTGCAGGGTATATTTAGTGCGTGATCTTATGGTTGAGAACTGATAAAACACACACGATCCCCTGATTCCCATGATGCAACACTGGGAGTCGATTCCCGTCTGAAGCCAGAACGGGAAATGTCAAATCCGAGAGTGCCAAGTCATAAAGAGCTGTTAAGCATCGTGTCCCAACTTTGTGGTCATTGCGTATATCTTAAGTAAACTGATTAATAATTTAATGGTGTTAAGTGCACACCCGTAAGTGTTTTTATTTGCTCGTTTGTCCTTTCAACGTCTCCTTTATTTGTCCTCAAATGTGGGACTGATTATTCTACGGCAAACATGCAGTAGCCATTTACCGCTGTCATAAATGATGAAGCGAGTGTTTTGTTTGTCCTCAGTGTTTGGACGCTGCCATCGTGGCTTTCTTTACTGTCATGTAAACTAACACTGCGTTAGGTCGGAATGTCTTTAAACCACCGCCTGTAATGTTAATGTGACTTGCTTACTGGCCCGAGGTAGGAGGCTAGTAGGGTTTGCCTAGGCTTTTTAAAACGTGGACGTCCGTCTGTGTTTAGCTTATTGGTCTTGGCACAACTTGTGTTTATCCCAGGTATGATGAATGAGTATGGGTGCTCTTTCACACCAATAATAACTTTATTGGTGGCCGTTGAGCTGCTCCATAGGGTAATAGTGTGACCTTAGGTTCGCTTTGGAGAGATATTATTACAATACTACTTGCCCCTTTTTTTGTGCTTTATTTACCAGGCTAGGATTGTTGAGCATGAATGCTCTTTTTTTTAGCCCTGCACAATCACACAGGCACACGCCCTGCACATTACTTAGGTTGGGTAAAAATATATAATTCTACAGTCACAAGTTTATCTCCATACCAACCAGGCATGATCTGCTTAAGGCAATAACATGACAGGACATTAGTTATATTTATACATGCACAGTAATCTACTGTTCTCACCACTATATACAGCCATAAATTCAGTTAACAAGCCAATGCACAGAGCACTACATAAGTGCAACAAGTGACATCTGCAATTTACAGCGTAGACATTCTTATCCAACGACTTACAAAGTGCAAAGGCTGAAGTCAGATTCTTGAACGTTAATCTAACTACAGGGTGAGAAGTTGAGGAGTTGGACTGGAAGTTAAGATGATTAATTTATACCTCCTGTCAAAAGAATGTTTTCAGTTGGATATGTTGTTTTTGTTTGCACAACAAAGTATATAAATACTATATAAAGTTTTTCAATTAATCCTATAATTGATTGAGCACTTTTGTGTCGTACAATTGTGTCGTGCTAAATATGGATCGATTACTAAATCGATTATTTTATTAACTTATCAATTATTTTTTTATAGCCTATTAAAGTGATTCATTTGGTAAACTGTTGCACCTCTAACTCGAACTGTGTGTGAATCTTCCCCCGCAGTGGGTCTGCCATCAGTGACGGATATGAGCGTGTCTGATGAAACCATGACGACCATGCGCGTGAGCTGGCTGAAGGCGGAAGGAGCCACTGGATACATGCTGCTCTACAAAGCCCTCAACGCTACTCAGCCTGGGGTGGACCAAGAGGTGAGGGACATGCATGCGTGTACATGTACTGTCTGTAGCACAGTGGCTCAGAGCCTCTGTCTGATGACCCCCGGCCAAAGGGGAAATTCCCCTTTAGACTAGTGGATAAGATGTTTGACTTCAGTGTCCCTTCCCAATGCGCCAGACCTGGGTTTGCATCCTGGGAGTTGCATACACGGCACATACACACAAGGATATGCACATGGCTCCATACGCACCCATGCACGCGTGACCATAGAGTTAAAAAATAATAGAGAGGGCACCCGAAATCCCCTCCCATCCACTTGCATTGAGTTGCTCACCCAGCGCATGAGGCGAATTCACCCCTTCTTCCGGGTTGGAAAATGTGATGGGCGTAGCCTATTTGGGGCCACTGTGACACGTTTTGTGTCACATAGGTGACGCGTTTTGCGTCACAGAGGTGCCCATTGGTTGAAACGGTTTTCGCTCGTTCATGTACAGTGGCCCCAGACGTTTTAAGCTGCAGTACCTATGAATGGCCAGCATGATCACACTGGGTTCTGGGGGCTAGGCACAGAAATACACATGTGAGCACAAACCAGAAACATGCACCTGCAGTTATGCACATGAGACAAGGACACGAACACATCCGCGTGTGTGCACACGTGCCCATTAAAGGACACATACTGTACACACACACACACACACACACACACACACACACACACACACACACACACACACACACACACACACACACACACACACACACACACACACACACACACGTGAGATTGTAGATCATCTATTTTGGGGGTGTGACATCATCGCACAACTAATTTAACATTTTATAACCATAAAACAACCGTTTTTCTTGTGAGGACCTGGAAAATGGTCCTCACAATCTATTTCTGAAATTCTACTATACTTGTGGGGACATTTGGCCCACACAAGTATAGTAATACAAGTACACACACGCACGCACACGCACACACCAACGCGCACACCTTGATCTTGCACGCTCAGCATTTCCACATAGATTTTTATAAGGCCGATGCTAGCCAACGCTTCTGCTGGCCGACGCCTCACTGGTTCCAGATGGCGATGCCATGAGCAGTGCACACAGAGCAGGAAGTGCACTTTTACAGTAGTGTTCAGGCAAGGTCTACAAAAGCCAGACCCCTCGGACACTCTGGGTAATGGGAAGGATTAGCTCATGGCCTGAAGTCATTGGGATGATAGAAAGCAAAGCTGAAAGTTCAACACATGCTATATGTTTTAACCTGGTAAAAGAGAAATTACCCCCGACTTGAAATTGAAGCATTTTATTGCCACTGGGTTTCGTTTTAATCTCAAAGTCTGTTTTTCAGGTAGATCATGAGACTAAAGGGAGACTAAATGCTTCAATGCTTCTTCTTTTTTTTTAAATAGCACGAGACAATGTGGAACTGTTTTTAATCTGATTGTCTTGGTACCTGGTGGCACCTATACAAGACCACCAGGTCTTGTATAGGTGCCACCAGGTAACCCTAACCCTTGGGTGTGTTAAGGACTTTTTGACCATGTAAAGCCTGATATACTTAGTCGTACAACGATTAGCACATATAAATATAGTTGATGTACAAGCACACAACCCATCACATTGCGACGTGTTGTGACCTTATAGATCTGCTATTCAAATGCTTTTCACCTTTCACCTGTGAAATGCCCAAAATAGGCACGCCAGGATGAAAACGATTAAATCACGCCGGAATGCTTAGTGTTAGTCCATCTCTGAGAGCATGATAAACAAACATGTGTATAACGTGCATTCTTTACCAGTCTGTATGGTCACTTGGCCGTGTGAATGCATTCAGTCAGACGACAGGAAGAGAGTCAGACAAAAAAAAACTAGGACGCAAGCTTCCACTCCGACAAGTGGCTGCGACGGCGTGTCATTTTCCATCGAACCCACTTTGATTCCGACTTCCTTTCTTTTCCCCCGGACATGTTTAGAAACTGAGCGACCAATAACGAAATTGCACGGGCTCTACGAGTTCACCAGGTGTTCAACGCAGAACCTCCCTGACAAGATCTGACTCGTTTTGTCTTTCTCTCCCGGTGTCGGGCCGTCTTGACATTCCCCCCCGCCCACGCATTTCTTTCCCCCCCCAAATCTCTTGACCTGACTGCGCTCCCTCATAATATTTTCCCTCTCATCCCCTCTCTCTCCCTCTCTCTCTCTCTCTCTCTCTTCCTCCCACCACCTTTGGTCCGTTCCCCTGCTGTGTAGGTGCGTGTTGGAGACGAGGACAGCGTGCAGCTCGTCAAGCTGACCCCCAACACGGCCTACGCCATCACTCTCTATGCGCTGCACGGAGAGGCTGCCAGCGACCCCCAGGAGGGGACAGGGGTCACCTGTACGTAACGCCTTGTCCCGTCTATACTTGTACATCAGCGGTTCTAAAACCTTTTCATGTCAAGGACCCGGGAATTGATGATGTATTTGGCCGCCGGACCCCCTTCTAGGGACCCCCAGGAACCCCCTCAAGGACCCCTGGGGGTCCCCGGACCTGTACATTACCCTGTGAAGTCCTGAGTGTTATAAAGCTGCAATCTGGAACTTAATTTAATGAATCAAACCAATCTGTATGCCATGGTAGGGTATATATTAATTACAATGTCACTAGTACATCTGCAGTGGTTGGAGATGGTCTCCCTACTCATAAATGGAAACAAATGGACCCTTACGGGTCTGTAACTATGAGAGTGTATAAATGGAAACAAATGGACCCCTTACGGGTCCATTTGGACCCGTAAGGGTCCAGATGCACCCCTGCTGAATCTACCCACATACGGTAGATGCAGCATCGATTCATGAAGGGGGACTTTTAGGCCTGATTTGTACTTAGTAGCGCATCGAAAAATAGATCAGCTGTTTTCGGTGTGCAACGCGATATGCAACCAAGTATAAATCAGGAGTCGGAATGGATTAAAGTGCGTATACGTATGTCCATTTTAAACGAAACATTGTTTATCTTATTCCTCAGTATTTCCACTGTACAGATGCTTGCCCTGTCAAGAATGTGGCTGGTTTATATAAAAGGATCTTAAGATAGCCCCGACAACGTGACTAATATTCAACAGTGCATTTGACATTCGCGCCAGCATTTCGTAACGTTCCGTGTCACATTTTTAAATATCTTATATATGGATTTTTTTTTAAGGGAAACTAAACAGATGCAGTGAAAAACATTTCAGCTAATGAGACAGCCCTTTATAACAAACTGACATCAATGTTTCATTTATTTAATGACTTTTGGCTCACCATGTTAGAGGCTTTTAATAACTTCCTCATGCGACCGTGCAGATATTCAGACCGGCCGTTTTTTATTAAATTGCATTTTTCGTGGTCGTCATTTAGCTGGGTTTTTGTGTGTTTTTTATTTTTATTGTTTTGATGTTTTTTCCCTTTTTATCTCCAATTTATTGATAACTGATAACTCCCCATACAGTATGTACAGTATACAGTCACTGCCAACCCCTACTGTTTGGTCTGGGGAAGCTGTGGACAACCAAATGTCTCCCCTGACACACGTGACGTCACCGGCCACTAAAACATTAACGCGTGTGGAGGACCACACTATCCCAACCTCAACCTGTAGGAGTCGCTAGTGCAGCGGCAGAGCCGTCCTGCCAGCTGGGGAACGAGAGCTAATTGTGTTCATCGGAGCGCACGGCCAAGCCGGAAGCACCTGCGAGAAATCGAACCCCAGGCTCCATGGTGGTGGGCAGGAACTTTAACTCTGTACCACCTGGAGACTTTGGTCGTTATTATCTTAACGTTCTTATCCAAAACAGCTTGTGATTACAATTTTACAACACAATTTACAATTTAGGAATTTTGCAGACACTCTTATCCAGGGGGGCGGCAGTGGCTCAGGGGTAGAGTGGCCGGGTATTTTCGATCCCGGGCTAGGGGGCTCCCCCAGAGTTAGTGTCGAAGTGTCCTTGAGCAAGACGCTGAACCCCTAATTGCTCCCGATGAGCAGGTTGGTGCCTTGCATGGTTTCCTTCGCCATCGGTGTATGAATGTGTGTGTGAATGGGTGAATGTAATGCACAAACATTTACCATTTAAATCACATTCTTAACATTTGTGGTCCAGAAAAACAAATCTAAGAAACAAAAACTGAAAAAATAAAGAAAAGGTCAACAATCACTGGCCTAGAGAATAATGTCCAATAATTGTCAACACTTCCCCACCAGTGCCTTTGCCTCCGGTCGGGAAGCTCAGGGTCAGGGATGTTACCCACAGCGCCATGAAGCTCAACTGGGACGCTGCGCCCGGAGATGTTCTCAAGTACATCATCACCTACAAGCCCGATGAAGGAGATCTCAAAGAGGTCAGTCTTAACACTTCTTAACCCCTTTAACTTTTTGCGCACAGGTATTATTTTGCAGTGCCAAAAATAGCCGATAATGCATCGCATGCGCGGCGCGTTTTGAGTTTGTACATCGGCTATATCCTGTACGCGGCATCAGGGTAAGAGGGACTATGAATTAAGCATTACAATGACACATATTCATCTTCTGGACCCTCGCCACCTTACCAAAAGACTGACCTTCTAAGAGCAGTCCGGGGATTGACGACTTTCTACGTTAGACTTTATTTTTTTGTCTCGTTTATTTTTAAACAATAAAGCCAACTAAAAGCATAGCGCAGACTTTATAAGGCTAACATTTTGGGTTGTTTTTACTCAGCAGTCTTCGGTGATATCTTGTTTGTTCTGGGACGGGTGACAAGTCAAGACTAAAGAGTTATAACCCTTCTCTAAGTGGAGGGGGAGCTTAGCTTCCTTGGCAGAGGATTATGGGAAAATACGTCTGCTGGCAGCGGAGGGCTGTCTCGAACCGTCATCCCCCAGCCCGTTTGGATCACAGCGGTGTCACTCCATCCTCGTAATATTTCACAGGGATGTCAGCGAAAAAGCCAAACAGTCTGGGACCCAGAGACAGCCGAAGGTGTCTGTGCAGGACACCTGCGAGAAGTCTCCAGAACTTGTCAAATCCAGACCCACTCCCTCCAGGATTGCTTTCTGATGAATTTATGTCTTCCAAAAGGTTAAGCCCGCGCTACTGTGGATTCATGCAACCGAGAAGAACAAACGCATGACTAAGCTCATCGCTACAGTATATCAACCGTTTTCTATTTCATCTGAGAAGCAGTGATATATGTGTGTAGGTCAAGAGACGTTAAAAATGATTTATGCCCGCGGTAGTGTGGGCTTCCTCTTCTGCAAAAGACAGGAAGTCATTAGAAGTGATCCTTCACAGCGATACTTTGGGATCTTCCACGTCAATCGAGAACTTTTCTGCTTTTTCCTTTTTAATGTTTTGGGTTTTTTTCACACAGAAACCTCCTCTAGCACTTTATGGTGAAAATAGTCATTTTGTGGGGTACCTATGTACAATATATATGCCTGCAATTTGACTTTATGAATGTTGTCCTCATATGGGAGGAAAAATAACCTGCAAAAAAACCAATAAACAGATATATATAAGAAAATAGTCATTTTGTTAACCAACACAGTGTTCGTTTACCTCGGAGAGCATACAAAATGTACCCATGAGGATTGATTAAATTGACAAACAAATTTTGCTGCAAATAGTTATTCCTCAAAATGTTTTCTAAATGTTGATGGTTTACAAACTCATATTTGAGCCCTCCATCTGATCATCTTAATACATACAGTATACTGTAGTGCACCAATATATCATATCTACACAGTAAAATCCAGAGTATTAAATCAAGCGGTCCATTTGTACACTCTCAGAGTTAAATGAACACTCAGGATTGTGCAGTGTATCATGTAACTGTAAATGGTTATTCATGTTATAATACTGATGGGTCTTTTTTCCTGAATGTCCACTTACAGACTGAAGTGAATGGCGACATCACCTCGTTGGATCTGACCAGCCTGATCTCACAGCAGGAGTATGACCTGGCCGTCACACCTGTCTATGACGTAGGACCTGGAAACCCCATGCTGAATCAGGCCATCACAGGTTCGAATGCCATTGTTTACCCATTAATAACTTAAAACGCATGTAATTCCTACAGTGTTTGACACCGAAAGTCAATGTTTGAAAATCGTCACTGTCGGGAGGAAAACGTGTATGTACCTTTTCAGGAAATGGAAAAAAATAACCTGAGTTCCAATGGATCAAATGTAGTTTGTAATCTAGTTACGAGCCCTTGTTCATACGTTTCATTGGTTTATAAAACCCACTGACAGACTTAACCGCTTTCAACCTGGTGTCCCTATTTTGGCAAAATAATATTTTGGAAAATAGCAGATCTACAAGCTCACAGCACATTGATGCATTGTGAGCTAGTTTGTGCAAAATGCGATCTCACTTTTGCGTGACATTGTCATGCAATGATGTACAGGCCATTCATTTATGATAAAACTAGAAGTTCTGCCTCTACGCGGGCAGAATTCTAGTACCCCCCCCCCCTAACCCCCCCCCCTAACCCCCCCAAAGAGGCCGTGACCTACAGACACGGCGAAGGAAAACTGTGAAGCCACAGCCACGCATGCAAGATGTTGCACATGAACTCTGCAGCCGCACTGAGGCGCTCCAACACAAACACTCTGACATTAAGCTTCACACAACAAACATCAGCAGCACACACAACATTCACCACAATGACAAACAAATTACGTCCGCGCAAAAATAAGCGAGGGCTCGCTTATTTTGGGGTTCAAAAATCGTGGGATAAAAATTTCCCCCAAAAAAGTTTTTAAATAAATAAACAACGCATCGCATCGCGTCCTGCCGTCCTCCCTCTCTGTCCATCTCCTTGTCTCCCTCTCTCTCTCCCCTCTGGCCCTCTCTCTCTCCCTGTCTTCCTCTCTCTCCCTCCCTCCCTCCCTCTCTCTCTCTTTCCCTCCCTCCCTCTCTTCCTCTCTCTCTCTCCCTCTCTGTCTCTCTGTCTCTGTCTGTCCGTCAGCGAAAATTCTCTCTCGCTGTCCGCCCCTGCCGGTTCTCTGATTTTTTTTTTAAAATAGGCTCTGTCATGATTAATTGACCACACATATGAAGTGAAACAACTAAATTCTATCCAAACGATATCTTATAAGTAAATTCCGTGCCTCAAAGAAGAAGTTTGAGAGCGTTTTATAGCCGAAAGTAAGAAGTGAAGGCACTCGCACCCTGACTCGCACAAACAACAATGGCTGCCGTTCGTCTTTTGTCGGCTACACTCGGAGCCATTCGGGCTCACTCGAACTCGCCACCTGATTGGCCAACTTTTGCTGTCAATCACAGAACGATGAGCGACGACGCCATGTCCAGGTGTTGTAAGCGTGAAGTGGGTGTAAATTGGTTAGAGAAAGTGCGTCGACGCATGCGCAGTGCGCAGCTTTGTGTTTTTTCATGAAGCTGGTTGCTTGTTGCTCGCGCACGATCTGGCAACAGCGGTGCATACGCATGCGCAGTGCGCAGTTTTAGATTTTTTTGCCCCGCTTTGTACCACCAATTACAGATTACAGCCAGTTTGCGGATTGTAGTATAGATATAAAAAAAGATTAAGACTATATACAACCAACAAACCCAGTGCTTGAACAGGATTTCACAGGTTCAAATCCTATTTCGCTTAAATTATTACTCCACCTGACTCAATTACACCCAAAGTCACAGATGTTTTGTGTTACGTAGCACTTTCAGTGGACGAATTACAACAACAAACCCAAAAACTCGCACAGGCAACGGGTTCAAACTTTTCTGGCGTACCTCTTTGCTAATGTACAGCAGATCCTGCATGGTAAATGAAGAGTCATGTACAAAAGACCATAACGTGATGAGCGTTTTATGAGCGGCGTGACATCACTTCCCTTCCTCAACAATCAAACACTAAACGTCTTTAAGCCCAGAGGACAAGTTGAGCTTTCATTGCACATGTCATGGACCGATGCGTGCACGTGTGCATGTGTGATTTAACGTGCAATCATTCACTATATGGGGCTCTGTTCATCATTAATCCCAGGTGAACTTGTTTTGAACATTCTCTCACACCAACACACACTCACCCACACACGCACACACACACACACACACACACACACACACACACACACACACACACACACACACACACACACACACACACACACACACACACACACACGTGCACATTGCCAGCACGTTGCATTGTGCACTTAAAAGCCCTTTTTAGATAAATACTCCTCACATGGGAAGCAGCAGGCACTCTGGTTAAACGCTCTTAGCTCATCTCTCAAGCCTTCCTCATAATCACCTTACCCCTCCTCTTCCCCCTCCCTCCCTCCCTTCCCGCCACCTCCCTACCTTTGTTTTCAAACATGTGAGCAGATGTTGTTCCGGCCCCTAAGAACCTGCGCACCTCTGAGGTGACCCAGACCTCCTTCCGAGCCACCTGGGAGCACGGGGCCCCAGATGTGGCCCTCTACCGCATCGGTTGGACCAAGAGGGGAGAAAACAATTTCCAATACGTAGGTTGAAATTATTGCCCTGATTTAATGCACGGCAGTGGTTTTGTCATGCATAACAACACGCTAAATACGGGAAAGACCAGGTAGAAAGAGTGGGGATGATGTGAGATGTGGCTTTGAACCAAAGACATGGTGACACATTCTAACATGCAAACAGGTTGTTGAACCACCAAGATGCCTTTATCCACCGATAATGACTAAGTATCTAATGGCAAAGAGTACAATGGTCAGAGCCACATTGTCCAGACAATATTTCACTTCGATAAGAATAAAGAAGACTTTCTAAGACTTTTAATAAATCACCAACTGGCAATATCCAATGTATGCCTGAGGAAATAGTTCTTTATCAGATCAGTATCCGAATAGATGATGACGTACTTTATTCTCTCTCGCTCTCTCTCTCTCGCTCTCTCTCCTCTGCTATTTTTCTTTCCTTTTTGTCATGTTCTCTCTGATGCGCTCCAGGCCATTCTGAACCACGATGAAACCAGCCACGTTCTGGAGAACCTGGACCCAGATACTCCGTATGACGTCACTGTAACTGCCATCTACCCTGACGAATCGGAAAGCGAGGACCTGATGGGAATGGAGCGCACCTGTAAGCAAACCACACCCCCTTTCCCTCCCCCCCTACCTTTTCAACTCTATAACTTTATGAATGTCGTCTTTATTTTGATATCTCATTGCAGTGGTTCTCAAACTTTTTTAATGTCAAGGACCCACGTGACTCTGAGAGTGTACAAATGGTCTGTGACTCTCAAAGTCACAGACCTGTAAGGGTCCATTTGGAACCCCCTCAAGGAACCCTGAGGGCCCCTGGACCCCACTTTGAGAACCACTGTCTTATTGTATTTGTAATATTTCTATATCATATGCATTTTGGTTTATCCTTTATTGTCTCCGCCAGGCCGAATGGCATGGCGAGAGAGTATGTTTTGCACCCTGTCCGTCCGTCTGCGTGTCCGTGTGTGTGTGTCCGTCCGTCTGTGATCAGCTAATCTCCGGCACCATTGGCTTGATCGCAGCGAAACTGGGCACACACACTCCCTGGATGCCAATTCAGAACCTCTCCCCCACATTTTTATAGCGCCACCAGGAGGCCGCTTTTTGCAAAACTCATTTTTTGATAGTACTCCTACAGATTTTATCCAAATGTATCTCTATAGTCATGTGATCAAGACGCATCTGTTTGATCAAGTGATCCGTCCGATTTTTCACATTCCAGCCTGATTGGTGAACTCCGAACATTGCTGGCCCACACTATCATACCTGACCTGGCGGAGACCTGTGCTCCGAGGAGCACTTTTTCTCGTTTAATTTGTATCTATGTATCTTGCTGCTGATCCAGGATGATAAATTGTCTTGTTTTATTCTGTAACAGTATAATATACACTCTTAAGAGCCTCACAACAAACATGCATTTGAAATAACACTGTTTTTTTCAAACATCTCTTTCTAGTGCTAAAGATGCCATCTGGTATGTTATTTGAAACGGGGAAGGACGTTATAGTAATCTTCATATTCATGTCCATGTTTGTGGTTGGAATGGTAATGTGGACGATAATGAGTGTTAATGGAAGTAGCACACTTTTCTTTGCCCTTCATAACTGCATGTGCATTTGCGTGCCTCTAAATGCGTTCACACCGCAGGAAGCTCAGATGTTAAAAATTACATTAAAAATATATGGGAAAAAAAGTATATTTACAACAGCTGAACTTTTGGGTCCTAACAATTGTGGTGGTGTATAGGCTGCCAACTATATGTACAGTATCACTGTGTACTTGTTTGCCTTCCATTCAATCTCATTGAATGTCTAGTCAGCAACTTTTTACACCAATGTGCTAATTCTAACTTTGGGTACAGTGATACACATATTTGGCAGTCTATAAATCCCGCCACCACACGATGCTACGGTATATATCTATCTCTGTAATGATATTGGCACTACAGCAGACAGTTGGCGAGCTTACACTGAAACCACATCCATTTGTCTTTTCCCTTGGATGAATTTCCCCTCCGTATCATTTTGACTTCTCTTCTTTACAATTTACAATTTTTGCTCTTATCCAGAGCGACTTACAAGTCTAAAACATCAAGGGGGTTGCACAGTAATTTATTGCTACCGGTGTGAACACACAATCAGAGCAAATGCTAAAAAGTGTGAATATTGACCAGTAATATGGTCTGCCATGGGAACCTCATTGTCGGCCATTTTGTTTTAATACCATTGCCAACTGTGTTGTTTTGAAACCATCGTCAACTTGTCGCTGTCGACCATTTTGTCTCCACGTCATCTCTGATGTCACGGCCCATTTCATGTTGAAAACATCATGTGTCATGTTGTCACGCCATTCATCAACGTTCACACCAGTCATTGAATGAATGTCATCGTTGCACGTTTTATTTCTCCAAGAGGGCAAGGGTTCAAGTCATGGATAACCACTTCAACTCAGAACAAATATTTCCATCAAATGTGGGTCAAATAGAATTAAAAGCTGTTGACATTATGAGGTTATCGTAAAAAAAAGGAAAAAGAAGAGTACAAAGTTTCAATGAATGGGACTATTAATAGTAAGTTGAGCAATTCGTCAATTTCTTAAACGGTTAGTCTGAAAATACCATCAATGGCTTATAATTTCCAATTCAACTTTTAACCACTTAAACCACTGTTTAAGCACTATTTTATACAAGCTTACAACGCTTTGCATTCTAATGCATTGTCAGTTTGTAAATCTGCTATTTTAGAAAATAAATTACAAATCTGGAAAAATTCGGAAAATCTTTGACAAAAATAGGGACGCCAAGGTTAGAATGGTTAAGTGGCATTACCTAATTAAATTCTTAGGTTCATTGACTCCAACCCTTGCCTGCCAGAAGCTTCAATCTCAATGTTTTGACTCACTATACTGTGGAACCTCATCAATATATCATCATCACCATCATTACTCCATCCAGCTTCATGATCTATGACATCACCCAAGGGATTGTGGGAGTCGAGCTGCTGCCTGGGGCTTCCTGGCCCAACTTTCATGCCACTAATCCACCACCATTCTCACCATCATCATTATCTTCACCATCACAATCATCCTCATCATCATCATCATCATCATGATCCTCGTCACAGTTTCCACCATGAAGGTGTGCACGTTCTAACCGTGAGTCCTGTGTGTTCCTAGTGGCGATCGGCTCGCCCCAGAACCTGCACGTGTTCAACGCAACCACCAGCACCCTGACAGTGAAGTGGGACCACGCACCGGGTCCTGTCCAGAACTACAAGATCACCTACCAACCTGAGGCTGGAGGAAAGACCCTCTCGGTGAGTATGCCGTTATGTTATCGTTCGATGGTTGCCGCCTGCTGAAAACATCCAATCTTCAAGCTCACACTCGCCACATTGTGAACTTGTAGATATCCTGTTTCTGGTGGGCGAAAACCGCCATTCGACAGAGTATAAGTTAAGCATCACTCACGCATATGTCGTTACATTGTTACCAGAGCAACCAATGCAGATAGATCGACGATGTCTGAATACACAAATCTGTGTTGCAAATACCAGTGTGTACAAGTCAGTCCTAAAGATTGGATTTGAGAAACAAAACGGATTTGCCTGCAGTTTAAACAAAACCTACAGTGTATGTCCTCCATCAATTCGACCACTATTTATCCACGTTAGTCCACTTTAGATCACATGAATCCCTTCTATACATGTAGTACATACTGTAAAGTAATTGCTAATTTGTTATATCTAATATGAAGCCATGTAGAACATAGCTTCCGTGTTAGAGGAAACGGTTGTGTGCCATTTATCAGATGAGCTCATCCTATCCCAGATGTCTCATTTGAATTACAAAATCAACAACATAGTAGAGTCAAGTAAGTCTTCTTTTGAGAGTATCTTCCCTTTGCTTACTGTACACTGAGCTATTGTACTCGCGTGTTAGGGGAGCAGTTAACATTGACGGGGGACATCCCTAATTCGCTTTCGGCCAGCCGGTGTCAAGAAAAGGATGTATTAATATTGTATTAATGTCAGGGAAAGCCAGGGAGGTCTTCCAAGGTCACAGGATCGCGCTCCCTGCACACGCAGTAGAAACAAAGCTTCCATGGAGCCGGCGGTTTGTAATGTGAAATTTTCCCACACACGAGAAACGCGAGGGGACCTCCGCAACAATGACTTCAATAAAACAACTCCAGCCACCCAGTCAGTCAGGCAGGGGAGGAGGAACATCCAGATAGTACGTGCTCTTTCACCATAGTTTGGACATTTGGACCTCGACAGCCGCCAACGTCCTCGCAAGCGTATAAGTTTGTATACTTATACGAGTTTTTTTTGGCAGAGCAGATCTCCACATTCCAGCATTATTACCCAATACCGATCAGCGCTGCAAACGACTTGGAGCTTACCTTGAGGGAAGCTGCTGCTTGTATGAGAAGAATCCCACAGGGCTACGATTTTTTTTTATTGTGTCCTTTGAGATGTTATGACAGCATTACCCCAAACAATGTGTCAGTGACTGAGGCATGATGTCATGAGTGCAAATCTGTTTACTGCGTTTCTCATCCCCCAGCAGAATGTATTACGTATATCACAACACGCTTGGAACATCCCACCCGTACATCTGGTGTTGTCGCTTGTGGAATGGTTGTTATATATGATATATGATGATATGAACATAAATCATATATAATGTTTGTGGGAAATGAGTGTCTGATTCTGCACAGAACTCAAGCTGTAACAGGATTGAACCACTTAAGCTATATACTTAGATCTGCTACATTCACTAATTTGGAAAATATAGAAATAAATTGGGAGTTAATGTGGTCAAACTCTCAAAAAATTATACCCACGGTCATGGGCTACGTTGATTACATAGAGGATACACTACAATAACAAAGCCTCCAGCTTTCAAGCCACTGTCGGTTCCTTCAGATTTTGCGTCATTACCGCTCAGAACCAACCAACAGTCCACCATAAAAGTATTATTATATTAACTTGTGATATTTGTATCATGAGTTGATATAATAATACTTGCAAAATCCCCAAACCATTAAGGATATTTATTGCGTTTCATGTTGTCAAATTTAACATCTCATATTTCTTCCTGGACTTCACACAGCTTGTTTTCGCCCATGATGAGCGTGTTTACTGTATTGTATTCTGTCCTCGCCATGATGATATATTGCAGCATTGTTTTCTTAGGCTTTCCCGGAGGCCTAGTTGGATTCCCTTTCACACAGACAACACTTATTCATGGATAAATGGAGAGATTGTTCTCTGACGTTGTATTGTGAAAGTGCTGCCCAGTTCAGACGGATGGCATTAGATGAATAATCGGTCTTTTGGGAGTTTCCCTTTTGTTTCTCTAAGATTGGAATGAATGGGGGATGGGGGGATAAGTGATTACAGATATCGTGGCTGTTTTAATGAATTTTATAGATCTAAATTTAACGTTGATATTGTAATAGCAATACTAACAGTAAATCTGTATTGCCCTTTTCTAAAAGCAGACTTTACAAAGGGCATTAACAAGGCTTAAAATGAAGGGCAAGCATATATTATATACAGTATATGAGAAGGAGAACGACCTGCATTTATTAGATGCCAAGATGTCAAGGTTGCGTGTGAATGATGGCTGAGACAGTTTAGAGTTGCTCTTGGCTCCGGGCCGCATTGTTCTTGAGGTATTTTCTGCACTGTGGGCTGTGGCTGCGGCCCTGACCACGGAAACCATGTACACGTGTCATCCATTCGTCATCTTACTGTGACGAATGGTCCCCTTGTTCTAGTTGAAACACTGTCAAACAAAGTCACAACAAGTCTTTCCGAGACGTTAGACCCACAGATTGCTTTAGCTAGTCTGCCTGATGCCCGACCGCATGATTCATCGTCTCCGTTCAGTTTTCAATGTTCACTCACTGTCCGACGGTCTGGTTAGGTTCTGATATTTGAATGTACAGCGCTTCTCATCCGCCTATTATTTAACTGGGGGGAGGCGACTAGGTAGCATCAGCCACTACTCCTGAAACGTGATATAAAATATGTTAAACGAATCACCCAAATACACAAAAAGACAGACAGACAGACAGACAGACAGACAGACAGAATTGATAAGTCTGTTTATTGTAATGTTTAGTTCAACAGAAAAGAAACTGTTGACGTCGTGTGTCTGCACCTTTTTCAGTTGAGAATACATGGTTGTTATAAATGTCATGGCTGGTTGGTTGATAACATGTGACACTATGGTTTCACGCGGCCATACGTAGATGAGGATTTGTTAGATTGAAACATAATGTCAGGACCCGACATTAGCTACGTAACCTGTTGACAAGATCCAAGTAGCCTTCCCACAGACTCTGGATGCGGTCCAGAGTCGCATTAGCCAGGCTATTGCTCAGCTGCCTTGCCAGAGAAACTTGAAGCTAGTTAATTCTGTCTCATCTTGAAAAATCACATATTGACTTTATTGTAGTACTAGAAGGAGCAGTAGCAGCAGACAACGGTGCTATAAACAGTATTGGCAGTTATGCAGCTGATGCGTCACGATTTTTAACCACTTTCACCACGTTGTGATCTTCAAGTTCATAACGTGTACTGTCAGGACCCATTGTGAGCTTGTAGATCAGCAGTTTTTTTTTATTCAAAATGTTTGAATAGGGCTTACGTAGTTACATTTAAAAAATTATGTATCTATCAAAAATGTGTTTGTGTTCGTATTTTGTGCTTATAAGTTAAATGTTCTCAAATAGAAACGTTGACAAAATATCGGTAAAAACATTGGTGCATTGGTAGTCGGTGGTCTAGGACTAAAATCGGTATCGGACACAACAACTCCCATCGGGCTGTACTGACCTGTTTTTTCCTCACAGACCCAGGTGGGAGGGAAGAAGACCAGTGTGATCCTGCAGAAGCTTACCCCTGACACACCTTACCGCATCACCCTGGCATCTGTTTATGCCAACGGAGACAGCAGGAACATCTCTGGACAAGGAAAGACCAGTAAGAAGATGTTTTTTTATTTGTTTTTGTTCATCCTATTTATAAGGAAGTGATCTCACAGCCAGTATCTCCCAATGTACCTCTCATCGCAATGTACCTCTCATCCCAATGTACCTCTCATCCCAATGTACCTCTCATCCTAATGTACCTCTCATCCCAATTTACCTCTCATCCCAATGTACCTCTCATCCCTTGTCTGCTTTTCATCATCAACTGAACATTGATTACAGATACGGCCTTTCGGTAATGCTCTCTCTACATCATACAATTACACAAATTTCAGCCTTGGAGCTGCCTAGATCAACTGATTCTTCTATTGATAGCAGCTGAGGAGCTGCCGCTTCCACAGAGCAGTTGTGTGTCTTGCTAAGTGGCACCTCAGCAGCTGTTGTGGGAATGGAGAGTGTTGTTGTCATGCACTCTCCCATTCACCCATGCCAATCTGGATAGTCAAACCCACCAACCTTCTGGTCACAAGTCCCAGTTTTCTAACCTTGAGACAGCTTTGGACCAATCGTGCATTTTAAGAATGTCCCTGTGTACAGACGACTTGTACCTTCTGTGTAGTATGGGATTTGGACCAGTGACCTTCTTGTGAATCTGGCCAGAAGCCCATTTCTCTGGTGTTTTGCCGTGTTCCATCAGAGCCTCTGGGTGGCGTGAAGAACCTGCAGGTGTTGAACCCCACCATGAGCACTCTTGATGTGAGCTGGGAGCCTGCCGAGGGGAAGGTGACGGAGTACAAAGTGCTTTATGTGCCCACCGCTGGAGGAGCTGAGAGCATGGTAGGACTGGTAGGAACCAGTCAGATTAACTTTAGACACAAATACTGTATGCACAGTCAAATGCTGTCCTTTCTCAATGAATGTGCAGAAATGCATAGGGTCCCAATCGTGAAATCTGAACCTACAGTACACCCTTGAAGAAGAGAACAACGTACTGTACAACTAGAGTCTTCTGCAATTCACTAGAGTCTTCTACAATTCACCACAGTTTGGATTTAAATGGATTGCTCAAGGGCACATCTGCAGTCCCTTATACATGTCCTCTGTTACAACAATCAGGAACAAGTGTCAGGGTCTACCACCAACACTGTGCTGCAAGGCCTTCTACCCGACACGCTGTACACGGTTTCACTGGTGCCGGTCTACGCCGAGGGAGATGGCAAGAAGATGTCTGAGAATGGAAAGACAAGTAAGACTGGCTCACTCATCAACTCCCAAATGACAAAACTCCAAATTCTGCCTTATTACGAAAGTCTTCTTCTTCTTTTGGCTAATTCCCATCGGGGTTGCCGACAGCAGATGATCTGTGTTTGATCATCTGCTTCTGTTCTCTGTATCTTCCTCGGTCACTCCAGCCACCTGTCTGTCCTCTCTCACCGAATCCATAAACCTCTTACAGTACGTTTTAACAGCGGGCGACTCTCCGGACGATCGCCGGACGACATCGTCCAAAAGATAAATGAAATCCATCTTTTCAGATCAACATCGTCCCCCCGCCCACTTCGCCTCTTCGCCCAGCTATCGCCAGTAGTTTCCGGCTCTAATAGACATATAATGCACTTCCGGAGAATACTCTCCTGAATCGCCCGCTGTTAAAACGCACCGTTAGGCTTTCCTCTTCTCCTCTTGCCCGGTAGCTCCATCTTCAGCATCCTTCTCCCAATGTACCTCTCATCCCTTGTCTGCACATGTCCAAAACATCTCAACCTCGCCCGTCTTGTTTTATCCCCAAACCTTCTCATTTGGGCTGATCCTCTAATGTAGTCATTTCTGATCCAGTCACTGAGAATCGTAGCATCCTCCTATATAAATATATATATATATATATATATATATATATATATATATATATATATATATATATATCGTAGGCACTCCTATATATATATATATTTATATATATATATATTCTGTCATTCATTATACCTATATTATAATGAAGTGATTCCCTGATTATCAAAATAATTATACAACACTATTATTACGACTTGTACAACTATTATTTCAACTGAACCAAAACAATACAATTATATGCATGCAGATATGTACTTAAAGGGTGCACGTTCAACAGTGCAGAATGCATGGGTGTCATTAACAATAAACCTTGTAACGGTAGGATGACAACTCTTTCGTCGTTATCCTCCCAGCTGCTGCCAGCGTGAAGTGACATGGTGACTGTTGCTGGTCTTGTGGTAACCGGAATTTGTGCGGACTAGTTGTACCTCCTGTGTATTGTGGGATTTGAAACGGTGACCTTCATGTCTCTGGTGTTTTGCCATGTTCTATCAGAGCCTCTTGGTGGAGTGAAGAACCTGCAGGTGTCGGACCCCACCATGAGCACTCTTAATGTGCGCTGGGAGCCCGCCGAGGGAAAAGTGAAGGAGTACAAAGTGCTGTATGTGCCTGCCGCTGGAGGAGCTGAGAGCATGGTAGTCAGCTTAACTTTAGACACAAATACTGTATGCACAGTATACAACTAGAGTCTTCTTCAATTTCACCACAGTTTGGATTTAAATGGATTGCTCAAGGGCACTTCTGCAGTCCCTTATACATGTCCTCTGTTACAACAATCAGGAACAAGTGTCAGGGTCCACCACCGACACTGTGCTGCAAGGCCTTCTACCCGACACGCTGTACACGGTCTCACTGGTGCCGGTCTACGCCGAGGGAGATGGCAAGAAGATGTCTGAGAATGGAAAGACAAGTAAGACTGGCTCATTCGTCAACTCCCAAATGACACAACTTCTTATTACAAAAGTCTTCTTCTTATTCTTTTGGCTAATTCCCATCGGGGTTGCCGACAGCAGATGATCTGTGTTTGATCATCTGCTTTTGTTCTCTGTGTCTTCCTCGGTCACTCCAGCCCACCTGTCTGTCCTCTCTCACCGAGTCCATAAACCTCCTCTTAGGCTTTCCTCTTCTCCTCTTGCCCGGTAGCTCCATCTTCAGCATCCTTCTCCCAATGTACCTCTCATCCCTTGTCTGCACATGTCCAAAACATCTCAACCTCGCCCGTCTTGTTTTATCCCCAAACCTTCTAATTTGGGCTGATCCTCTAATGTAGTCATTTCTGATCCAGTCACTCCTAATGAGAATCGTAGCATCCTCAATTCTGCCACGTCCAACTCCGCCTCCTGTCTTATTACAAAAGTAACAAGCACTAAGTATAAATGCAACATCACATACTGTACTGAACATACATTAGTCATAAACGACCAGTCTTCTGCTGATGTCCATTTAGCAGCTCCACTGCAATAGGCTAATGTCTCATTTGTACTTAGTTGCATGCTGTTGTCGCGCACTGACATTTGCCAATCTAGGTCACAACGCGTCACACTGGGATGCTTTGTGAGATTGTATATCCGCTATTTTCAGTACACAACACGATGCCCAATTGGGTGTAACTCAGGCTTAAGTGCCTTGCTCAAGGGTGACTTAACAGTAGTTGTTTTGGGGAGGGAGAGCTATTGTCATTTACTTCAACACATACATTATGCTAGCTAATGCTGTACATTCAAACCAACAACCTTCTTAAGACAACCTGGCCAATCTTGCATTCATCCTGACAATTTGTGCGGACTAGTTGTACCTCCTATGTGTTGTGGGATTTGAAACGGTGACCTTCATTTCTCTGGTGTTTTGCCATGTTCTATCAGAGCCTCTTGGTGGAGCGAGGAACCTGCAGGTGTCGAACCCCACCATGAGCACTCTTGATGTGCGCTGGGAGCCCGCCGAGGGGAAGGTGACGGAGTACAAAGTGCTGTATGTGCCTGTCGCTGGAGGAGCTGAGAGCATGGTAGGACTGGTAGGAACCAGTCAGCTTAACTTTAGACACAAATACTGTATGCACAGTCAAATGCTGTCCTTTCTCAATGAATGTGCAGAAATGCATAGGGTCCCAATCGTGAAATCTGAACCTACAGTACACCCTTGCAGAAGAGAACAACTTACTGTACAACTAGAGTCTTCTGCAATTCACTAGTCTTCTACAATTTCACCACAGTTTGGATTTAAATGGATTGCTCAAGGGCATCTCTGGAGTCCCTTATACATGTCCTCTGTTACAACAATCAGGAACAAGTGTCAGGGTCTACCACCAACACTGTGCTGCGAGGCCTTCAACCCGACACGCTGTACACGGTTTCAGTTGTGCCTGTCTACGCCGGGGGAGATGGCAAGAAGATGTCTGAGAATGGAAAGACAAGTAAGACTGGCTCACTCATCAACTCCTAAATGACAAAACTCCAAATTCTGCCTTATTACAAAAGTCTTCTTATTTTGGCTAATTCCCATCGGGGTTGCCGACAGCAGATGATCTGTCTGATCATCTGCTGTTCTCTGTGTCTTCCTCGGTCACTCCAGCCACCTGTCTGTCCTCTCTCACCGAGTCCATAAACTCTCCTCTTGCCCGGTAGCTCCATCTTCAGCATCCTTCTCCCAATGTACCTCTCATCCCTTGTCTGCACATGTCCAAACCATCTCAACCTCGCCTCTCTGGTTTTATCCCCAAACCTTCTAATTTGGGATGATCCTCTAATGTAGTCATTTCTGATCCAGTCACTCCTAATGAGAATCGTAGCATCCTCAATTCTGCCACCTCCAACTCCGCCTCCTGTCTTATTACAAAAGTAACAAGCACTAAGGGGCACAGTCTAAGTGGCACAGTCGGTAGCACTGACGCCTTACAGGTAGAAGGTCCTGGGTTTGATTCCCGCCGGGGACGCTGTGGGCGCTGGGGTCGTGTCCTCTCCTCCGCATCATCAGTGCCCAAACCCTAGGTGGGGTTGGCGAAAGGGCCTACTCTGTGTGGAGTTTGCATGTTCTCCCCGTGTCCCTAGGGTAGTTACCCTCACTAAAAACATGCAGTAATCCTGGTCTCTATACTGCCTCCCCCTGGTCAGCCGGGGCGCCTGATGGAGGGGAAAGGAACTGGTTGGAATAACGTGTTCCTTTCACGCGCTACATCCTACCGGGGAAACTCCCCCCTGTCAGGTGATAAGAAGCGGCTTGCTAGCTCCTCATGCATGCGTTCTGGGCTCTCCCTAGGCTGGCAGAGGGAGTGTAGCGGCCAGGATTACATAGGCAATTGGCACTGGGTGAAAAAATGGGTTACAAAATTGTGGGATAAAATTATATTAAAGACAGGGTGCTGTGATTTTCAGAGATCCCCCCCCCTAAAACATAATCATCAGGTATTATGGTTATACTAGGAGGAAGATTTAAGATGGATTTAAAGTGTACAGAAAGTGTTATTTAATTATGTTTTTATGTGGACACGCCTCCAGTTCATTAAGTATACCTGGTTCTCACCTTAGCACCTCCTCCACCACCTTAGCACCACCCACCTGTCCTAGTCCCTCCTCCTCATGCCCACACCTGTTGTGTTATGATAATGAGGGGTCAGGGTATAATTTTACTGTGTCATTAAAGTGCTGTTTTTCTATTGGCACGTTTGACCCTCAAGGTTTCAGCCTCCAGGAAGAAACTCAAAACAGTCAGAGAAGACATAAAACACCATAAAAACACCACCCGGGGGCTTAATGAAGTTCTATCAACCTCATAGACACAGAAAAAGTGCAAAGCCATGGCACCACCTCTTTAAAAGAAAAGTAACAAGCACTAAGTATAAATGCAACATCACATACTTTACTGAACATACATTAGTCGATTAATAATGTCCATTGAGCAGCTCCACTGGAATAGGTTAATATCTCATTTGCACTTAGTTACATGCTGTTGTCGTGCACTGACATTTGCAAGTCTAGCTCACAACGCACACGTCACACTGGGATGCTTTGTGAGATTGTATATCAGCTATTTTCAGTACACAACACAATGCCCAATTGGGTATAACTCAGGCTTAAGTGCCTTGCTCAAGGGTGACTTAACAGTAGTTGTTTTGTGGAGGGAGAGCTATTCTCATTTACTTCAACACATACATTATGCTAGCTAATGTGTATATCCAAACCAACAACCTTCTCAAGACAACCTGGCCAATCTTGCATTCATCCTGACAATTTGTGCGGACTAGTTGTACCATTGTACTGCTGTGGGATTTGAAACGGTGACCTTCATTTCTCTGGTGTTTTGCCGTGTTTCATCAGAGCCTCTGGGTGGAGTGAAGAACCTGCAGGTGTTGAACCCCACCATGAGCACTCTTAACGTGCGCTGGGAGCCCGCCGAGGGGAAGGTGAAGGAGTACAAAGTGCTGTATGTGCCTGCCGCTGGAGGAGCTGAGAGCATGGTAGGATGTTCATTACGCTGATGACGACTCGCACTACACTTGACATTACATTACAGTTACAAGATCATTGAGTTTTAGTGCATTGCGAGTGTGGAATGATTAAAAAGAAAATCCCTGGTTGAAAGATTTTACGACCAAAATTCAAACGTCTATTCTTATACTGCTAATGCATGTCCTCTCCTGTTGTACTAATCAGGACACAGTGTCGGGGTCTACCACCAACACTGTGCTGCGAAATCTAAAGCCTGACACGCTGTACACGGTCTCACTGGTACCAGTCTACTCCGAGGGAGACGGAAAGAAGATGGCTGAGAATGGAAAGACAAGTAAGACATCCTCACTCAAAAGCTCCTAAATGTGCTCTAGTGCCGAATTCACACCAGGTAGCTATTTCAACCACTGCATTTTTCTACTAAATGGGTGTGTGCAAAGGCTTATGTCACCTTTGTGTGTACATCTAGTCCACCCCTAGTTTCAACCACAGTGTGCTTTTGGTTGGCTGCAGCTCTGCCTTGCTGCACAGCGGCAGCTGAAAAGTTGAACTTTTCTCACCGTTGCTGCACCACTTTTTGCTGGCTCTGCCTCCTGGGCAGCGCTCATTCCTCACCATAGACCAGTGGTTCCCAAACCTTTTAGCTCAAGACCCAAAAGAGAGATTAGATGTTTGCCCGGGACCCAAATTAGTGAAAATAGCAGATCTACAAGCTCACAACGTGTTGCTTCGCGCAGCGTTGTGAGCTTGTAGATCTGCTATTTTCACTACTTCTTACACATTTCTTTTTTGTATTATTTATTGAAATTATTCTATTTTCTGGTTTTATTTGTGAAATACTTTAGAAAAATTTTGGAATTGTTTTTAATTGATGAAAAGTTGGGATTTTTTTAAATTTAAACTTGAAATTGAAAGTTGTGGCAGATTTTATTTGTCAAGCTTAGGAGAGAAGACAGAACACTGTATAATTCTGAGCTGTAATTGAATGTGTTATGTGAATATACTGAAAACATGCTGTATAAGCGTAAAATGGTGTCTTAATTGGGCGTTAAGCCGCCCGCCCATTGATATCTCTGAGCTGAAATGACATTGACCTCTTGACCAGGGCCGTTGGGAGGAGCCAAGAACCTGAGAGTGACGGACCCCACCATGACCTCCCTCACCGTGCACTGGGACCCTGCTGATGGAGCGGTCCGGCAGTACAAGGTCTTCTATGTCCCAGTCGCCGGTGGCCCAGAGGAGATGGTGTGTATACATGGATGAATGCACTGCATACTATCAATGAAGTTACAGAAATCCTTCCAATGAGAGCTGATTTTAATACCTTTTAATAGTGGCTTTGTTCCCGCAAGAGACATGCTAGTAGTTTGGTTTACAATACAATGCAGTTCCACGGTGTACAAAATACTGCAGCACATTACCAATTTTGCACTCTACCTCTTTCCACATGTCCCAGTCACCTTATGAAAAATCCTTTTTGATCCTTCTCCTGTCCTTCATCTGTCATCTGATATTCCACATGTGGTCTCAGTTCCATTCCTGTGGAGAACCATTAATACAGCCAGGTGTCGAAATCAAAAATGTGTCCCTCGTTAGACGGCTAGAGTAACACCCAGCATTGAGCGTAATTTATGCTTTGGCGGAAAAGTGTCAAGCATGGACCGTATTTTTCGCCGAATCATAAATTAGTGTAGGCTTTAGTCTGGGGCCCCCCACGACCGGAGCTGAGCACCACTTACTCAAACCAACTATTTTTACAACCCTGTTTGAATAGGAACAAGTCCCTGCAGGCACCCATACCGTTGTCCTCAGGAACCTGAAGCCCGACACTCCATACACGGTGTCAGTGCAACCCGTCTACCCCGCCAGAGAGGGCAAACGCCAGTCCGAGAATGGAAAGACATGTAAGTCACATGGGAACATATATGTGGGGATGTAAATCTATCACATACTTGGTTAAGCCTTTTTGCCTTCTTTAAAAGACCAGACTTTAAGCGACCGCCCCCCTTTATCTTGATCATGCCTTATTAGTATTCATTAAATTACATTATATTATTATTACTTTTTATCCGTCTTGGTTTTTATTATATCCCTTATGCTATTGTTGTGTCCTGTTTGCACAGTTTTTCAGACCTTCCCACGCTTTCATTTCCCTGTACCTGTATGAGTTGTGACAAATACATTATCTTTGTCTGAAGTTATCTGACTTGATTGGAAGTGGTATTGGTTTAACAAGTAAGGAAATGGAGGTATTTTCTCGTCCCCAGGGGAGGGGCAATTACTATTACTGCTTCACCCAGCAGAAGGCTGCTCAGAAGGCTCAGATGAGAGCACAGGGGGGAGGGTGTTAAGTTTATTGCTCAGGGACATTTTGACACGTAGTCTGGGCGATTTTATATTTACAACTTTAGGAATCAATTACATATAATGCTGAAAATTATGATTGTTTTCCCTCTTACAGTGCCTTTGGGTGGAGCGAGAAACCTACAGGTGACCGACCCAACCTTCACCACTCTGGCAGTGAGCTGGGACCCAGCCGATGGCAATGTACAGGGTTACAAAGTCATCTATACTCCCACTGATGGAGGAATGGAGATTGTGGTAAGAATACGTCTCCCATCAAAATAATAAAAACAAACAAAATGAATCTCATCGCTGACGTTGTGACGTCACACTTGGTGACAGCGTAATCCCTCCATGTAACTCTCAAACAATAGCACCCACAATAACACTTAGAAAAACAAATCCCGTCATTGCAGGGATTGTGCTTTCACAAGCTTGACTTGAGAAGCTGAAATTGTAGTGTGTGTGTGTGTGTGTGTGTGTGTGTGTGTGTGTGTGTGTGTGTGTGTGTGTGTGTGTGTGTGTGTGTGTGTGTGTGTGTGTGTGTGTGTGTGTGTGTGTGTGTGTGTGTGTGTGCGCGCGCGTGTGCGTGTGCGCGCGCGAGCGGAACTTGATAATTAGAGAAACCAGGGGCTTGCCGTCAGCTCCATTGCGGCCGTGGAGTGGTTCAGGCTGGTTGGAAGTTAACACAGTGTGAACAGCCATGTAGTCACAACCCAAGCGCACGCTGGCGGCCACATTGGCCTGCTGGTGTGAATCTATGGCACGAGATGAAAGCCTTCCTCGAATTGGCTCGCTCACCCTACTGGTCTATGCCCACTGCCTCTCACTCTCAATCATCCGCTGCGTCAAGATAAACTGGAGAGGTTTTGACCAGAAGGAGGCGGAGGGCTTTTCTTTAGCGTGTCAGACTGCGAAGATGGAATCTGACACATTCCTCCCGTATCTACCAAGGCACTTGAATAGAGAAGCACATAATGTAGGGGAAACAATTGGCTACATGAGTGAAGAAAGCTTGGATGACAAGACCCACATGTTTCAGCTACCATAGCCTTCATCAGGTGTCATCTGTTTTTTTGAAGATGATTCATTTTCACGTACTGTCAGTGGTGGAAAAAGTACTTTACTTAAGTAAAAGTATCAATACTGCGATCTAGAAGTACTCTGTTCCAAGTAAAAGTCCGGAATTCAAAATTTACTTGAGTAAAAGTACAAAGGTTTTGGTATCAAAATGTACTTAAAGTACCAAAGTAAAAGTACTAAAATGTTTGAAAATAGCAGATCTACAAGCTCACAACGCGTTGCGATGCGACGCGCTGTGAGCTTGTAGATCGGCTATTTTCAAATAGCCTTGGTATAAAATAGGGCTAAAGTGGTTAATGTATGTTTTATATGTAATATATTTATATCTGCAAAGTAACTAGTAGGCTAGTCACTAGCCTACTAGCCTACTAGTCACTAGCCTACTAGTTACTAGCCGCTAGTGGAGTAAATGTACAATATTTGCCTCTGAGATGTAGTGGAGTAGAAGTAAAAGTATAGACAATTGGAAGTACTCCGGTAAAGTAAAAGTACCTCAAAATTACAGTACTCAAGGACACCAGTCGGGCACATAGTCGGACGTAGAGAATCAAACCTGGGACCTTTTGGTTATAAAATGGTCCGCCAGGCAACCCACTATACTCTATACTGTATAGTGCTCCATGAAGCTTAAAGCAGCAATCCATAGTTTCATGTCCTCTCCCGATGGAGAGAGCTAATTGCTACTTTAACACTTGGGATTCAAACCAGGGTTTTTTGGGTGGGAGACCAAACTCAGAGGGAATCCACTTTTGGCCTGGTGAAATACTGGACTTATGAGCTTCCGGCAGGGCTACTTGTCAACCAGTACCTGTGTCCTACCCCGACAGCAGGGTCAATAAGCAGCAGCAAATTTCACAATGGAAGAGTAGGGAGACCACCTCCAACTACTGCAGATGTATTAGTTATATTGTATTACCATACTCAAAATTACCATACTTAAAATAAGTTCTGGATTGCAACTTTAAGATAGTTAACTACCTGAGAAGCCTAAATTAAAAATGTATATTGTTAAGAAACATTTACTATCACTATCATTATTATCGGTATATAAAGACAGATTTTGCAGGGCAGTGTAGTTGTGAATTTCTACTCACAGGTTTACTGACTGGACATCTCAGTTTGGAATTTAACTCAGGGGATTGGACCTGTTGCTCCTAAACACTTGTGCACCCTGCTGTCCGGTGTATACACAGTAAAGTCCTCAGTGTTAATTAAACAATTTGTAACTCTGAGAGGGCGCAAATGTAAGACAAGTGTCCATTTGGTTACATAATTATGTTTACCGTCAGAGTTAAATGAACACTGAGGATTTTCAAGTATAGTAATGGCAGCATCTAATTCACCTTGTCTTCTCGCCCTTTCTGTTTTTTGTTTCTTTTAGGAGCAAGTCTCGGAGAGCACGACTAAAACTGTGCTGGAGAAACTTCTTCCAGAAACCTTTTACACCATCACTGTGATCCCTGTCTATGCAGAGGGGGATGGAGCCAGCCTGACTGACAAGGGCAAGACAAGTACGTGGGCCTTCGTAACACATTACAAACGCCTGTGAGCAACAAACAATGGGCTAATGTTTTTTCCGTTAAAGAAAAAAAAGGGGAAAAGAAAGAGAGAATATTGATAATATTAGGCTGAGTTTTGAATCTGACTTAATGGAAAAATGTAATGGAAACAAGCTATCTTCCCCATCCCCCCACCCCCTCCATTCTCGTGTAAGACATTTGGAACAAATTGCTCCCCGGATGCCAGTAATCCATGGCTAGACAACAGCTGTGTGACAACATTGAGCTGGACTGACTGACCAAAAAAAGTCTTCCCATCTCTAAAGTCTTCCAGTTTTATCTTCTTCTTATTTTCCTTCTTCTTCTTCTCCTTCTGCTTTGATTGATTGAATACTTAATTAGCAGTTTGCAAAAAGAAAGCACAGGAAAGTACAGTTCAATACAAGGTCTGCTAAGAGGATTTTAAACCCAAGAAAGCATATGGCTAGTTTCCATTGGGGTCCTTTGCACTCAATTCATCCATTCTCCTTCTTCTTCTTCTTTGTCATTGACTTCCTACTCCTCTGTCCTCAGAGCCCCTGGGTTATGCCAAGAACCTGCAGGTCACAGATCCCACCACCAGCACCCTAAACGTGCGCTGGGACGCGGCAGAGGGGAACGTGCGCGAGTACATCGTGATCTGGGTGCCAGCTGCTGGAGGGGAGCAGGATGTGGTAAGAACCTTCTCTCCAAGCAACCCGCTCCTCCTCTTTTTACTGTTTAAGGATGTTCTGTTTTGAACCGTCATTGTACAGTAGCAAGCTGACTGAGACCACATTCAAGCTCAGCGTTGTACTGATTTCTATTTTCATTAATGCCAAAGACATACTTTTTAACCTAGGCAGGAAAGTTCACCAACAACTTTCTTATTGGCACTTCTGTTGTGGAGACTGGCTTGATGCCGTGTGCGTGTGCTTGTGCGTGTGCGTGTGTGTGCACTCTGTTCCGGGCGTAACTCAGAAAGCGCCCGACTGTTCGGCCGGACTTAGCATTAACGTTTGCATTAACATAAAGCCAATATATGTGACAGCGAATGCATTGGAACAGAAAGTAGACAAAAGCAATAATACGGAAGTATGTGATGGCAGTAATGTTGGGATGGAGGAGGAGAAGGAAAGCATCCTTTCAAATTCAAAGAAAAGTGGGAGAGAACAGAAGGTACAGTGTGGGAAGTAGTTGTATGATGACCATGAACTGTATTCCCGACTTGCATTGTTCATGACATGCATGGCCCAGTGTAGTCCGTCTAGTTTTACTAATGCAAGATGCATTGTTCCTAATATATAATTAAGCTTGAAAGTGTACTTATGAAGCAATTAGATGCAGTATGGCTGTGTAATTTGTTTTATTAATAGTATACAAGACACTATACACACTTGTTTAAAGTGTTACTTAAATAGGAAAGTTGACTAGGAGGTGAGATTCCGGTTATTCAGCATTGTGTACTAAACTTACATTTTTACTAATGCGAGACATATTCTGTTTTTAACCTTTATTTATTCAGACATTTTGACTGAGAACACATTCAGATGCATGGTTGTGTACTATATGTTAACAAACAACATACAACATGTTCTTTTGAACCTTCTATTTAACCAGACAACTTGACCAAGAACACATTCCGTACACGGTCATGTGCAGTGTGGCTGTTTGTCTGTCTCTAACACAAGACATGCTATTTTAAACCCTTAACAGACTGAGGCAAGTGCCTTAGAACAGAACACATTTTTCTTTACGCTGATGGTTTAATGGATTGATGTTGGGATCAAAGGTAAGGGTAGTTATTGATGGCATGCTGTCTTCATCTATGAAATGTGGCCTTGGTGCAGGCTGGAAAGTCCTCCTTGAGGCTTGAGAGTTCTTGTCTGGGTGCCAAACTGACTTCGCAAGCTTGTTTTAGATGCTGTTTGTCTTTCCTGCAGTTGCAAGCACCTTGCAATGGATTTGGGCAATATATCGATATTATATCAATATCATAATATGAGACTACTGTAGATATGGTCTGGGATTTTAGATATTGTGATATCGTGATATGGCATAAGTGTTGTCCTTGTTTTAATCACTTAAGCCATATTGAATACTTCCCAAATGTTTCAGAAATAGCCCATCTACAAATTCACAATTCGCCGTGAGCTTGTAGATCTGCTATCTTTGCTATTAAAAAAAATATATATATATTGTAGCAATACGATACTATCATTACAATATTGAGGTATTTGGTCAAGAATATTGTGAATTGTGTCAATATTACCCAGCCCTATAGCTTATAATGTCTTAAAAAAGACAGTTGTGGCTGATTTTTGCCTTATGCATCTGTGCTTAGGACCAGGTGTCTGGAACCACCACCAACATGCTTCTGAAGAACCTCGAATCCGACACGGAATACACTGTCTCTGTGGTAGCCGTTTACCATGAAATGGAGGGTTTACCTCAGTCCAAGAACGGCAAGACAAGTGAGTACAATAGTAAAGTTTGTGTGTGTGGATTCACAAGAAAAGAAAACCTGACAGCAAAATGGCAATTATTCGACGTTTAAGTGTTGCAATATAATCACCATTATCGTAGATCCTATTGGTGGTGTGAAGAACCTGAAGGTGAAGGACCCAACCATCTCCACTCTGACAGTGAGCTGGGAGCCCGCGGTGGGCAATGTGCGCGAGTACAAGGTCTTCTACGCTGCCAAGCCTGATGGCCCTGAACAGATGGTACGACTTGCACAAGTCTTTAATAATTGTATTTCTTAATGACTTAATGAGGTATACCAGACAGCTTGTAGATCTGCTATTTTCGCCGAATGTTCTCCAATTATGACATTTCAAGAATAGGGTGAGTGGGGCTCATGTGGTTAACTGCGTAACTGTACAAGAAGAAAAGCACAGTCACTGCTCACAATAATCACACCATTACAAAGCAAACTGTAATTTCCCACGGCTGGTGCCAATACCTGTTATATGTTTATAAATATCTCGATAATATATTCGAGAGGCAAAATTTTACTGCATACTAAAACACAAGAGTCGCTGAGTTATTGAGTTTACTGAGTCTTTACTCTTTACTGCCTCGTGCTCGCCCTAAACGAATCATGCCACCACGCTGCTGACAGTGTGTCCCTTAAACTTTTCCGCTGAGGTGACCCAGTAGGGCTCGCCTGACAGCGAGTTCCTGGGTTTGATACGGCCTGTCAGACCATTTGCTGCATATCACTCCCCTACGCTCTCTCTCTCTCTCCACTAGTATATCTAGTCTCTCAAGCCAGACAATTCTTCCACAATCTTTAAATGCTACAGAGAGTTTGTAATCATGCCCCCTAAAATTTCATTTATGTCCACGAAAAACATTTCTTTAAATTGTATACAAGCTACGCCAGTGATTCTCAGTGGATTCCAGGGACTCTCTGGGTTCATTTAGGTGATCTAAATTGACCCTTACAAGTCTGTAACTCTTGACAGTATACAAATGGAACCAAAACGGGTCCATTTGTATACTGTCAGAGTAATGGGAGACCTTGAAATGTAAAAGTTTGAGAACCATTGAGCTACGCGACTGCAAGACAAAACAGAAGTGGGAGGGAGGCGGTCATCGGCTTTTCAACACTTTTCAATGTGCAGACTGCCAACAATGTGTCCCGAGAGGTTACTATCTATCTATTAAAAAAGAGAAGTCCCAAAATATAATAAATAAAATGAAATAAAAATAAACCTTTCTGCTGAACAGGACCAAGTGTCCGCAGGCACCACCACCACCATCCTGAAGAACCTGAATGCCAACACTGTCTACAATGTGTCCGTCGTGCCAATCTACCCAGATGTGGAGGGCATTCGCCAGTCAGAGAAGGGCAAGACAAGTGAGTGGCTCACCACCTGGGGGCTCATATGCTGGGCATCCAGCACCCACAACTAAGGAGTGCAAAAGGTCACAAAGGTCACGGGCCGGTACTGTTGCAACCCAGTATTTCCCAAACATAGGACCATGACCCATTTTGGGTCACAGACCCTTTTTAAAGGTCGTGAGTGTATATCTTTTTTTTTTTACCTTGACAAAACTTTTCAAAATGTTTTATCAAAATGTTTTCAAAGATTTTAGAAAAAAATGTATCTCAATGTAAAAAAAAAAAAGGGGAAAAAATTCAGTGATTAAGAAATAACAAATAATTGCGTCACGTTTTAAGCTTGTAGATCGGCTATTTTGCACTACTTTTTGAAACGGGGCTTAAGTGATTCACAATGCAATTTTTGAAAATCTTAGTTCCGGGGAGACACCAAAGTTTTGGGTCTCGAGCTAAAAAGTTTGGGAACCCCTCTTGATGATGATGTTTTCCTGCCCCGTTTCAGAGCCCCTGGGTGCAGTGAAGAACATGCGGGTGACCGACCCCACCGTCAACTCTCTGAGGGTCCGCTGGGACGCTGCCGAGGGAGATGTGAGGCAGTACAACGTCATCTACGCCCCACTAGCTGGAGGACCCGAAGTCATGGTATTTACCAACGATGTCCTCTGTGTCTATGTTTCTGAGAGAGCCTCTTGATTCATGACAATCCTTTATTACTGAAAGAAAAATCGTAAAAAGATGTTGATCATTTTTTGGCAAAATGTTGTATAGAGTGTTTGTTGCAACAGGGGTCTCCCCGTCTCTCCAGCTCTTTACTAAACAAAACAAACATTTTCAATTGAACCCAATTAGGGGAGAGAACTCATACAAGATACAGGATAAATGAGTGAAGTTGGAAGTGATGAAACGAATAAATGAGCAGACTAAATTGGAACTGGAACACAAGCTGATAAATGGTTTTCATATCACATCCCCCATCGACCCACATTCAAATCCTGTCCTTTGTAGACAATGTGCTGTTGTGACAATGTTATAAAAAAGGTTTACAAAGCACACACATCCAAATGATAAAATACCAAGTGCAGGACAGAAGAACGTGAAAACAGAAAAGTTCAAATGACCACCAAAGGTGAGGTTTCGAACACCAAGTCTGAGGAAGAGCTCGGTGCTCGAAACCTCACCTTTGGTGGTCATTTAATAAAGTGTCCATGGGGGCATGATACAGTATGCAGACTATCTTTCTATTTTGTATAGACAATTTTACAACAAGGCCAACATTTGAAACTGTAGCCACAGGCCAGACTGACAGGAATTTAAACTTCTGTGAGTGTCAAAGATTTACAGTTCATTCATTCTGCCATTTTCTTTTCCTTAGGCTCAGGTCTCTGGGATGTCCACTAACACGGTTCTGAGAGACCTAAAGCCAGACACCGAGTACAAGGTGACAGTGGTGCCTGTTTATCCCGATATGGAGGGCAAGCGCTCGTCTGAAAACGGAAAAACAAGTACGTATGAACAGAATAGCTGTATCGTGATTAGTTTTCACGGACTTACGGAGACATTTGTACACATTTAGAGTTAAAGTAAGACCCAATATTTTACTGTGTATTTACAAACCCATTGACCCCATGGGTCTGGTCATAACTCAGAATGCTGAAACTGACAGGTATCTAACGATTGTATGTCTTTGTCAGAGGCCTTGGGTGGGGTTAAGAATCTGCAGGTCACCGACCCCACAACCAGCTCCTTGAAGGTGCGCTGGGAGCCAGCGGAAGGAAACGTGCGTCAGTACCGTCTCTTCTACGTCCCCGCCTCGGGCGGAGCAGAGGACATGGTGAGACTTCAAACTGTCTTTGTTTACCTCAGAACTCACTGATTAGCCTACTGTTACATCACATGCTTATCCTTTACACTTGAATCATAACTTCCATTTTGTGTTTAACCACTTAAACCCCTATATACTTCACCGTCTGACGAATAGCGAAAATAGCGATCCAAAAGATCCAAGAGTTGTGATGTGAGCTGTTTTTGATTTTTGAACTATCATTAGTTCATTCATGGTGCAAGTACAGTAAGCTTGTAGATCTGCTATTTTCAAACATTATAGTACTTTTACTTTTGGTACTTTAAGTACATTTTGATACCAATACTTTTGTACTTTTACCCAAGTAAATTTTTAATTCCAGACTTTTGCTTGTAACAGAGTATTTCTACATTGCAGTATTGATACTTTTACTTAAGTAAAACATTTGAGTACTTTTTCCACCATTGTGATACAGTATGGATGCCGTATACCAAAATATTTCTTTGTTAACAGGAGCAAGTGTCTGGTGGTACCACCACGACCATCCTGAGGAACCTGCTGTCAGACACTCCGTACACCGTAACCGTTGTCCCCGTCTACCCAGAGGGAGAGGGCATGCGTCAGTCAGAGAATGGGAAGACACGTAAGTCATGAGCTCTGTCTTTCCTGTCTGTCCCTGTGCATCTGTGTGCACTGTGTTGCTATGTTAGGTACACTGTATGTGAGGTCTTCTGTCTGTGGCTCATGTCTGCCAATAGTTACTGTAAAAGTGTCAATATAAAAAAAATAATTTAAATATGATTTTGATACTTTGCTGGACTGAAGCAACTGACACGAGCTTGCCATTCTCTCATGCCTTTATAGTAAATGTGCTATTTTCAGATGGTTCCATTCTGTAACTCCTGCAGTGTACTGAGCTGCTTCTGTCCTGCCAAAAGTATTACTGGTGCAGTCATGGATGGCACAGTATTTTGTTCTGTAGCTTTTAGTGGTATAACTTTTGTAGATATCAGACATAAATCCTTCAATATTTTTAATCCACTTATTACAGACCAGTTGCTTGACATACAGGTATAGGTGTGTTGCACCCTTTGATGAGCAATTATCCCTCCTCATCCCATAAAGAGACGTTGAGGTCTACAGTGTAAATGTTGCTATAAACTCATCACTAGAGCACTGACCCAGCAGCCAGATATGATCTTTTCCTATACACACAATAGCGTAAATGGAAATGGTGTGTATTTCATGTTGATGGAACCAAAGTGGAACTTGTATCTCACCAGATGAATTTAATTCCAAATCAAAATAGTCACCATATCCAAAAAGAAACTCTTCATAAACACCTAAAATTCAATGATAAACCCTAAGTAATTTTTCTTCCCCAAAATGGCCACGTGGTATTTTGGGAATGAACTCTTCCATTGTTGTTTGCCATGTCTTTTAGGCTTCACATCTTATTTTGTGAATTAGATTTGTTCCTGCCCAAATGGCTTGCCATGCCCAGTCAGCAGAACTTGATTCCAAAGCAGTAATTAGAGCTGTGGTTCCGAGCTCATGGTGCTTAATGATGCCACAAAAGGCTCCACAACTCCAGTGGAGCAAATATCGAAAGCTGCTAAAGGGATTTTTTTTTTTTTTTTTACTATAAAGGCTCAGCTGATTTACTGCAGGTCGTATCTGGATGAGATGTTCTTTGATAGCAACCCAAATATGAGGAATGTTATGTTTGTCCCTGACTGATCTACCAAAAGATTGGTTGATTGGTTGCGTGAACGGATTTTAAAGCATTCCCAAGTCAAGGCCACAAAATCACGAGTTCCACTAGCAGATTAGTCTGGCCCGCTCGATTGGATTTCGCTGCCCCCAAAGTTGTGGGGCACCAATCAGGGCCCAGTATGCAAGGGGGGCGGGTTTATCATTTATCTTTTCTTTTTTTTTATACGCTCCTTGGAAATGCAGGTTCCACACTGAGATTCCAGACTAATATCTACGCAGTGATATTAGTCTGGCCATGCCAGGCTAGAGTTCCACCAACCTGTTCTGTTATAGTCAAATATATACTCACTCCATCTCCGTCCAACATATTTACAGTAGTGCAATTAAAGTTCTTTGAATTAGCAGTAAGTGACTCCAGTCATCCAAGAAGCTTATCACAACCTCACTACCATACAAAGGAAGTATACAAAGGCAGCATTGGCCTAAATGTTTGTCTTTTCTGTCTTTGTGAAGCTTACTCATTTTCTGGTAGTTTCTTGCTCTCTGTGTGTCTCCAACGCATTAATATAGTCTGGTCTGACATAGCACTCACTATGGATCCAGGTTGGACTGGGTGCGATATCACAGGCTGAACGCCAATCACAGCCTCACTAAACGCATGCATTAGTCAATGAGGAGGTGACTGGCTTCTTTGTTTTCGCCATGGTGCGTTTGATTATTATTACTGATTATTACCTGAATGAGATTGTGGCGTGTGCTTCATTAGCATATGCATAGATCCTGGTATACTAAATGAAGGCAAAGATAGATCCTGTAGGGATGTTTTGGAGGGAGAAAAATACTTGACATGTACATTTAGTGTTCAGTGTCAAAGGTAATGACAAGGCTTCCTTTTTGTTATTAATTGAAAAATGAGATTATGAAATGCCTCTAAATTCCTGCCTCTAGATCACCAGTACTTCTTCTGTAACAGGAGATCAACTTTGAAGTATGTCATCATTTCTTTCAGTGCTCAGGTAGTTAGAGCAGCATACCAATAGACACAAGGGACAGACTCCACCTCCCTGTTAGTAAAGTGATTATACTTTTAGGGTTTTTTTCTCTCATGAAGGAGGCAGCTAGGTCTGCTACTACCTACAACATCTCTTTTATTGGGCTGAGACGCTGAACACCAGGGAAATATGCACATCTGTTTCGGTTTAAAAGGGAAGTTAAGAGTCTTTTTTTTGCATAAAGCCAAAACTGTGCTACTTCTCTCTACGTGTTCTCCACATAGATGCTATAAAATGACTTTCCTGCAGGAGACTTTTGCTGCTGTCAGCGTTTGAGCTTCTCCCCCAGTTTAATCATGGATAACCACTTAACGCCATGTCATTCGTTGCATGACAAATAGCGAAAATAGCCGCTCTTCTACAAGCTCACAACATGTCACATTGTGACACGTTCGTGGCAATGTGAGCTTGTTGATCTGCTATTTTGGAAAATGTTTACCTATTTTTTCCACATTTTTGCCTGCATGTCCAAAGTATTAGCCACATCAGGTTAAGGTTTTCAAACCTATATAATTGATTATCAAATATTTAAAAAATAAGTTCAAAAGCTGTCAGTGTGATGTTGCATTGTTTTTGTTTGCAACAGTAAACCAGCTGGCTTTTTGAATTTTCGAACTTTTCTACACAGTTCATCTTGGAGCAGCGGTAGCTCACAGTAAATAAAAGTGGGACTCCTTTGCTGGCTGTATCTGTTGGACAGTTGCTCACGTTTCATCATTTGCTTGTGAAATGTGGCTCCTTTTTTTACTTTAGCCATGCACATGAACCTGTGACTTTATATAGGCAACTGTACCTGCTGCTATTTCATCTGCTGGATATGTGTTGTACCTGTACACGAAGCATTTCTGCCTTCCGTAGCGCTATTTATCTTTATTTGCTATTTTTTTTAATAATGCTTACAGTATGTAGATTGGACATTGGATATTTGAATTGACCATGCTTTCCTGTTATTTGACTTGTTCTGTGTTCCTTTCTTCTCAATTTTCTCTTTCCCTATTCTAACACTTCCTGTCACTGCAAATGTTGAGAGCTTTTACACCTGCAATCATGTGATGTGACGATCAAGTTCATTCTTGATTATTCCTGGCGGGCACTTTCTCCCCTCTGACTGTGACTTTGACCTTTTCAGTTCCACGCACACCGCCCAAGAACATCCAGGTGTACAACCCCACCACCAACAGCCTGAACGTCCGCTGGGAGCCTGCCACCGGCCAGGTGCAGCAGTACCGCGTCTCCTACCAGCCAGCGACGGGAGTCAAGCCCACAGAGTCTGTGAGTCACTCAGTTGCCCTCCGTCTCCCCTTCTCTCTCTCTCTCTCTCTCTCTCTCTCTCTCTCTCTCTCTCTCACTGTTAAAACACACAGGTTGTTATTAGAGATAGAATGTGCCCTCAGGATGTGGGGGAGTCCCTCCCTGGATGCTCGCACTCTCCCTAACCCTCAGATGGAGATAAGCAGGACGTTTTTGGACTGTGCACAGAATGATATTGGCACCGTCCTACAGCATAGCACTGAGCTGCAACTTTGGTGAAACTGATGTCTAAATTATGGCAAGAGAATTGAACCACTTTCAACCTGGTGTTCGTATTTTGGGCATGTTATTTTAGGCTAAAACACTTCAACATTTTCAAAATTAATTTGTCCAAAAATGTCTAAATGTAAAAAAGAAATAGTGAAAATAGCAGATCTACAAGCTTACAACATGCTGTGATGCAAGACATTGTGAGCTTGTAGATCAGCATTTTTCCCTATTCGCCTATTCGTGTCGACGAAGGAAAGAATCCCTATTCTCTCGTTTTTACTCACGAAGGACTGGAAATGGCGTGAGACCACTGAAGGGAAAGTCAAAGTGTATTGGGGCATTCTCATTGCTGGCGTGCAAAGTGTGAGTGTGCAGAGTGTTAGGAACACTTCACTAGCACCGAGTTGCACAATCTTTGGTACAAGTCCATGCCTCGCTTTTCTCGTGGCTTCAGAACACTGCTTGAACCTGTCCTGCAGGTTTGTTTGTACAAAAACAAACATGGATTTAATCCGTGGAATCAGTGAGAGATTACAGACGGGTTCACCTGGTCAGTCGATGGTGTTCCATGGGTACGGTCCAAGCATATATTATGCATGAATAGTCTAAATATAAATGCACAGCGTTCTCCTGGGCCTCACAGATGTTAAGCACGGCGGTAATCACGTTGATGTGCTTAAACGATGGAAATCCTGACTTGTCAGCTTTTTGTGTCTCTGGGATCAGCATTGATTTCACGCATGGATGCACATCTCTGGATCTCAGGGGGGAAGCGAGCAGGGCGAATTTCCCCACCAATCATTGTGACTGGAGTTTGGAAAATGTGCTCACCACACACACGCACACACATCTGTGACAGGCATCAGCGAAAAGTTCCTATGTTTTGAAGTTTTGAGGCCACGGGCCCCGTAATATGAAGCTAATGAGCCAGTTTTTGTGATTAGGCTCGTCTTTGATGCAGCTGTGTATCGCTAGGCACCGTAGAGTTCAGTATCCCCCCTAGTCACCGTTTCCTATATTTGTTTTCTCTCGCGATGGATGGATTTTATCTTCTCTACCTTTTGTTGTCCGGTCATCCGTTTTTCATCAGAGGAATGTTGGCAGTTCCATTTCTCTCTAGATGTTTCTTTTTCCATCCCTGATAGTAAAGCTGTGAGGGAGACAGAAAGCAAGAGAAAGTTTCCGGTGGGGTTTGATATTCGGCCATGATGGTACAGTCAGTGTATGTGGCTCCACAGGATGCCTTAAACCATACTCTCTCACTTAGGGCTGCAACTATTGATTCTTTTCTCAGTGATAATTCAATCGATTACTTTTGTATTAATCAAATAATGTTGAAGCGTGATTTGTTTGATAAATTCAAATTTATTTTATTTTTTTAAATTATCGATTGAATAAATCAGTTAAAATAACCGTAACCGCACCCCTAATCTGCACTCCTATTCCTCACACCCCTTAATTTATAACCCATAGTATGACGATGTTGCTTGCCGAAAAGAACAGATTTTCAAGCTAACGTGTTGCAGGAAAAAAAAGCAAGCAACACCGTCATGTAATGTATGAATTGAGCTTTGCTACAGTCTTCTGAGAGATGAGATTAAAGCTGAGAGCAAAACACTGTACGGGAGACACAGGAGAGAAGGCAATGATGGGATTTAATCCCTAGGATTTTATCCCATTCTTTCCCATTGTATACATACAGAAATCAGTCAGTCAAAGCCTGTTTACAAACCTACAGTACCCAGCACTACACAAGTCCAAAAACCAACAAGTGCCTAAGAGAGAAGCCGACCACAGTTCAACAAGCAGATGCTTTTCCCATGACGTAAGGGCCCTGGTGTTATGGGCCACATTGTCTAAAAGCACAGGACAGAAGATGGACATGGTAATCCCGGTGATAAAAGACAAAAAACAAACGTGTTGTTTGTTAGAACGCGCGGTGAGCTACGTGCCGAGACATGCTCGATCAAACACCCCTCACATGGCGTCGATGACATCCCCACACAAACAGTGACGCGCGCGCACTCACCAGCCGCAGCGTAACACTAACTGTTTATCAGTCAGCCTCCCCTCGCTGAATGAATGATTTGTTTGGTGGTCTATGGCCAAACCTCGCGCGGCTTTGTTAGTATTCAGAGGCTAGTCTTTTGGCAACGACGAACCCGGGGAGATGACAGAGAGCACGGCGGGATTAGCAGTGAGGTCATTATGTACATTACTGCCGCAGGTTTCATCTGTACCGTAATGCACGAAGGGTTTCGTATGCATCGGTAAATAGGTCAACTTTAAAAAGCACTACAGGTGGTGATTTCACAGCATTATTGTGAGCAAATACTGTAACAAAAGTGTACGCTGTAAGAACTTCATGAAAATATTACTGATAAATAAAGACATGTACACTGACTGTACACGTTGACGTTAGAGCTCACTCTGTCTATGCGTCCTGTTAGGTTCTGGTTCCTGGAAGTATCAACAATGCCTTCCTGGACAACCTGATCCCAGACACACCCTACTCTGTTAAAGTAACTGCTCTGTATGCTGATGGAGAGGGAGAGCCTGCCGCTGATGACGGCAAAACACGTAAGAGATTGCGACTGTGCACGCACGTGCGTGCATGTGCATATTTGTTTATACGTTTGTGTGCATGTGGCTGATTAGTGTGCTATCTAAACCAGAGTTACCTCACTGAGTCAGAGCAATTTGACTCTTTGACAATGTGTACAGTCATACGACCCGGGTCTACATGCAGTATACAGTATGTTGAGTCATTGCAACTATAAGCACATTCTGTAAGCTGCAAGAGATGTCCATGTTTCTGTCCAACAAGTCATTTGACATTGTGTTGCGTCAGTCATGCCGCTATCAGAAAACAATCTCACAGTGGGTTGTGTTAGATCTCACTTGTTTACAGTGCAGTTTTGCTTGTTCAGAATTGCCTTGGAATCAGAGACAGTGCAGTATCCATAAACAAGGCAGATTACTCCACTTGTTCCAACATATTGATTCAAGAGATGTCTTGATCCACATGAAAATTCATGGGAAACTGGACATTTTATGCAAAAATGTTTACTAAAGCACGCATATCTAAACGATAAAATCCCAGGTGCTGGACAGAAGAATGGGTGAAAACAAAAAAATTGAGACTGCACTCTGGATCACACTGCTCCCAAGGATATTTACTCCATAGCCACCAAGGTGACATTTCGAGCGTCTAGGAGCGTCTGAGGAAGAGTTAGACGCTCAAAACATTATCTTGGTGGTAATAGAATAAATATACAATAGAATAAATCCATTCAGTTTTTCTGTTTAAACTGTAAATATTACCCACACAACTAGCATACGTTTTCAATCAAGATACAAGTTTAATACTACTACAAGATAAATGTCTTACTAAATACTACTTGATACTAAATGACTTGTTAAGATGAAAAGATTTAGCAGTTTGCATGGACACACACACACATCACATCACATGCGTCCAATCATGTATCAGTTACAAGCCTTCATGAGAGATGTCCTTGTTCCAGTGCCCCGCGCTGGCCCTAGGAACCTGCGTGTGTTCGATGCCACTACCAGCACCCTGACCATTGGCTGGGACCACGCTGAGGGTCCTGTCACGCAGTACCGGATCGCCTACGCCCCCATGACTGGAGACCCCATCACTGAATATGTGAGTGCACAAATCGTGACAACTGTTCCTCCCACCATTTGAAAACAGTGACACCACCGTGCTCTCACAAAAAGATTGATTGCACTAAAGGTCAGAACACCTAAAAACATCCAACGATTATTGTTGACAAAATAAGAGAACAGACTACTAGTCCAGTTATTCTTCGACCATTTGCCATCCATCATTTGAAAAAAGCAACGCACACTCTTACTAGAATGATGATTGATGGCACTGCATTAAAACTAATTATAGGACTTGTAAGGGACAGTAGATCATTTAAGTCTGTTGGAAAAACCTAGGGATGGGATTATCTTTTTTTTCAAGTATGTGAAGAATTCACCTGAGGGTGCACTCATGACATATACTGTGACACTAACATACAGCTAATAAACCCCTTTCCTTAAAACATACGAAGAATTTTGTTTCAAAATGAGATGTCCATCATAACTCTACTGTATCTCTAACCAATAATGATACACTTTGAAGGATATAGGCACTGTAAATAAGTCCATGACCTTCAAGGAACCCTTCTTCAGGATTGTAGAGAGACTGTAGATAATGAGGCTCTCAAAGGGGGATGAAACCCGGCCTAGGCTGATCTTATAGTTTCAGGTTAAAACGTGGCAGGCTGTTTAATGTTGACCTTATACTACACCATGATCTAATCAAATTAATACTGTGTGAGATTTAGGTTGATTATTGCCTGTGCTTGCACATTGGTACACCCATGGCTCTGGTCACACCTAAATCAAACACACCCTTTATTAAGCTGTAGCTGCAGCTGCGTTACTTACTGGCCTGCCATGTTTTTACCTTGCATCTGTTGATAACCTGGAAATATAGCTGGAAAACGAACTACAAAATCAGCCTCAGGTTCCATGCCCCTTTAAAGCATTGCGTTCTCCCGACCAGATGTACAGTATCTTGGACATCTTCAATTAAAATTGCTAAACATTTCACAAAACGTAACGATTTGATTGACCAACAAATGTCACAATTGTAACATCCGGATTTGATTGGCCAACATTTGTGTGACGTACTGTACAGTAGTGCTCTGACCAGCTGTCCTAGATTTTTAGTACTGGACATTTTAGTACTGTAAATGGCCTTCAGGCACTCTCTTCCATCCATCGTGTTGCAAATAAAGCATGTAGCAAAATTCTAATTTTCAGCTTTCTCTTGACTCGTTTAGATTAATGGCCAATTGCCATGCCTCGTTAAAGGCAAAGAGCGATCAAAACTCTCATTGGGGACTGTTTGAATGTTATTAATGTGCTTAGATAACGAGTTGGACCAACAGCGAGAGGCGCGACAGCTCAGCTGTGCTCCCTCTCTGCTCGTTAGCAAGACACCTGTTGTGTGTGTGTGTGTGTGTGTGTGTGTGTGTGTGTGTGTGTGTGTGTGTGTGTGTGTGTGTGTGTGTGTCAGATAGTGTGTGTGTGTGTGTGTGTGTGTCAGATAATTGAAGCCAAGGGAAGGGCGATGAAAGGATTCTTCGTAATGGAGATTCACAGCATGTCCGCAAGAGATTTATATTAACAGTCTGGGAAACGTATTATTTATTAGTACATAACTGTTATGATTAGCAGCTGTGACTTACACTTTTTTTTTAGTAGTTTGCAGAGGCATTAATTATAGATAGATTGATGGATTGATGGACGGCTACGTACGTATTTTATTATTCCCAGGGAGACTTTGGGAGCATAGTATTCTGAATCTATCCCTTAAAGCCATCCACTTGTAGATGTAAACTTCATCTGTCTTTGCTTTTTCCCCTCAGACTGTGGTTACAGGGAACAGAAACAATGCCATGCTGCTGAACCTGCTCCCAGACACTCCGTACAACATCACTGTGCAAGCCATCTACGCTGAAGGGCCGGGAGGAACACTCAATGGAAACGGCCGCACAGGTACACTTAACCCATTAATACCTGGAACGCATCTGTGTCACTTTAGATTTCTTTGGCTATTCAAAAATAGCAGATCTACAAGCTCATAGCGCGGCACCGAGTGCCGCGCTACGAGCTTGCAGATCTGCTATTTTTGAAAAATCTCGAAAAAATATATTTTTAGGATTTAGGATGTTAGGATTTAGATTTTTTTTAAAGAATCGCCTCAGGTCTTAATGGGTTAAAAAAATACAATACAAGGGTTATTTGGGGATTCGTCATAACCTTGACGTCTAAGGTCCAACATTTAATGTTTTTTTGGAAGTCAAGTGCAGGCCTATTATGTTGGTCTAAATGAGTTTAGGTACATTAAGTATGACCTTCTGGTTTCAGCATACTATTACCATCAACACCGTAAGGGTTTTTATACGTAGTTGCGTTACAGTGATGTGCACCCAAAATAGCCATTCTACAAGCAAACACAACACACAACCACGTATAATCTTGCATTACTGCAGGGTGGGTTAGAAACTAAGATATTGAGAGAAACTATTACTCCAACCAAATACAACACCAAGACCAGCAGTCCTGAAGAAGACAAGAATGTTTTCAGTGGAAAAGAAAAACCTCTCACAATAGATTTACAGTGTACTCCATCAGAGCCAACATATTTCAGTTCAAACAGCTTCTGGCGTCGAGAACTCAGGAGTAGACCAACTCAGAAGAGCTTTCAGTGGCTGGAGAGCATTAGCCTGAGATACACAAACAATGGAGAGTCTTTCTCTTCTGGCGCTGGGCTAGGGACTGTTGTGCCAGGCTCCATGGACGGGCAGAATGCCATAGCTGCTACCTACAGTACAGTACACTGCCCAGCTCCCTGGGCAACACCACGCAAAAGTAAATCCAATCTAAACACATGTATCCCTCATAGTGTCATTCATAAACAGCAGCAGTGGATGTTGACTGGCTGCCAGGGAGACGCTGCGTTATGAAAATATTCACAAGTAATTTCACTATGTATTGTATAGGGTTAAAGTCTTGTTTTAGATTATTTATTTATTTTTGAAAGAAAAAAGATTATATAAAAATAACTGTGGAAAGATGATCTCACTTGTTTCTAGCACAGCGTTAAGAATTGTCTTTAAAGAGTTTCAGTTGCGTTGGAACTAAGGGAATTATTTAGCAAAATGGGGGAATAAGATTTAAAGACTTTATTTGCAAACAGAATGACAGATATCTTTGCAGTCTTGTCTAGTGGGTTTTGCCACTGGGTGCTAAGCTGTTAATGGAGGGGGGTCACCCCTAGTTTCCTGCTCATTGGTGAGGCTAATTGCCTTGACTGATTATGTGTTGACATGCATCTGGGTTGCCTCGCTTACAGTGGGCCTGTTGGAACCCAGAGGCCTGCGCGTCTCGGACGAATGGTACACCCGCTTCCGCGTGGCCTGGGACCCCGTGCCGGCGCCCGTTCTTGGATACAAACTGGTCTATTCCCCAGAGGGTGAGCTGACTTCATACGAATCTGAAAATAAACGTGGCTATTCTCCCTGGATATTGTGGCGACAACCTGTTATACCTGTACAATTATAAGTAATCCGGATGTATGCCTCCTTTCTTTTCTTTCGTGTGGTCCTTGCAGGCAAGGATGAACCCCGGGATGTGTTTGTGGGTGACGTGACCTCTTACACCATCCAGAACCTCAATCCCGGAACCACCTATGACGTGCAAGTGTTTGCGCAGTACACTGGAGGCACCAGCAAGGCACTCGTTGGGAAAGGAACAACACGTATGTGCAGTGCAGTATACCTTCAACTGGCTTTCTATTTCATCCCCGGGATTCATAGAAACCGGTGTTACATTCTTTATAACCATTTTTAGCCCTATTTTATACTTGGTCGTACGCACAGCAAAAATAGACAATCTACGAGCTCACAACACATTGCATTGCGAGCTTGTCGATCTGCATTTTGTTACATCCCTATTGGCCACAGCCACAATAGGGATGCCAGGTTTGGTAAAGTGGTAAAGAGTGCCTTCCTCTGCACTCTAAAATCCTCAGAGTTCAGTTAACTCCAAGATGGTACAAATGTAACCAAAAGGACCCTTAATGGAATTTGTACACTCTTGTTGTTGCGAATGGAATTAACACTGAGGATTTGACTGTGCATGCTTACTCTCCCAACTATAAATAACATGAAAAGAATATGGTTTGAATTTAATGTAGACAATTATTGGTCACAGTAATCGTGCCAGACATCATGTCATACGCAGGAACAGTGCACAAATACAGTAACAAAACACAGCCATCAACATATTCTCTGTGTGGTCCTTGAAGGTGTTCCAGAGGGTCCCCAGCAACATTTTGTTATTTATTAATAATAGCATGAAAATGGTTTGAACCACTTTGACACAATTTTATACATTGGCTATCATATTGTCAAAATAGCAGATTTCAAGGCATGAAGCGCTGGAGCATCACAGACATTTGAATGCCTTTTTATTTACAAGGTGATAGATACCAAAGACTACCGTTTTGATGAAAGGTGCATCTTCGTCAGAGTCATGACTAAAAAGGCAGTTAGTTGTCTGTGACCTGCCGTTAAATGCGTGGTGGAACTACCTCTCTTTTAGCAGATCTACAAGCTTATGTTATACTTATATTTCAAATCGTGAAAAATTGTGATTGATACATATGAAATTGGGGGTCCCTGACAGGAAACTGTTTGAGAACCTGATACTGATATCCAGAGCAGATGAAGTTGATAAATGAACTCTGTGGCGTTCTCTCTCCTGATTGGTTAAAATTGGTATCCCGGTGATGATTATCGAAATATAGAGCTTTAACGTTTAACAAAAAACGAAAAATATATAACTTACACCACCATTAAGCCAGTACAAGCCAGTACAAGTATCCTATTTCTTTCATTTGACTATTTGTCTACAGACATTGTGTCATGGAATAGTCATGACTACGGTAATTGGAATTTAATAGGGCACAATGTGTAGGAATCGTGTTAATCCCCTTTCCTAAGCCTTCCAATTCTCTGTCTACAGTCTTCCTGAATGTGACCAACATTGAAACGGAGAAGGTTGGCGCTGATCGCTTCTGCATCAAATGGTCTCCTCACAGAGCAGCCACTTCCTACCGCATCAGACTGGACCCTCTGAACCGTAAGTTTGTTGTTTCACTATCAAAAGGTTTTATGAATTTAGATCAATATGTGTTCTACCACCAAGTCAAATGCAGTTGTCCTTGTGTGGGCAATGCATTTTCTTTTAATAGAGAAAATAGTAGAGATAACACAACACGATAAGATGAGAGAGAACTCTCTGCTAAACACAACAGATTACGGGTGAGGATAATGGAAGTAAAGACCCTCTTTTGTCTAAAGTGAAGATCACAGGTGCAAAATCAGCCCATCAAGTGCTCAGTATTGATTGAGATCTGAGAAAGAAGGCATTGTTGTCCCAGGGATGCTTGTGATTATTACACAGATGTTTCATGACGTATTTTCTTTAAATAGTAAATAAAGTCCATAGGGCAGCACTGGTTGAAACTTTCAACTAGGATGTACTGCTGGCCTCACTTGGCCACACCCCAATATTGATGCAATAGTACCAGTTTCTTTTCCAGGTGTCTGATTAACCAGGTAGCTTTACGATTGAGGTGTGGCCAGCAGTGCAGCCTAGTTGAAAGTTTCAGTTTGTAGCTTCCAAGTGTATCATCATTAATATCTATGTACTGTACAGATAATTGCATATGAATGCAGAATCTGTAGGCAAGGGACGATATTGTTGTTGTCGGAAGTGTCCTGCAGTTTGTAGTCGAGTAGTACTGATCAATCACTATTGAACAGGCTTTGGTGATGTGGGATTAGTGTCCAAGGCAGGTACACAGTCAGTGTAGAGAGCAAAAGAGGCGGAACGCATTTCCTGAAATATCTCAACTTCAAGTCTGAGGATTTAGCTTGTCATTCGTTTATTTGTCTTTATCTATCCATTCACCAGAGGCTAAATCATCGCCAGACGATAGCCGATGAGAAGTCGAGTAGCCCTAAACCATGTTCAGAAAATCCATATCACACCCTAACAGAGCCACTTAAGCCCTGCTTTCAACAAGGTCGACACACCTCATTTACAGACTCGCTTCCTTTATCTTGGCAGCTATCTGTGTTGTCGTCGTGTGTACGCCCATAGTCACGGTGGTAACCACAAGCAGAGCCAGACGTTTATAGGAGGCGACTTTGTTTGAGGTGATTTGCGCAATGAGAGGCTCTGCAGATGTTCCGAGGGCACGTCTCCAGATGATGTCATTACTGTAGTCAGCGATGCATCAGATCTTCTGCCGACTTCGTGCGCGACCCTTCCCACTGTCCACTGTCTAGACTTTTTTCACAGACAAATGCTTATCCTCGCTCTCCTCCTCCCGTGATTGTTGGTACGCGGCAGGATGCGAGATTTGGCCAGCTTGGAAAGCCCCCCACCATCAAGCTTTTAATTGTCCTTACGTGTAAGAAGATTACATCCTTTTAAATTACCAACAGAGGGGCTTTGAATCCATCTGCTTCGTGTTCGTATACGGATGCGGGGTTAGCAATTAAAGAACAACAACAGGAAGCGGCACATATATATACACTGTGTGTGTATATAGATATAGATATAGATATATATAGATAGTACTGTACTCATTACCCATATGGGCTGCCAGATTCTACTAGCGTGAGACAGAAGTACTCATACCCCTGAGAATCTGGCAACCCCTCTTCTAAGACACAGCAGACAGTGCTCTCCAGTCAACAAATAACTGTTTGTTCTCAAGCTGGAATGCAAACAGTGGTCTGAGATTGGTGCTGAGATGACTGAGTGTAGAGGAGAGTGAGGAGTGAGCGATTCAGCCTTACAAGGCCATGAGCTTCTCTTCATCAATTGTCTCTCCATATTTGACACTGTCATGCAGGGTCAAAGCGTCTTAAAAGCATACAGCATCCTTCCTTTTTTCAGTATTGCCTGACGCCGAGTTGAAATGTTCAGGGATTAACTTCTGTCAACAGAACTAATCCCTTTGTATCTTGTATTTTGATGAGCCACTGTATTAGAATGAACTGGACCCCAAATGGGTGCAACTGGGTTTTTCCCAGAACCATTTAGAGTCCATTAAGTGAATTGGATCGTATCGCGTTGACGTTAAAGTATGTGTTTTGAAACCGTTGCCTCACCGGAGCGCTAGGATCCGGCAGTTCGGCGAGGGGGGATGACATCTCACTCGCCTCCATTTCCTCGCTCTGTTGTGAGTTGTAAGTCTCTACAGCAGCTGTCTCCGCAGTAAACATACTTGCTGTGTTTGTTTGTAGTCATGCACACAGAATAAATAGGAAGTCTGTTTTTGCTATACATCATTCTGAAGTCATGTGTACATGTAAGCATGTCACCAGAGGGGTCAAAGTGGACGGTCAGCACTTTCTAGGCAGGTAGGGGGATCCAGTCTCTTGCTCAACAGCAGTTTCACGGGGATCAAACTTGTTACCATCCGTTCACAGCATGACCTGGTGATTGAGGCTTTGTTCAGACTGTAGACAAATGTGTTACTTTCTACACTGTTATTTGTAAGTGATCAGATTTGTGTATTCAGACATCGTCAGCCTATCTACATTGGTTGCTGTGGTAACATCGTAACAATATTGGTGTGAGCAAAGCTTAACTTATACTCTGTTATACGGCGGTGTTGCTCGCTGAAAATAGCCGACCTACAAGCACACAATGTGTCACATAGCGACACTTGAGCTTGTAGATCAGCTATTTTCAACAAGCAACACCGTCATACGACAAAGTATGAATGAAGCTTCAGTGTCCAAGTGTCACATCTTTGAAATCATATTTGAATCACATTTCAAACCACCTAGGAATGTGGCTAAAATTCAGTTTCCATGTCTCCAAATTTTGAAACAGTCTGAATATATTTGGAATAACCGGATAATCAGTATCTCTGTGTAGTCAACTGTACACATACTGTACAATCTACGGTATGAATCAAGCTACTGTAGTCACCAATGCATTCTCGTGATGAATCTTTCTCCCCTGTCTCCTGCAGCATCCAGTAAAGGCCAGCATGAAATCACCATACCAGCAGGCAACCCCTACTACTGCTTCGAAGGACTTTCCCCAGACGCCCTTTACTCAGCCACTGTTTTTGTTCAGACCCCTAACCTGGAGGGTCCTGGAGTCAGCACCAAGGAGAGGACATGTAAGTGCTGTACTAGAGATCTGTCTCCAGTCTAGGACACCTCTTCTGTCCCAGTCTAGGCCATTGGTTCATAAAGTGGGGGTCCGGGGAGTCGGGACACCCCCAGTAATTCTTGAGGGGGCTCCCCAGTAAAATGAGGAACAATTTAAACGCATTAAAACTAGCGCCCAATGAATTTTTTGGGTTATTCGAATATAGTCAAGGTAAACTTCATTGTGCAAATGGGAACATACAGTGCAATAGAAATGGATAACAAGAGAGGGACACAACAGTTCACAAATAGTAAGATTCATCTAGCCTTTTTACAATGAGTCCTATTTCAAAGCATCATTTAACAGTTTAATTGACACAGGTACAAAGGAGTTTTTAAATCTATTTAAGCCACACTTGGGTACCCTGTACCTTCTACCAGAAGGCATTAGTTCATACTCATCATTCAGAACATGGGTTACACATCTCTAACTATTTTTGAGCTTGTCTTACCCCTTTAATCTTCCCTGCAGTCTGCGTCAGTCTGACCAATTTGGACCTTAATTGCACCGAGATTACCGATGGTCGATAGCTGATCTACAAGCTGACAACGTGTCGCAATGCGATGGGTTGTGAGCTCGTAGATCTGCTATTTTCAAAACATGTTGACAACGTTCGACAAATCTTCTCTTATGGGGGTCCCTGGCACAAAATCTTTTCAAATGGGAAAGCCTGTGTTGTTGCAAATATATATTACTTTTAGTGGTAACAAAGTAATATAAATGATTTATATAATAGTAGTACAGTAGTAGTAGTAGTAGTAGTAGTTTCAACTCACCACGTGTCTTTCCATGTCTTCCCAGTAATCATGACAACTCCAGTCCCTACCCTCCCCCCAACTCCTCCCCCTCCACCCACCATCCCCCCTGCATGGGCAGGTAAGAGACAAATGACACACACACACACACACACACACACACACACACACACACACACACACACACACACACACACACACACACACACACACACACACACACACACACACACACTCACATTTTAATTCTTTATTTGAATCCACAAATTACAATTAATTTACAGGGAAACAAAAGGTTGATAGTTCATGGCACCTAAGGATACACATGGCACCTTCTCCTCCACACAGACAAACTGACACTCACACACACACACACACACACACTTCGACACACTTCACTTTCAGTTTACATAATTATGCAAATTGAACAGTCTTTAAACAACGCCAATGTCTTCACACTGTCATATCTGCGGAGCTCCCAGTAACAGTATGTGTGATTCAGAGCCGTGCTAAATCGAGAGGCGTGAAAAAGAGCAGCAAACACATTCAGAAAATCAAAGAAAATATTCCATTCCACTCAGATGAATAACAGACTGAAAATGATTGGTGTTGAAAATGCAGTTTGAAAGAAAAACCCACTTGCTGAATTGAAAGTGAATCAACCTCTCTATCTCTAGCACTGCTATAGCCACAATACAGTATATTGTACATTGGATGGATTACGCATTGTATAAGTATTGCCACATCCACTGATACAACACAAACACCAATTCCCCAGACTGGTGTAGCTGTCAGCTTTGAAGACAATGAACAGACTTTGGATTAAACGGATCAAACCTATTAATTCAGGCTTCAACTGTGATCACAAGCTACTCAGTGCAGCGTGTTGACCGAAGCACTGAAGACTGGAACACTCCCCCTGGATGTAAGCGGTGCCAGTAGTCGTCTAATGGCCGCCACATGTTCCTTTTGGGCCTTCGGGGTGTTTGAACATCGAACACACACCCGTTAAGGCCCAACGACGTCCTGTAGGTGTTGAAAAAGGAAAAGCAGATTCATCCAAAGAATCTGTTTGTTGTGTGATAAAGGTATTCAGTAAAAGTTGGTTTATGAAGCCCTGGAAAGGAAGCGATTGGAAGAAATCACAAAGGACACTCCCTCACATCAGGCAAAGATTATTCAGGCTCTGACACCCCCTCTCCCTCCTCTGATTCAATGCAGCCAGTGAGAGAGAAAGCCATTAAAAGTCAGCGCCCTTCTGGTGACCAAATGTTCCTTTGTTTTGTCTGCATTCTCGAGGAACTTTTGATCAATTAAACCGATAATTGCATATAGCTTCATTACATCACTCTTCTCAATCATTTTGTTTTGCTGCCTGCAAGGTTTCCGTGGACGTTTTTATGTCGAACTCGCAAACCCTAATTATGTAATGAGGAGGACGATGATGCCATTTTCTCCGCTGGTGCCTCTAATGCCAGCAGACCCAGCCAGTCTGGGCAGTCGGCGGTGGGGTTTAATGTGTCCCCCCTTTTTAAAGAGTTTGTTTTTCTCGCCCCAGTGTGCAAAGGTGCCAAGGCAGATCTTGTGTTCCTCATCGACGGCTCCTGGAGCATCGGTGAGGAGAGCTTCACCAAAGTTCTGCAGTTTGTCTCCACCGTGGTTGGAGCCTTCGACGTCATCGGGCCCTCCGGCATGCAGGTTGGTGCCTTGAAATTATGGCCGTCACTGTCACCGGAATTACTGTCAGAAAGCACTTTGAAACGAAATTCTCAAGCAGATGAATGGGGTAACATACATAAATAAATCTTTGAATGGGTGAAGGGTTAGTGAAATAACCTTTCATCTGCATTTATCCTGAAGTGCTATCCGAACAAAGTGTATTTTAACCACTTTATCCATGGCGTTCCTATTTTGGGTATGTCATTATAGACAAACGGCAAATATTTCTAAAAATTGTCATAAATTGTGATACATTTGAAAATAGACAATGTACAAGCTCACAATGCGTGATGCATTGTGAGCTTGCAGGGGTGCAGCGCGGACACAGTTTGGTGCCCCCGTGACGGTTTGGTCATCGAGGGGGGGGGGGGAGGTGCAGCGTGGAGAAAAGAGGACGCTCTACATTTCATTTTTTTCTTCACGCCGTTTGTTGCCCCCCCCAAAGGTTGGTGCCCTGTGCTTCAGCACCTCAAGCCCATTGGATAAGCCACCACTGCTTGTAGATTGGCTATATTTGCTATATTTTAAACAAAGTTTAAACCGGGCTTGAGTAGTTAAATCTAAATTCTAATATTTGTGCCACACAAAGTCTTGCTATATTCAGCATCTGAAAAGAAAGCTAAACTTGATTTCTTTTGGTAAACATTATCTCTTGGGAACAGAGCAAATGGCTAGGCAGTAGTTCAGGAACCATGCAGCAATTAATAAGTGGGACTTCTAAAATCGACTACATGTGTGGGTTGATTAATGGCAGGAATCGCTTGTGGTGTAGCAGCATTTGAGCTGACGATATACATTCATTGTTTCCAAGGGCTGCACGCATGCACTCCATCCCTATAGTGACTCCAAAAGACAAATAAAAGGAAAAAGACTCCAGTGTCCCAGTGAATGACAGAAAAGCAGGGCTTATACTGTAGACCCATGTCATAATGTGTGTGTGAGAGAGTCACTGTTACCGTGATAAGGGTTCATTGTTTTTTTGGGACTATTTGCTAAAGTCACCCTCTTGTCTTTCTAAACAGGTATCCTTTGTGCAGTACAGCGATGAGGCCAAGACAGAATTCAGGCTGAACGCCTATCAAGACAAGGGCATACTCCTGTCCTCTCTTGAACTGGTTCGCTACCGTGGAGGAAACACCAAAACAGGTTAGTCCACACTCGCACATTCCAACATAAGTACTAAATTACATAATCTGCTGTCTATTGTCATGTCTTGCTCTGTTCAGCTGCAACCATTATCATTATGACCCAGCAACCCAAATCAACATCTATTCAAAGTCACCTTTTTCTTCATCTTCTCATCTTTTGACCAGGCGCTGCCCTGAAGCACACCTACGACAAGGCCTTCTCTATTGAGAACGGAAAGAGGAGGAGTGTTCCCAAAGTTGTTGTGGCGATCACAGATGGACGCTCTCAGGATGAAGTGAACAAAAATGCAGCTAAACTGCAACACGCCGGTAAGGGGCCACAGTGTTTGTTCCACAGCTGCTCAGACATATGGACATGTTTACATCCGGTGTTCAGCGTAACGACATGACTGTACACAAATGTAACACAATACACCAAAACTATGCACAGCAGACATAGTGATGTTGTTGGCTAATCACTTTTGTGAGGCTGAAGCCTAGTTAGATCGGTGACATCAGCTTATGTCCAGTTTGTCTTAAGGAATGTTGTATAGATACAGTCACAGCAATATATCGGAAACAACTTCCACTTTATATTCAATCATAGCTCTCAGACCCGTAGAGGTCCTTTTTTTACACAGCGTTTGTTCCATCATCTCTATGTACTTTAGCACAAAAATTAAGTGTTCTGAATTTATATCTTCATCACCAGGTTACAGTGTGTTTGTGGTTGGCGTTGCCGACGTGGACTTTGTCGAACTGCAGAACATTGGCAGCAAGCCGAGCGAGAGGCACATCTTTGTTGTGGACGACTTTGATGCGTTCAGCACCATCAGAGACAACCTGATAACGTTCATTTGCGAAACTGCCACATCATGTACGTCTGTGCATGTGATTTTGTTCATTACAGAAGGATATTCATATTATTAAATGTTGCTCAGTATTGAGAAAGATGAACAAAACTTTTCTTTATCTCTCTGTTCCCCAGCCTGTCCCTTGATTTTCGTGAATGGGTTCACATCACCTGGTACGTACCCATTCTTTAGGGACTCTGTTGAAGTATGTCTCTGCAATGCAGAAGCAAAAATATACTGTCTACCACCATATTCGTATAATTACATCTTGTGGACGAGTGCAATTACTTTTTTCTGGTCCCTCAGGCAGCATTAATAACAAACATAAACAATAAAGAAGAAAAATGAATAATCAAACTAAGAATAGCAGCAATAGTAAGACAAGATAACAAAGATTGTACGTGGGTCCTAGCGTGCTTCAGGTACTCAAAGGTGTTGTGTGTAAGGTTCCTTATCCTTTAAGTTATAAATATCTTTAATCAATAGTGATAGTAGTAGATGTGACTTTATTGACGTGGTCGCAAATCTCATTTTGGAACATAACTCTTCATAGTGCAACTTTGTCCATGCTCCGTTTCTGATTTTTGGGTTACCTTCCAGGTTTCAGGATGCTGGAGGCCTTCAACCTGACCGAGAAAACCTACGGCTACATCAAGGGAGTTTCAATGGAACCAGGTTCATTCAACAGCTACACAGCCTACAGGCTGCACAAGGACGCTTTCCTCACCCAGCCCACATTGTGAGTTATGATTACATGATGAATATATACTGTACTTGTACTGTGTATACATGAATGTATCTCCAACGCTGTGTGTGTGTGTGTTTGGAGAGAGATACAATAGAGGAGGTAAACGGAGAGAGGAGTGTTGACATACAGTAGAGATCTTGAGCGGGACTTGACCTCACTGAAGAGTTTTGGGGGAAGTTGTTAACCACTTAAGCCCTATATACTTTGTCTTTGAATATATACTTTTACGATGAATAGCAACAATAGCTAATCTGCAAGCTCACAACCTGTAACGTGAGCCGATATATATACTTGACAAATCCTTTTCGAGGGAGCAAAAAAACGAATGACTCGTTCACTTTCCCAAACAATCATGTTCCCTGCTGGTTGGGGGGATTTGAACCGTTGACCTTTAGGTCATTAACCAGCTCTTCTAACCTGTAGGCTGTTGCTACCAAGTGCATGTGAGCTGATCGTTTGCACATGGCACGACTGTAGCCCGGTTCAATCTGGTGTTTACTGTATCTGTTGCTAATCACATCCATTTTAATGTCCTCTAGGCCATGCATGACATTAACCCAAATGTATAATCAAGTTCTTATACATGTTCTTTCACCGCAACTGCAGCTAATAAGGGGATTATTAAAATGATGCCATAGTCAATAGTTTCAAATCAAAGGGTAAGCCTAACACACATCTGTCTTCTCAGATATGCAGTCATGTAGAACTGGTACTCATTAAGGACAGTCATGCCTCCATGTGGTGAAATGTACTTTCCAGACCTTGGGGGTAAAACGTGTGACTCCTAGGATGCTTATAGTCTGTATAATGTATCACTTAATCACTTAATTTCAACACCTTCGCTTGAGACCATGAGTGAGCACTGTAAACACTGCAACATGTGTTAATTAAAGTGTTAACAAAACTCTCAGGGTTAAAAGTGTAATGAACTTATGAAAAATCTGTTCAAATTAACACTCAGGGGGTTGTACAGTGAACGGTACTGGCGAGAATGCTGGTCTTTGCAGCTTGAAGACTTGTACTGTATGTCAGTAACATGATGCATCTTGCCCAGCTATGTCCAGAGAAACAGCCGAGAGCTTCTTCCCTCTAAAGAAAAGTGGGTCAATGGATTTATGATGTCCTGTAAACTCTGTTAGGATCGCCTGTCCCAGTGAGTCATCAGAGAATGTAGTGGACCTTTTTTAAAAAGAGCTTTCCAGTTCATTCTCAACCTCTCTGGCACAACATTGTCTTCTCTCAGCCCAGTTCAAAGCCATCCACGCCGCTGCCTCACACACACACACACTTTGAAGTGTTAGTGTCGGTAACATGGTGACGTAATTGCATGTCGCCCACGCAAGCAGTGTTGCCAGATTCTGTGAGAGAAACAAGCAACCAGGTCTAGGAAAACCAGCCCAAAAGAAGCGACTATGGGCCACATGAGCACTTTAACATATACATCAGCTATTTGAAAATAGCAGATCTACAAGCTCACAACGCGTCGCGATGCGACGCGTTGTGAGCTTGTAGATCGGCTATTTTCAAATAAAATCTTGCGGGGAAATTATAATAAGCAGATCTGGCAACCCTGCACGCAAGAGATATGGAAGTATATACGCACGCGCACACGCACGCACACACACACACGTGTCTGCAATCAAATAGGTTCCCCGTTTTGTTTTGTTTTCCCCCACAAAATGGATTCTACAGTATGCCTTTTTTGGGATGAGGGTGTTCAGTGCTGGTACAACAGCTTACCCGGGCTCTACCCAGGAGGTAGAGCGTCCGTCTTGGAACCGAAATGTTCCTGGTTCGATCCCCAGCTCCTCCTCTGGCTGCGGGTCGAAATGTCCTTGAGCAAGACACTTGATCCTTAGCTGCTCCCGATGAACAGTTTGGTGCCTTGCACGGTGTCCTGTGCCGTCGGTTGTTGGGTGGCCATAGCTGAATGGGTAGAGCGTTAAAGAGTCCTGGTTGTTCAGTGTTTCAGTGTTTCAGTGTTTCAGTATTCTCCATACATCTTGTGTTTATCCAGGGACATCCACCCAGAAGGCCTTCCCCACTCCTACACAATCATCTTGATGTTCCGTCTGCTGCCAGACTCGCCTGCCGAGGCCTTTGACCTGTGGCAGGTGTCCAGCAAAGATCACAAGCCCGAGACCGGACTCACAATTGACTGTAACTATTCCTCTCTTCTCTGTTTATCTGCTGATTGGGATTGCTGTTTCTTAACAAAGAACAGGAATGTGTCATTATTGAAGTCAGTACTGGGAGTACAGCCGTAGCCAAATGCAGATGTTCCCCTAAATTATGTGTCTGTATCTATCCGTTTTAATACTGTACTGTACAGTGGTTGCCATTGTACCAGTCGCTCTTCATGCATTCATCTGGCATTTTCACAGACAATTATCTCTGATACATCATATTGCAGAACCACAAATTCATATATTGTAACACTACATTTTGTCTGTTAGTTGTTACAACCCTTTTTCTGATGTCCAAATGCTGCAAAGTGCCCCAATTTCTCCCAAACAATTCCCCCCGTAGCAAATAATTTAGCATTAATTCAGCACACATGCATCCAAAAGTGAGGGATTTCGACCATGGTTACATCTGTATGGCAGAGAGAATGTTTATATGCAGAGTACACCGGCATTAAAGACCAAGCAATGCAGAAATATGCAGAGAGGATAAGTAAAGCAGCTGTGTCTCATTGGGGCCACAGTATCTCTCTCGTGAAAAGGGGTAAATGTAATGGGCCCCAGCAGTCCCCTCGGGCTCCAATTGATAACCGCTCCGACTGCTGCACAGCAAGCATCCCATGTCATCGGCTAACTTCAGCCCCCCCGCCTAGCTTTTGTTGTCTGCCGGACAGCTTTTCACCAAGCTACATCTATCTGCTTGGCTTTGCAGAAATCCACTCCCGGGAGAGGGTTTTGTTTGGCCCCTGTTTTTAGTTTAAGGACTCATCGCAGATACTTCAAACAAAATAAGGAGAGCAATGTGTGTGCCTTCTCTCTCTCTCTCTCTCTCTCTCTCTCTCTCCCTCTCTCTCTCTGTTTCTCTGCCTCTCTCTTGCAGCCTCCGGCAAAACTGTATCATTTTATAACAAGGATGAGAGGGGAGAGGTCCAGAGAGTAACATTCGACAGCGATCAAGTGAAGAGAATCTTCCATGGAAGCTTCCACAAGGTAAACATTGCTGAGTGGCTATGGATACACTGGACCACGCTCTTAAAGCAATAGAACACATCGTTAAGTACCCTACGATCTCTGGGGATTTTTCAGTTAACTAGAGGGATGTTTAGTTATTCTGTTTTTAATTTCAGAGAGCCACACAAACACAACCTGGATGTACGGTAGAAACAAGTAGGATGTAAAGTTTAACCTACTCTTAACCACTTCAAATCTGGCATCCCTATTTTGAGTCATTCATAGTAATTCCTCTGAGGGTGAAACAATAGTGCAGCAGTGCAGGTTCAAATAAACACAAGGCTCTTGACAATAGTAGTTGTGAAAACATCCAAAGTTATACAGAACCTACTCGAGCAGCGCCATCAAAGAACTCTCCACATTATTCCCTATGCAGAGGCACGGTTCTACAACAGAATCCTAAGTGTCTTTGATCACAAACAGTTGCATCTCGACTAGAGAATGACTTCGACGTGAAACCTTATGATGCCTATGGAAAACTGGATCACTTTGATGGTTGAATTATGTAACGTTTCAAGGGGAAACCAGGGGTGTGGCGCATCAATCAAACCGTCTTTCTCTCCTTTGTTCTTGTTGGCCATCGTGAGGCTCGCACCGATCCTCTGAATAGCTGGCATTCCAAATGTGTTGTATATTATAGATACAGCTGCAGACACGTGTGTGCTTGGACTTAGCGCGTCTCTGCTCAGGCAAACAGATGGCCCTCTGCACCGGTGGTTCTCAACCTTTTCAGGCCCCGACCCCCAAAAATAATCATGTTTGAACGGGGACCCCCCCAAGATAATCATATTTGAACTGGGGACCCTCCAAAATAGTCATATTTGAACTGGGGACCCCCACAACCTGACAAGGACTTGGAATTGTAGGGGTTGAGCCATTACATTTAGTTTGTTGATTACTGTTGATGCAGTAATGGTCCTTTTTCATTTCATTTATTTATTTTAGGTATTAAAAAGTCTCCTTAAAAAGGTCCTTAAATTGTCACTTCACTGTCATCTGGAGACCCCCCCCCCCCAAAAAAAAAGAAATCATGTGGGGACCCCCCTGGAGCTTGTGTATCTGCTTGAATAGCCAACGTATAAAATATGGATAAAGGGGTTAAAATGATTGTGACGCTGTATTAACACATTCAGCTGGGGACCCCCTGGAACCCCCTCAAGGACCCCTGGGGGTCCCCGGACCCCACTTTGAGAACCACTGCTCTACACCAGTTGTGAAACACAGGGGCTGCATGGTGCTTGATAAGTGGAAACTCTGTGTGTGTGTGTGTGTGTGCTTGCTCGCGCCATTGATTAGCTAATCAATTGATGGAGACGGCTAGCAGTCTCCTGCTAGTCTTGTGTGGGCGCGGGGCTTATCAAAAAGACAGTATGACCCGAGCTGAACCGACCCCATTTGGTGGTTGTCCCTCGAGAGGATGAGCTTCACCGAGAATGACATCGGTTTCATGGAAAAAAACAGGTTATCGAGTTTATTGTTTATGTTCTGAGTGAGTTCCTTGAAGTCGGAAAAAAAAACCCCTCACTGTATGATTAAAAGCAAAAATGCATGGGTGAAAATGGGTTATTTTTCCATTATTTTCCTCCTGAAAGATGAGCCTGAACAGATACGGAATGTGTTTTTCATCTGATAAACACAATACGCTGTCAGTGCAGTGTGTTCTATGGGCTGAACCGTAAGCAGTAGATTCCTTGAAGTTATTGTGAAAGGCACAAAGTAGTGTTTTTATTTAGGTGAGGTATTTTATCACTATGTGAGGTCCAGGGACCCTCAGGGTTCATTGACGGGGTAACAAATGGACCCTTACATGTCTGTAACTCGGAGAGTCAGAGTGTACACAGCAGTGCAGACAGCCGTACAATCATTTGTACTCTCTCAGAGTCATGGGGGTCTTGGAAATGTAAAAGTGCGAGGACCACTGGTTTAGACTAAGCCATTCCATAATGTGCAGCGTTCAACCTTAATTCCAGCCTTGTGCCTCTAGGCAAGGCACTGATGGCTCAGCTGAATGCCAAAACAATGTGAATGTGGACTCCCCTCGCAGTATAGAGTCTATTCGATAAGGCTTCCATTACCTGTGTTTGCATTAGCCGAAGGATGACATTGATTAGAGGAGTTTTGTTTCAATTAGCAAAATGGATGACTTTAAGCATCACGCAGCACAGCTGCAGCAATGCTACAGAGAGATGCGTCCAAAGAGAAAGGAGGGGTATGGCTTGATTTATTCTTCCTTGCGCACCGGTGTCGTGTGGCGAAAATAGCCGATTTACAAGCTGCGCCGCGTCACGCTGCGGCTACTTTCAGCACCTGGTAATGGCGCGCAACTAATTATAAATCTGGCCTATCATTCAGCAACAGTACGGCGCTGGGTGCCGTCACACAGTAAGCTGCGGACACGGTCAATTTTACAGTAAGCACTGCTGGGGGGGAGGATGGCAGTGCAGACAGCCATACAACCGGATAGTAAACTTTCACAAGAATCTATAAGCTCTTTTTTGAGTTGGGGGGGACCATTAAAAATCCGCTGCAGTCACTGCTGGCTCACTGGTCTGGAAAATATTGGGTCACTGCTAGAGCTATTAAACAATTACATCAGATGGTCTGAAGAATGCCAGAATGGGGGAGGATTTTCTCTTTTCAGTCTCCTATCCATCCCATCCGTCCTTCCCCCGTCCCCCCCGTTTTTCCCTTTCTCGTCTGCTGTTGGCTCATAGCAGCTTGACTCTCTGGCCCAGAGCCCTCGTCCTTGCCTCTGGTAGCCGACCGCAGGAGAGTACTTGACGTTGCTGCAGGGGCTGCTGATGGCATTTTGTGGTTTTACCTCCCTGCATACAGTATGCGAATAGGCTGAGCTTTTTTTTCCGACAGCTGCCTTACAAGGCTCAGCGTGACATAGTGTGCACTGCACACAAGTATGCATGTATCTAAGTTTACAAACATACTTGGTACATAAATGTGTCGACTGGAAGATTGATAGATCGGCAGACAAGGCCCTGAGGAGGACGAGGATGAGGCTCATCCTTTTCTTCTGCTCTTATCCACAAGGAGTTCAGAGTTCAGGTTCAGCCACACATCACTGCCCCGTCGGCCTGTCTTGCTCGAGGACAATTTAACGGTCATGTGGGTTCAAAACCTGTGGACGTATCGACTTGAAGTTGAATAAATGGTTAGTTATCCCGTGATTGTCGGCAGATTTTCTTGGGTTTAGAGGGGATATTAAACCTCCGTAAAAGACGAGGATTAAAAATGCCTTTTCCTTTTCTAAATCACTGCCAATCATAGAACTGGAAACTGGTGTTTAACATCTAATTTAGATTTACTGAGCTTGCCGTCTGCTGCCAGCGCACGGCGCAAACAAACATGATTTAGACCTGTCTAGTTGAACCTGAAAACAGCCCTCCCTATCGAGATTGATGTTGAGAGTTTTGTTGTCTTAGCCGCGGCTGCCAGGTTTAGAGAAAACGCTGTTGTGGTGAGAGGCAATGGCCCGCGTTCCACCACATCCCCACTCAGTCTGATTTACATAATCCTTTTTCCCCTCACTGCACTTAGCAAAGCAGCAAGCTCAGCTTTGCACAGATCTTTTCTCAGTTACTCCCTAAAATGTCTTTACCAGGGACGCTGAAGTCAAATGGACTGATCTGTCCAGGGTTATTGAAGGACCCGGAGCCTCCCACATGGGAGATAAAAGAAAGAAACCGTTTCAAACCTGGCGGTGAAGATCCACTCTGTGAGGTTGCTCTGTATTAGTGATCAGACATCATCGCTGGATGATACCTCTTTCAAGCCACAGTGAAACAGATTAGTGCATTTGCCAGTAAGCATCTTTTCTGCTGAGATTCATGATGGGTTGGGGTGGGAGGCCTTTCCTGTCATAAAATAGAACTTTTACTTGTGTCAAGAGATAGACTTACAGTGAGCGTCAAGGAGACATGGCTGTCGATTGCCAAGGTACTGGCATTGCAACTGGAGTTGGTCCCCGGGCGCTGCACTGTGGCTGCGCACTGCTCCTACAGTAAGTGGTTTGTGGGAACCTACAGTTCCCACGCCACGTGGCCCATAGGTCAGGAGCCTATCTCCTGTTTCCATAGCATGTTCCTGGGACTTAACCCCAATCCAAACCTAACTTGATGCTGAATGCCAAACAAGGAGGCATTGGGTAGTGGGTACCATTATTATTGTCTGGTATGCCTCAGATTGACCCCCGACCTACCAATCTCAGGCCAGACACTCTAGTGGTTAGGATGGGTCAAATCCGCTGGAATTTTTTACCAAAGGGAATAATAAAGTGTACCCTAACCTTAATGACTGTTGATTGGTGCACATTGATTGTATTGGGGAATGAACCTGTAACCATTAGCCACTATCCTTGAATACCCCCCTGTTCGGTAGAGATTCAGGGTATGATGAACCATGGATCGTCAAGGGTCAGAAATATAAATATATGACGTGACAATGGTCAGAAATAGTGTGTTGACCTTTTCTCTTGTTTGAGAGGGAGAACAAGTGATGGGGACAAAAGGAGAGAAAGCTCAAGACAGAGATGGAAGCTGAAAGTGATTTTATTGTGTAACATGGGGAGGAGAGTGTGTAGGGAGGGTGTGCACTTTGACCCAGTGACCTGGGGTCGGGGAAGACACAGCCACCTGCAGAAAGCAGGGTGGGCGTGGATGACCTCAGCGTTGATGACCGTCTTTCAGCTGTCCTCAACACCCCTCTATCAGCACTCTCAGCTGCTCTTTTGTAATAGGTCCAACCTAGCAATTTAGCGGGAGTGCCAACCATTAGTTACATGGTGCTGTACCTGCAATCCTGCACTTTATGGAAAAAGCTGCCCGTTAAGTTAAGTGGAAGCCAGGGGCTTGAAGTTTTGAACTACTATTATTTGCTAAGTGTCTTTAAGTAAAAGCGCGGTTACCCTTTTGTTGTTGTTGTTGCTGCAGGAAATCACTTTATAATTTGTCCTATTTGTAGGTGTTTAGTCATATATTGGTCATTTTTGCAGACGTAGGAAACCTGAAATAAAATATAATCTCTAACCTGGCACATCAAATAAGGTGCGATTGCATGTCTTTTTAGTCGGACATCTCCCTCTGGAATCCAACTCTTCACACACACGGCTTATGTGAATACTTTGCAGGTTGGATCAACTTGAAATCAGTGGCGTGTCTTGACCTTTTTCCCCATCAGAAAATGTCTCACACTCTCCATAAACTACCGAATGCCTGAGACATGAGCCTTCCCCGCTGCTGCCTCAGTGATCTGCTGAAACATGCCTCTGCATTTCCGCAGACGCTGACCACAACCTCAGAACTGTGGTTGCCAATAATCCCCCAGAGGCAGTCGCATAGATTTGTAAATGCAACATTTTCCTGCTCACTAAGAATGTGATTACAGAGTTACAGCTGAGCTCGCCCCAGACTAGCCACTGCTTGTGTAAGCTTGGCTTTTGAGGGGAACGAGAGTGCAAGGAAGCAGTTTTCATGGTGCACCACAAAGTGAGGTCATGTAAGGAAGGGGGGCCAGGGAGATTTGAGGACAGAGGGTTTTGCCTGATTTACAATTGCGACGGGTTGTGAGCTTGAAGATGTGACTTACAGTACAAGTGCGAAATCAGAGTAAATGGTATGAACCCTAGTCAACAGACGATATTGTAAATAGTCACTTAAAGTAGAGCGCAAAGAGAGCAATGTAGTGCTGCAAAGAAACAAGTATACCAGGTAAACATCAAACCTAGCATCTGTCTAAACTTTTGTTGCATCTTAGCATCAAGAAAAAATTATCTAAAGAGCAAAACATATGAACAAGTAACCAACACAGATCTGCATAGTATAACTAGCATCTATCAAAAAGGTGACAACAAGGTGAGATATGCAAGGATAGAGGATTTATAATCTGAAGTGAGAGACACTTTTTTGAGTTAAAATTGTTGTCACTGTGATGAGTTTGAAATTAAGCTTCAGTGTGAGAGATGAGAACGCTTTAATAATCTATCCCCTACAATGCCACATAAAGAAATAATAGACATGAAAGGTAGCAAATATTGCCGTGTCTCTGTAGGAGAAGTAGATAGACAGTATGTTCCAGGTAGTTGGGACTGCGTTCTTAGCTTTGAGTCTTCAGTAGGGAGGAAACAGCACATCCACAGTGCAAGGCTGGGGTCCATTGCCAGACTCGCCATACCCTAATAATTTGCAGGCTATCAGGATATAAAGCAGACACACGACTTGGTCTTGGAAGAAAGACTGTTATAATAAAGGCTTCTGCTCTCTTTTCCCTCTATCCTCTATACTTTTCCCTCTGCCTGTTTCCTTTCTCTCTCTCTCTCTCTCTCTCTCTCTCTCTCTCTCTCTCTCTCTCTCTCTCTCTCTCTCTCTCTCTCTCTCTCTCTCTCTCTCTCTCTCTCAACCCACAGCTGCACGTCATGGTTTCCCCCAGCGGTGTCAAGCTGAACATCGACTGCCAGGAGGTGGCAGAGAAAGAGATCAAGCCTGCAGGAAACACGTCCAGTGACGGATATCAGGTCCTTGGCAAGATGTCCAAGTCCATCGGCTCCACAGGACAGTCTGCAACTGTAAGTAGTGAACCCTGAAACCAGGTCCGTCATGACGAATTAAGAAGATGAAGAATTATGAATGAATGTGTGTTATGAATTAAGTCGAGGATGTCCAAGTTGGCTCCGACGCGGGATCTGTCTCGGTAAAAGACAGACGGAAAACACAACAAGGCCATGAATTCTAACGGTTATGAATGTATAGTGAAATGTGGAGGAGGGAGGTGAGGACACGGAGAAATTAGGTGCAAAAAGGAAGGAACTGAACTGAGTTGAACTGTAAGATAACTCTTAATGACATACCCACCATTCATCAACCCTGTCTCTCTTTATCGGCCCAGACCAGTTGTAGTTCTCAAACATTTTCATGTTAAGGACCGGCAAATTGATAATGTATTTGGCCATGGATCTGAAAAGATTGTGTGCCAGGGACCCCCTTAAGAGAAGATTTGTCAAGAATTTGTTTTGAAAATAGCAGATCTACAAGCTCTCAATGTGTCGTGATGCGAAGCATCGTGAGTTGTAGATTGGCTATTTTAGAATAGCCGAGGAAGGAAATAGTGTTTAACCCATGAAGACCTGGAACGCATCTGTGTCACTTTCGATTTCTTTGGCTATTCAAAAATAGCAGATATACAAGCTCATAGCACGGCACCGAGTGCCGCGCTATGAGCTTGTAGATCTGCTATTTTTGAAAAAATCTTGAAACTTTTTTCCCCAGATTTTTTCAAAAAATTGGATTTAGAAAACATTTTTAAGAATCGCCTCAGGTCTTAATGGGTTAAACTGTTCCTCATTTTGCTGGCGACCCCTGATATCCCCCCCCCGAAAGACCCCTGGGCGTCCCCGGGCCACACTTTGAGAATCACTGGTCTAGACTGAGCAACGTTTAGTTTTTGGGTTGCCGTTGTTCCTAATTGCAATGAGTGTTTAGCGCAGCGTCTAGGCAGGATAAGGGCCTTATGGACAACTCTTAGCCATGTCTGACTGCTCTGCAGAGTTGGTTCACATTTTCCACAATAGTTCAAGCTCAAGTTCAAGCTCAACACTTCCAAGCAGGAAATGTGCTAGTTTGAGAGTTAATTGTTGCAATTAAAGGCTTGTTAATGTTTGATGGTTTACATTCACAAGTCAATAATTCAAAAACACACTGTTCTATCCTAAGGATCAAATATCTTACAAGTCTAAAGGCCTTAAAAATGACTTACAACTTCGATAGTAACGCCAGGATAGTTTTGACCGGGCAGGCATGCATTTCTTGAAATGGTGGATATCTAGAACCTTATAGTGTACAGATTAGAATATACTCATTACACTTAAACCCTTCAAATACATTCGTCTTCTTACTGACTCTCCCTGTTATTATAATCAGTGTTTTCATTTGATTGCATTCCAATGGGAAAGCGTCATTTTGCAAAAGTATTCTGCATTCTGTAATGGGAATCAGGGTCATCTAGCACTGTTCTGACCAGCTCTAAAAGAGCTTACATTGTTCTCTGCTTACAAGAATGTCTAAATATTTGCAAAAGATTTGCATTGTCATACCATTGCATCAGTAAGCCATGGAGACGTCAACATGCGGGCTTGCGGCGAGAGGATCCACTCTAAGCTCCATCTGATCTGCTACGGCTGCAACGCATTCGGCTCTGTTTTTGTGTTTGTTTTCTGGGGATGTGGAGGGGCGTATCAAAGAGCACAACACCATTCCCCTGGTTTTTTATTTCATCCTTTTTCTCTCTCTCCCTCCTCCATAGTTCCAGCTCCAGATGTTTGATATCGTCTGCAACTTGGCCTGGTCGAGCAGAGACAGATGCTGCGACCTTCCTTCTATGGTAAGACGAGACCCCCACCGATGGGTGGAGTCACAGGAATGGGGTGGGGCTTATCGTTAAATTGGGCACATCACTATAGGAACATCCTCTTTAAAAACCACTTTAACCCTATATGGTTTACCGGAGTCCCTCTGGGCTTTATGCTAGTGTATTTTCTGTTTTCACTCTACATTAAATATTTTTGCTGAAAATAGCAGATCATCAAGTTCACAACGTGTCGCAGCGCGACACATTGTGAGCTTGATGATCTGCTATTTTCTGTGAAAGTCTTCCCCACAATGCAACGCGCTGTGTGCATGTAGATCAGCTATTTTATCTATTTGTGAAACTTTTCATTGAAAGCGATTAAAGCTGCAATCCATAACTATGTTGTGTGTTTATGGTAGAGTATATTACATTGTTGTAGTTGGTCTACCTGCTCTTCTATAATTGAGACATTTAGATCCTGAGGTCGGGTAGGACCGCTATTGGTATTGCATGAAGCAAGCTCATGAAGCTCAAAACGCAATACATTCTTTGCCCAAATAAGCTTTCTATTATGGCTCAACAGTAGAAATGTCAGCGCTCACACTGGGGAGTTGGGTTTGAATCCCGGGTAGGACATGAAAGTTAGGGATTGCAGCTTTAAGCGAATACATTCTCATTGGCTTGTAATGGTATTACGGTTGCACTTGGACGCTCTACTAGACCAGCGTTTTCCAAACACCCATTTTTATGGGTTGTGAGTAAATATCAATTTTGATCCAAAATACAACACGATGCATCGCAATGTGTTATATTTTCACTAGTTCGTGGTCACGGGGTGACATCAAATTTCTCTTTTTGGTCTTGAGCTAAAAAGTTTGGGAACCACTGCTCTAGAAATCTCAGGCTATTGTATGAGGATGTACATGTACGACAGTTTTGTATGTTTGTTTAAACACATAATGGCGAATGTACACCTGTTCAATGTGTCCAGAGGTCGTCTCATGTTGTAAAAAGCTCTTTGGCTCCGCAGAGTACTTAAAGTAGCAGGTGAATTCTGTGACCTGTGTACAAAAGAGGTAGTAGTCTCGATCCAACATATGCTTCCAATGCCTGCTGGCTCACCTCTCCTTTGACCGGGGGAAGAGAACCAATGCATATCACTACTTTAAGACACGCTTACGTCATCCTCCATGTGAACGCACAGTGGAAAAACCCGGACAGTATTTCATACCCTGTGTCTGGACTCCACTGTCACTGTGATAATTAGCTTCACAGATGTGCTTCAGTCCAAACAGCGTTTTTCTACAACTGTGATCTCCCCTCCACACACACACACACACTCACACACACACCCAATGTTCACATTGTTGCAAACTCAGCACATTTCGCTACAATGCTGTAAGGAAAAAGAAGGAAGGACTGCAGCTGGACATGGCTAAATAAACAGCTTTGCCATGTGTCATGCGATGACGACTGAAGGAAAAAAGGCCTTTTAATGCAAAAAATATATATGTGGCGCTGAAAGATGTCGAGCCACTTGTTCTTTCCTTCAGATTCGTTTCATGTTTTCTTTTTTCCACCTTTTCTCCCCACATCACTCTAAGTTGGCAGTGGAGTCCTCTCATATTAAACCATCAAGCCAGCTGCTGGCTGAAAACGGCAGGGGGTCAGTTGGCTGTGTTCGCGGGTCACTGCACTAGTGACTTGCACAGGTGTGTTCGGGGTGTCTGTTCAGCAGGGAGTGAAACGGGGAAGGAATGGCGTGTTTCTCTGCATGCGTTATGTCCTCCTGGTGAAACTCCTCACTGTCAGGTGAAAGGAAGCGGCTGGTTACTCCACGTGTATCGGAGGTTGTCTGTTTCAAATCAGACGAGTGAAAAAAGAAGAAGAGAAAAGAAACGGAATCAAGCTTCTTTTTTTTTTGTTATAGCTGAAGAAGACCATGCTTCAAGACAGACAGACAACATCCTACATGGGATCACATATTGTTGATCCTCAAATGTTATTAGTGGGTAGGGGTCACCAGTGACAGGTACTATATACATGGGGGGGATTGGGAATTGGTATAACGACACGTTTGGGAGAAACTAACAGAGCAGGGGTTCTGAGCACTGGCGGCGTGTGCACAGTATTATTAGTCTGTAGTAGGACCCCACAGAAGAGGCCAGGAGCTTGATTCAAGTAATGAGTCTGCTCCTGGCCCGTCGCCTGTACTAGTGGGTGAAGTTTGGGCCAATCAGTGTGCACAGTTGAGTAGGAGGAGGGCGACCCATTGCTGCAGTGAGTGCACTCCCTCATGGGAGTTTTATTTATTTATTTTCTTAAACGATTGCCTTGCTGCTGTGACCCCCCCGCTGCCGTCGATCAACGGAAGACGTAGTCTACAGAAGTTTGTCCTTAAAAGGACCATCACTGTGTTCTCATGTGTGACATGGCTCAGCTGCAGGTCCTGACAGCTCTTAAGCAGAGAAAGGGTGTCCTTAACTTACATCCTTGTTTGTCTCTCTGCAACCTCGGCAGAAAAGCCACGGACATTACAATAATGACTTCATTTAATGACGTTCAACCTGGTGTCCCTCTTTTGGGCATCTCATTAAGAGTAAAAAAAAAGAAAAAAAGATCTACAAGCTCACAGCACATTGCTTCGTGACGCCTTGTGAGCTTGTAGATCAGCATTTTTTGCTACACAACTCTATCATACAAGGAAGTATAGAATAGGGCTTAAGTAGTTAATAAATCATCAACTACTGGTACTATACAATCTTTTTTTTTCTTTCTTGGTGCAGTCATTGCAGAGACTAGAAAAGAGACTCTCTTACCTGAAAATCCCCTCATACGCCCTCATCACCCAATGCAGTTGGACTACTGGTCTGCTGTAGGACCCTGACCACACAAATAAACACACACACAACACACAGCTCTCCAATTGTATTGTAAGATGTATTGACAACAAACAGTTTGTGGACATGTCGAAGATAAAACAGCACATCACATACTCTCTCCGCTTGGTTCAGCTGTACACCTTCAAGCTGTGTAGCATATATAGGCTTACAGCTGTACAGAGAACTGTAGCCAATGACCAAACCGACAGAAACCAACTACAAGCGTTGGACTTAACCCTTTAAGACCTGAGGCGATTCTTTAAAAAAATCTAAATCCTAACAGTTTTTTGAAAAAAATAAAAAAATATTTTTTTCACGATTTTTCAAAAATAGCAGATCTACAAGCTCGTAGCGCGGCACTCGGTGCCGCGCTATGAGCTTGTATATCTGCTATTTTTGAATAGCCAAAGACATCTAAAGTGACACAGATGCGTTCCGGGTCTCAATGGGTTAAGCCATCTAACCTGAATCCTAACCTGAATAAATGAAGTAAATATTGGATCACGAAATAACGCGATGTGGCGTGGCACGAACACCGTCAACAATAGCTCAGTCATCCAAGTACTTTATGGGGTGAAGTGTTTGTCTACAGTACAGTACACACGGCTGTGTAGTTCTGGCCTTGGACTCTGGAGCCTTTCCTCGATCTGGACTTTCTCACATCGTTCCCCACAGACTGCTCAAAGAACACCCCGGCCCTGTTTTTCCGACAAATAAAAGCAGTTTTGTGTCAAGAGTGTGTACAATCAATAGTTGAACACGTTTCAGGCCTCGGGGGGTTATGATGTGAATCAGTGGAATTCGGAGACGGCTGCTTTGATTGAGTCTGTTTCACGGGCGTGCAGAGCACAATCATAAGTGTTGATTTATCTCTGAGTGTGAAAATATACTTGAATGGAACGGCAAAACACCTTTTATCCAAAGTGCTTCACAATGTATTTTCCCATTCATACACCCAGGGGGTGTGGGAAAAAATCGATCCGAATCGCGATTCTCATGTTGGACTATTCAGAATCGAATCGAAAAAGAAAACGATAAAAAAAAAGAAACATTTATTTATTTATTTTTGTATAATGACATTTTTGAGAAGTGGCAAGTTCTGGGCTGAATTTGAATCAGATTTTTTTTTTTTTTTTTACGAGACTCGTTTTGAATCGGAAAGAAAATCTCTTTTGAATCGAGAATCGTTGGTTTTGAAAAAATCTGAATTGTGACCCCAAGAATCGCAATAGAATGGAATCGTGAGATAGCAGAAGATTCCCAGCCCTAACTCCCATTCCCACACCGATGAGATGAGAGGAAACCAACCTGCTCGTCATCATCAACCTGTACATTATAGGTTGTATGAGAGACGTCTACATCCAAGTTGTTTAGATTCGAACGCAATAGGGAGGTATCTCACCTAAAGTCCTCCCTAAAACGGAACAGATTTATGGAGTGACTGAGCTCACCAAACGGGCAGAATGTCCAGGATTTACATTCACACATACGTTTCTGGCATTTATGTAATGCTCTAATCCAGAGCAACGTTAAGATAAACACAATTATAGGACAGACCTTATCGGCAACAATAAAACCGACCGTGTGGAACAACACTGTGCATTGCAAAGGTCACAGACACATTGCCTTGACAACAGATGTAAATAGCATTCCTGGGCTCCTACTGTACAGAACACCCAGCGTTTGTGAACCTGGACAATCTCCCCGCTAAACTAAATCCAGAAAACTAAACCTCGAAATAAGCAAGTGTCAAAGTGCCACTTCGTGCAGCTTTCCTCCTGACAATATGCAGCGATGCGAGCCCATGTGTGTGCATTGTGAGCATTCACACGTTCCTGCGCCGACGTTGCACGTCAAATTCCTCTACATGTGTGTACTGTAATCGGCGAATAAAGTGACTACGACTCTCCGTTCAAGGCAGTCTGCATTTGGATAACACATTGTACACAAGTATGGGGTGGAAAAAAACACAACCACAAACATCTTCTAAATCATTGAGAAAATAGCTCATCTACAAGCTCGCAACACCTTTATTTTCCCCCGAATTTCTTTAAATGAACATTTCTTTGTTTTTCTTTTACGGTTTCACTTGTAATGACATGCCCAGAATTCCATGCTGGCCCACTCCGTCTTGACTCTTCTTCCTCTTTCCTTTATCTTAACAACAGAGAGATGAAGCCAAGTGCCCGGCCCTCCCCAACTCCTGCACGTGCATCTCGGAAAGCAATGGATCCCCAGGGCCTCAGGGCCCAGTGGTAAGGACCCCATGAAACACGCCATGCATCATTACACTGCATATATACTGCTGTCAAGAGCCTATAGAGTGTCCTTATTTAAGAGTGTCTCTAAGGCTGTGTTCAGACTGGCAGGACAAATCAGATTTTTTGGGCCTATACAGATTGGAATCAGATTGTTTTTTATCAAGTCTGAACAGCAAAAAAAACAACTAATGGATTGTTGTGAATCAGATTTGAACCACATTCCTACAGTAGGTGGTTTGAAAGGCCATTCAAATCTGATTCCTAAAGGTGGGTCTCAGTTTGGACACTCATGTCTGATTTATACCCCGTCATACAGCGGTGTTGCTCACCGAAGATACAGTAGCCGATCTACACTGTGAGCTTGTAGATCGGCTATGTTCGGTGAGCAACACCGCCATTCGACAGAGTGTAAGTTAGCATTATTACTCTCTCTGTGTCTCTCTCTCTCTGTCTCTCCCTCTCTCTCTCTCTGGCCCTCAACCAGGTTAATGCACAGACTCTAGTATGTTATTTATGTACACCACTCAGTGCAATGAAAGTTATTGCCCCCTGAAGGACATTCATGGCGGGGGGAACTTCTTTAGTGATGTCTAATAAAAGCTGGCCTATTTTTCAAACAGTGGGGTGTTAAGGTAAACTTCAGTGCAGGGACTCCTCTGTGTCATAACTGCGTTGACGCCGCAACGACGGCAATCCTACAATTTATTTGAAAAAGTTGTCCTTTGACTTAAAAAAAAACATTGAATATGTATCTACATGGCGACAGAGGGGAGAAAAAGTCTGTCTGAGGTATTATTTTTAATTTAAATATGTATCCTGTAGGCGAGAGAATTCTTTTGAATCGAGTGACGTTGTTGGGTCAGTGGAGTGATCTGCCTTATTTCAAAGTTGTCACATTTGCCTAAATGACATTCTTTGGAGTGCAAATTTAAACGGTGTTGGAACTGAAACAAAGCGAGTCTCACTCCACTCACTGGCAGGTCTATTTTTTTTCTCTCGGTTGCAAAAAAATGCATCGCAGTATTGGACAAAGGCCCACTTTGACTACAGGATGAAATGACTCATAGAAATTGATTTTCTTTTTTTTTTGCAGTAGTGGATGCAAACTTTCACCCTCCATCTTACTCCTCTCTCTCTCTCTCTCTCTCTCTCTCCCCCCTCTCTTGTTGTGATACTTTGACAAATTCTCTTCCTTCTCTCCTCAGGGTGCACCTGGTAGCAAAGGTCCCCGGGGTGAGAGAGGAGAAACAGGCCCTGCGGTAAGTAACCTCCTCTGTGTGTTTGTGTGTGTCTCTCTCTGCTTCAAAGCCCCTGTAGGTCACCGTTTCATTAAAGCAAAAGAGGTCTCTAGTCATAAAAAAGTAAACAGCCATGATTATGGCACAGCTTATGTAATTTAATGACATCTTTATTGTATTTTTTATCTTTGGGGTGGGGGGGGGGGTATTGGACCATCCCAGGTCAGTGCTATCTGTGCCTTGATGAAAATAAGGGCTTGTTTACAGTGTGAAGGCTTTGAAGAGGAGGTGGAAGCGCATCTGATCCCACTTATCGTCGGAGTGTGTGTTTTTTTTTTTGGGTCCTTTTCCCTCGATTATGGAGGGGAGCTTAGGTTGAGCATTCCATGTCGTCTGTTTGGTGCACACTCGCTTACCTCGGCACATTGCAACAGTAGCGTATTTTCAATGAACTGTCGAAAAACTCACGGAGAGGAGATCTCGGATGATATGAATATTGAATTCCTTCCGTGAATCAATTGATGGCTATCTCTTCATAACTCACTCTCTCTCTCTCTCTGTCTGTCTCTCTCTCTCTCTCTCTCTTAATCCTGCTCACAGGGTCCTATTGGTCCACGTGGAGATAATGGACCGCCAGGGCCTATGGGTCTGCCCGGCCCTCAGGGACCCAGTGGATTATCTATGCCAGGGGAAGCTGTGAGTCCATAGCACACACACACACACACACACACACACACAAAGACAGATAAACACAGACATACGCACGGACACACACACACGGACACGTGCACCCCGACACACACACACACACACACACACATACACACACAAGCATTAATCCTACACTTGAAGCACACACGCCGAGAGGAGAAGATATGGACCCGTTTTTTGGCCGTTGCAGAAATGGGGATGAGATGCAATATTAAATATCGTTGCTGTCGGGCAGAAACCTCTTATCTCCATATTCTAACTTTTGGGGGGGGTTTTTGGTAAATGAACGTCCTACACTACAACGTCACACAAAAGCATCAAAAGTAGCAGATCCACAAGCTTGAAATACGACGCATTTTGAGCTTGTAGATCTGCTACTTTTGCTATTTTTCATTTGAATCCTGAAAAGTAAGAGTTTTGGACATACCGTACGAGGTTTCCACCCGACAGAGACGATATATCTCATGCACTTCTACTTCCTTCTTGGTCAGACATAAGCTTTCAGCAGCTCCATGTTGAATCCCAGAACACCTTTGGGCAATTTATTACACAGGGAACTATTTACAAGATGAAAAGTAATGGTGGCAGAGGCGTGCATTCCTTCATGTCTGCTGTGGAATAGACTCGATATCTTCTCGGTATGTCTCTTAATAAATCAACGGTGGGATTTTCATCTCGGAAAGGTACATCCTAACACAGTAGCAGATATCTCTGTTTGGCAGACTGTGTTTGTGTTGGACTACGCCGCAAAACTAACACATTATAAATACTCGCTTCCATTTCACCTTATTATTTATTCGTTTGAATGTTTTTACATTTTAGGCTTTTAGCTGACGCTCTTGTCAAACCTCGATCAAACCTGTGGCCTGTTGATTACAGGACAGAATACAATATAGTGTGATCTCTCAGGACACAGGGTTGTTGACGGGCCTATCAGCGCTTTTGGCTAAACACTGACTGTGTCACTGACACCGTAGTACGGCGAAAATAGCCGATCTACAAGCCCCACAACGTGTCGCATCGCGGCACGTTGTGAGCTTGTAGATCTGCTATTTTTGCCGCACAACACCAGCGTACGTGTATAAATTAACCATTTAGGCCGAGGCTATTTTTTTAGAATTTTCTCCTATAATGAATGACACGCCCAAAGTAGGGACGTCAGGGTTAATGCGGGTATAACCACAAGGCCATTTTCCCACTGATAATGAATTTGTTTCTCTGTTCCCTACAGGGTCGTCAGGGACTAAAGGGAGATGCTGGCCATTCAGGCCTACCTGGACAGAAAGTAAGTGCTGTTTTGGCGAGAATCCCCGGGCCTGTGTGGGTTTTAGACAGGGAAAATGGGCAGATGATCATTCAACGGTGTGCCGTTAGGCTACTACTCTGGCCTCAGGCAACGTGGTGCTGAGCTACAGACAGTATTTCATATTCGGGGAGGATGATCCATAATGATGTGAGGGAGGGTTAGCGTTCAGAAGGGCGAGCGAGTCTGCGTGTTGTTTTTAAGTTGAATCACTTTCTTGGAAGTCTTGACGTGGGGGGAAAACGGGGCCAGGAACAAATCACCTTGATATACGCAGCCGGATAACAGACCTGCTGCTGCCTTCATGTCTTCTTCCTTCAGTTTTGGATCTGCAATGATGAAGTTTTAAGTCTTTTTAGATTAAAAGCCTTTTAATTGCCACCCATATATTATCTTTTTTACAACACAGAGGGGATTTTAACAGGTTTCAATGACGCAATTCCTACAACAATACAGTAAATGACCTTGTGTGTTGCATGTGTATTGACCTCAAAGGAACGTAAATATAGGGAAATTCAGCCTTGGGGAAGTTACCTTCACAATATATATATATACATACATACAGAAGCAGAAAGCTTGCCTGGCGTTGCTGGGGTTATTGTGCTGACACAATGCCTCACAAAGCAACACTATCAAGTGTTCAGGTTTTGGTACCCAGCATTGGTTGAGTTATTGCTTGGGTGAGCCATACAGTACCTCTCTCTCTCCCTCCCTCTCCCCTTCCCTTCCTCCCTCCTTCTCTCCCTCTCCCCCTCTACCTCCCCCCTCTCTATAGCCACCCCTCCCCTACTCAGTCCCTCCCTACCCCTTTCTCTCTCTCTCTCTCTCTCGCTGATCGAGCTCTGGACTGCCATCACACACACACAACAGAAACCCATGCCGGTGCTGTGACATCAGGCATGACAATATTTGTGAATAATCTGTCGGTGCTGTGACCTCAGACATGTACGGTACATATTTGGCATTTGGGCATAATCCGGCCAGCCGCCGGCCACAGACACTCAACTTGAACATTTTATAGTAGATAATGTATTACTCATTGAAAGTAGTGCACTGCACTTACATTACATTATTACTTTCTCTTCATAGTAAAATTACTCAATATTTACTTTAACCCATTGAGACCTGAAGCCGATTCTACATGTCTCCTAAATCTCAACAGTTTTCTGAAAAACGTATGTTTCTATATCAGTGGTGCTCAATCTTTTTCATGTCAAGGATCCCCAAAATTATATGTATTTGGCCACGGACCCCCATCAAAATATTTTGTTCCAGGGACCCCCAGAAGCAAAGATTTGAGTTAAAAATGTTCGCTTTAAAAATATATTATGTTCAAAGATTTGCACACATTTTCATGATTTTTTAAAAATAGCAGATCTACAAGCTCGTAGCGCGGCACTCGGTGCCGCGCTATGAGCTTGTATATCTGCTATTTTTGAATAGCCTAAAGTGTAAAATAATGCTTTTTAGCTCAAATCTAAAAATGACACAGTTCCAGGTATTAATGGGTTAATATTACTCTCACTGATAGCAAGTTTTGACTATGCTGATGAATCTAACTAGTGGTAGGACAGTGAAAACGGATACAGACTAAATCTATCCTTTACATTTACAGTCAGTATTTGGGTTGTCTGATGCCTACTTGATTACAGTGGAAGCTCTGAGATCATAACATCTTGTTAGTCAGGGGCAAACCGTTTGCCCCACACACAGCTGGAAATGATATAGCACGGCCGAAAATAGTTTTTGTTTTAAATTCACATAATTGGGCTAACCGTGACCGCTAACGTATGTTACTTAGAACAGTAACTGTAATTATATTATTCAATTTCAAACAGTAGCTCAATTTTCCCTTACGCAGATAAGTAATGATAACATTACTTCAGTCCTATGTAACTCGTTACCCCCAACACTGGTGAAATTGTAGTCTCATGTTTCTGTTTTTTTCTGTTCATGCCATTTATATGTTCTACTTGACAGATTGTTGTATAGTGAAGCCAAAGCATTATTAGCATTTAACAATGAACTCCAAAGCTCCACAGCCTAGCAATTTATTAAATAGGTCAAAAATAATAATAGGCTACTAACAGTAAATTGTGATTTAAGAAGTGATTTAGAAGATTGTTTTGCCAGCCTAAGCTCCATACAGTAAAGGGCTTTCCAAAGTTTCAGTCTTTACAAACATCAGTAACTCACAAGTCACAATGACCAAATTAAAATGTATCTCCTGTCATCAGGATTATTGTTGACACAAAAGTTGATATTATATAATTTAACAACTATCAAAGATATATTCGCTAACCATGACCTTTGACTATTTATAAACATTAACAGAGTTTGTCAGGCAGCGTAACGGGCAACAAACTCATACTGCAGCCAATTCTACATCAATGAACGCAAATAAGGGAACAATGAAATATTCTCCATCTCACACACGCGGTTGACAGATCGAACGAAGCTGCCACCAGGGTGTCTCATGAATATTGACGAACTCGCTGCACTCTTGAACGGCTTCCAGGCTCCAGCCCTTTGCTGTTACTTAGAGCACAACAAACGGTGCTCTTTCACATGTCCCTAATCAGAGACTCCCAGTCTGTGGAGATCATTGAAGATGGTATCTATTAAAGCTGTTTATAACCAAGGCCTCTAGGATATACAAAGACCCCTGCCTCCCCCTCCTGATCTTTAGTGGGGGGTGCCTGTTTAGTTCACTGACTTTTGTAGAAAACAGTCTCTGGGATGAGAGAAAGGAACACCACAAAGAATCCTCTGCTAACAGTAAGGTTTCAGTTAAGTGTCCTACCCCCCAAGGAGATGTGTGGTTCTTCTGTTTGGGAACACTTTTCAATGGCTGCCTTCCAGTGTTATTAGCTCCAATCAGCCTCATATTTATTGCGCACACTGACAGCAGGCCAAGGACCTCAATTCTCGAATAATTTTCACATCAGCAAACGACAACTATGTCATTTCCTGTTATTACAACCGCAGCTAAATTGTCCCTCCAGGCTATGGGATCAGCGTCCCGCTACCAACAAGCCAATTACAACACTCCTGTTCTGTTCCTCTGCCTCACAGTGTAGTGGAACTAGCCAATTGCAGACATGGAAGTTCACCAGTGCGTCACCAACATTTATAAATGTGACAACTTACCCCAAAACCCCCCAATTACACACACAGTCAACTCAGTTCGAGCTGTCTTAAATCAGAGAGAGCGATGGAGAGAGGTATTAGGGCATGCCTCCTGGTGGAGATTTGCGCTCTATTGAGCGCGCCTTTCTAGTTAACCGCTGCAATAGGCCATGGAAATTGCATAGTAGGACTGTACCCATGCTTGATGAAAATCCTACAATCCTTAATTTTTACATACAATAACGATTACCGAACTACATTAAAGATGGTGGCGCGTCTAGTGTCCAATCTGCTTCAAATAACTTAATTGACATTGTCAATCAATACAGTAGGGTGTCCCACCTGATACCAGGGACCAAGGTTCTCAATAAAGTGTAGGGAAACCATCTCTGTATGTGAACAACAGCCATCAAGTCAAAACCCTTGTTACATGCAAAGTGATTGCGATTCAAAATGGACATTCATGGACTGGCTCACAGGTGACCACGCTGGAGCAGATGCTATAGCAACATGCATTTAATGACTTGCAGGCTACGTGGGCCCCGGTTTATAATGGGCCAATAAAAGGGTTCTGGAATATATTATGTTCCCTGTAAATCTTATGCCAAGGCATCAAAGGCGAGAGAGGATTGACAATAAAAAATAGTGAGCAGGGTTTCCGAGCAAATGAGAGCTAGAAAGGAGATTTACTGTTTTGACACGCAGCGAGACACACTGGTGTGAGTGGGTCGGTCAAAGGTACACTGACCTCTGCTAATGTGAGTTGTGCGGCAAAGAGAAACTGCAGCTTGACTTTGAGTCGGTCCTGTCTTTGTCTTCCCTCAGGGTTCACCTGGACCCGCTGGTGCCAGTGGACCAATCGGGCCAGCTGGAGTGAGGGTGAGTACCAGAAATGTGGCTTTTTATGACCATTGCACATTTTATCCTGTTCATGTACAAGTTTATGTACCAGTTCTTGGGTGCAGCAAAGAAGACGCAAAATAAATCGCAACAGACACTCACAACAGACAGAATGCACAGAGAATTTATAAGATACAGTACATTAGATGTACAGTGCAGTATGAACCATACTTGGCGTGACACGTTGTTCTATCCTGCTCTTCTATCCTACAGGGACCCTCCGGAAAGGAGGGAGTGTCTGGACCGAGGGGCCCGCCAGGTACCATGGTATGTTATGTTTTCTGCCTAATCGGTACTGTACATATCTGTATCGGCGGCTGAGAACGTGGTTATAACAAGAAAAAAAATCACCCTTACTACTAGTCAGTAAGAGTGCTTAGACTGCTTGAAATGTGAAATAGGAAAAAATTCACTCTGTCCAGAATGAAAGACAATGTGCAAAGACTACTTTTAGGGTACAGAGTTCACTACGTTAGTTATGGAAATCGGAACCTTTGATGGATATCTGTTGGTATCGGCCTATCAGTCTTCCTGTTCTCCAAAATATCGTAATCAGTATTGAAAAATCCATATCGGACAACCTCTAATTCATACAGCCGCACAAATTCAGACATGGGAGTTTCGCAGTGCAACTAGACTTCTGCCCTTGGCTACGACGCGGCTCCAAGCTAGGCTAGCTCCAAGCACCTTGCTCAAGTGAACCCCAACAGTAGGTGTTAATGGAGGGGAGAGCATTACTCATTGATTTTTACCCACTAATGTTTTGAGAGCCAATGACCTTCTGGTCCGGAGCCCACTTCTCCAAACTTTGGCTTGTACACTGTGCTGCTTGGCGATGCACTTTGCTGATTTAGACTGGACACTGTCCACCAGGCTGTAGAAGTTTATTTTTGTTGTGCAATTCAAAATTCTTCAGAGTAAATACATGTTATAACTACAGATGAATATCGTTGCTGTCAGGCACATCTCCATATTTTAACATATTTTCGTAAATTAACGCCCTACGTGATCATACTACAGCGTCACACAAAAGTATCGAAATTAGCATATCCACAAGCGACGCGTTTCCAACTTTTGATACTTTTTCATTTGAATCCTGAAAAGTAACAGTTTTGACATAATGAGGTTGCTACCCGACAGAGACGATTATGTTTTATGAAAATGTTTATTTCCATCCACTTGCCTCTGGTTAGCATGGATGGAAGCATAGCATTACAACACTGACGCTAACGCTGAGATGTCATTGTTCACTATTTCTTTCTCTCCCAGGGACAACCTGGAAATCCAGGAATACCTGGGGCTTCAGGAAAACCTGGCAAATCGGGTGACAATGGACACAATGTGAGTATAAAAATAGTAAACTTTATTTATATTTATTTACACATTTATATAGTATCCCTGTTCCCTGTATCACTTGTCTAACTCATCAGTTGATGAGTAAAGCGCTAAAACTCAATGGCCTCTGATCAATGCTTAGATGTATATTTTGAAAGCAATCTGTCATATTGAGTGTGGTGATGTTGTTAGCATCTCTACTATCACTACCGATAATGTAACTTGTACGTGATGATCATTTAGATTGCTCTGCAAAGGCAGAAACTGGTGGAAAGGGGAGGTTTATTTTAAAGGTCCCTGAACCTACTTAATGCTGATACACGTTTTTATTTTTTCCCCCCATTATTTTATATATGAATACTAATTTGCTATTTTTATCATCCCACAAGTCAACATGCTCAATGTAAACCCTACTATTAATACTTCATACTTACACAATTTGGGTTATAAATAGTTATGTGCTTTTTAATGAATCTCCTTGGTGCCTCGAGATCAATTCCATCTTGTCAAGAAAAAACATAACGCTTGCCAAAAATTACAAATATAAAACTCAAACAACTGACATTCCACTCTTGCATAAATCTGGTTATAAATAGGTGGTATATATTTTTATTGAATGTCCTTAACTGGTACGTACTGTAGGTTTAGATCTCCCAGGCCTAAGTATTGTAGATACCTTGCCAAAAAAAGGCTGCCCACCCCCTGTTGATGGCATTTCACCACCATCAATAAGTGTGTCTGGAACTCGAGTGTGCAGCGATGTTGAAAGCCGTCTTTACCTCTGTTTTCTAGGGAGCTGGCGGTCCAAAGGGAGACAAGGGAGAGAGAGTGAGTAAACATTAATTTCTGAGAAGCATTTACTGTATGAGAGTTGCTTAACTTACACTATTTAACGTCACTTAATTATTTAAATACCGGAAGCCTTTAATTTAAAAACAGACTCTGGATTGAATATTAATGAAGTTATTAGCTTGCTTTTTACAGGATACAACCATCTGTATGTTTAACTCATTCTATCCGAGAACGCATCTCTGTCATTTTAGATGTCTTTGGTTATTCAAAAATAGCAGATCTACAAGCTCATAGCGTGGCACCGAGTGCCGCACTATGAGCTTGTAGATCTGCTATTTTTTTTAAATCTTGATTTTTTTTTGTGCAAATCTTTGAATATATAGTTTTAAAGCGAACATTTGTAACTCAAATCTTTGCTCCTGGGGGGTCCCTGGAACAAAACTATTTTTAGATAGGGGGTCCGCTGCCAAATACATATCATTTTCTGTGGTCCTTGACATGAGTACGTTTGAGCACCACTGATATAGCAACATACGTTTTTCAGAAAACTGTTAGGATTTAGAGGACATTTGTAGATGCGTTCCCGAATTGAAAGGGGTTAAGTATTGAGCAATGGATATGAAGTGAACAGTTTTTCTTTTGTCGTTCTAAATGGTTATGTAACATGCCGAAATGTAACTACATTCTCATTGTGAATGCCATTCCTTCCATATCTAGGGGGACTTTGCACCTCAGAACATGATGCGTTCCATTGCCAGACAAGTCTGTGAGCAGCTAGTAAATGGTGGGTGCACCCGTCTCTTTTCTCCTACTCAGAGACATTTGGAAACGGTTCTGGCTTCATTAGGGGCAGCAAGACGCCACAAACAGACTCTCGTCTTTAGAGAGAGAGAGAGAAGTCTGCACGTTTTTGTTGTTGTTGCTGTTGTTTTTAATGTTCCTTTTTGCATGCTTTTCCTCCTCCCCCAAACCACCTTCTGGGTTCTGCAGCACAAATGAGTCGTGTCAACAGTATGATCAACCAGATCCCCAACAGCAATTACCGCAGCAGCAACCCAGGTCCCAGCGGACCCCCCGGACCTCCCGGAAACTCGGGTCCCCGCGGAGAACCGGGACAGTCGGGAAGGAACGGATTCCCAGGAAGTCCTGGCTTACCTGGGCGGCAGGGAGAGTTAGGTACGCATCTGACGGGTCTTCTTTGTTTTTTTAGATGTATAAATACTGTAGATGGATGGATGACATTTTGTCATGTGTAATTTGGACACATCCATAAAACGGCAGGTAAGTGCCGGATTCTGACAGCAGAGGTAAAAGCTATTCTGTGGCAGATCCCACGCAGGGTTGCCAGACCTGCTTATTATAATTTGCTTGTAGATCTGCTATTTTCAAATAGCCGATGTATATGTTAAAGTGCTCGTGTGGCCCATAGTCGCTTCTTTTGGGCTGGTTTTCCTAGACCTGGTTGCTTGTTTCTCTCACAGAATCTGGCAACACTGATCCCCACGGCGTTGTCATCTTTGAACACTTGTGTTTGTGTCTCTGTGTCCGTTTCTTTCAGGCGCTGCAGGAGAGAAGGGAGACAGAGGTCCGGCAGGTAACGGACAAAGAGGACAGAGAGGACCACCTGGTATGTCACAACACAATCTATCCATCCTCTCTATCTCCTCTTCAAAGTCACAGTGCAATGCAGAATCCTGAGTGTCATTTTAGATTTTAGCTATAACCATTATTTTATACTTTTGGCTATTCAAAAATAGCAGATATACAAGCTCATAGCGTGGCACCGAGTGCCGTGCTACGAGCTTGTAGATCTGCTATTTTTGAAAAATCGTGAAAATGTGTGAAAATCTTTGATTTATAATATATATTTTTTCAAAGCGAACATTTGTAAAATATTTTTGACTTCCAAGGATCTCCAGAAGCAAAGACTTAAGTCACAAATGTTCGCTTAAAAAAAAACCCAATTCAAATATTTGCACAAATGTTGACGATTTTTCAAAAATTGCAGATCTACAAGCTCGGCGCTATGAGCTTGTATATCTGCTATTTTTGAATAGCCAAAGAAATCTAAAATGACTCGTTTTCGGTCTAATGGGTTAAGAGAGTGTACAAAATGTATCCTCTCTGAGTTACAAATTGCACTCTGAAAATAGCTGATCTACAAGCTCACAACGTGTCACGCTGCGACGCTTTGTGAGCTTGTAGATCGGCTATTTTCAACATGCAACTAAGTGTAAAATCAGCCATTACGACGCCATCAAGGCCCGCCCAAAAAATATTTTTGTCGACAAAATCAACTGGAAGGTTGACCATGGTTTGCTTACTCCTTTGCCTTTCTTTTGGAGTGGTGTGAACGCGCATTGGAATTCTGGTGCGGTTCAAACAAGCGGACTAAGGTCTGCATGAAAAGTCTGAACTCGGTCCGGTTCGTTACGGGTGTGAATGCAATCAGACTTTATAGAGGAACAAATATAGACATTTAACCAAAATACAGTGCATTCTGCATGCTGTGTTCATTGAAGAACAATATATCAATAATTAATATAGTATTAACACATCCACCGCCAGAGGTTAATCTCATAATGTACTCACCAGTGCCAAGGTGTTTTTGTTGTTTTTTTGTTTTTTTCATGTCGCCATAGATCTTGTTAAAATCCTTAAGATTGAGCCGTGAACGGTCTGTTTACATCCGCGAGATCTCCCTGTATCTCCCAGTGAAAACCACGTGTCAAACGGGGCATCCATGTTTGAGTTAGAGCGGATTACGTTAAACAGTGAAATGCGAGGAGAAAAAACTACAGGAAGAGAATTGAGTTTCAGTTTCGTCTGTAGAATGGGAGCGGGCGTGATCGTCGAAACCGGATCCCAAATAATTCTATTTCCTGTCATCAAACCGGAAACGGAAGTGGATCAAAAAAATTCCGAAAGTGCACCCGGACCGCGCATGCGCGAAAAGACCGCAGCCCGTAGGACTACGGGCTCGGCGCTTAACCGTTGGATTTAACGGCCCGTAGAACTACGGGCCCGGCGGTAAAGGTGTTAAGGGAAGGGAATATTATTATTATACAAAGAAATCAAAAATGACACAGATGCTTTCCCGGATTGATTGGGTTAAGTCGAAACGTTAATAATAAAGCTTTGACTGGGAGCCCTTTACTCCAGTGTGCAGACTTTTGTCCTTTTGCCTCATGACTGGAAACATTTGGTTCCCAAGGCATGAAACAAGGTTTCATGTAGTGTAGTGGCAAGGTCTGACAGAATGTAGGGCATGAAGGGCAAAGTCATTTTTCAGGGTTTTGTCACCAGATTATGAAAGTGCATATCGTCATACAGTTAGAGGTCTTCAACAGGGGGTCCGCGACCCCTAGGGGGTCCGTGGAGGTACTGCAGGGGGTCCGCAAAATTGTTGTTTGATTAAACAATATTTTTGTTTTTAAAAACTTCATATTTTTTCCCCAAAAAATGTCAAATTATCTTTAAACATAACATGAATCCACCATATTTTAGCAAACAATGCACAATAACATGGTATGTTTATACATATTTTGTAGAGAAAGGTCCTTTTTGCACAACTACTGGGACAGGTGCGTTGGAGCAGGCAACCATTTTTTCATGTTTAGACATATAAAACACAATTTTATACATAAGTATACAATATATATGGTAGCCACCCCTACGAGGTAGGGGGTCCCTGCTCCATCTCCCCAACAGTTTGGGGGTCCCTGGCCTGAAAAGGTTGAAGACCCCTGCATTAAACGATGGAATACCATTTTGAATGTTGCTTAACCTTTTAACAACCTATTTCCTTGATTTGCACAATTTCCTGTTTGCCTACTTGTGGCCCATTCATCATCATCATTCATCAGACCCTGTCACAATACTCAACACTTGGGCTTGAGCTAAGTGCCTTGCTCAATGGCATCTCAACACTCATTCTCCATGGGAAGGGAGAGTCCATTTTTCCCACAGCCCAGAGTTTCTGAATCTGGCCACCTTCTGGGTCACATCAGCCTCAAAGATCTCCCGTCTTGAGACATATCCAGTTACACTTACTTAACACATGGGGGGATGTCTGTCCTGTCCTCAGCCTCAGTCAGTCAGTCAGTTGGGCGTTGAGACCACTGGTGTGACTTGGGGTGGGGAGTGCCTGGCTTAATCCATTAAAACCGGCAACGCATCTGTGTCATTTTAGATTTCTTTGGGCTATTAAAAAATAGCAGATCTACAAGCTCGTAGCGAGTGCCGCGCTACGAGCTTGTAGATCTGCTATTTTTAAAAAATCGTGAAAAATAATCGTGAAAATCTTTAAATATATATATATTTTCAAGCAAACATTTTTAACTCTTTGCTTCTGGAGGTCCCTGGAACTAAATATTTTGAGATGGGGGTCAGGGGCCAAATACATATCATTTTGGGTGGTCCTTGACATGAAATAGTTTGAGAACCACTTGATATAGCAACATACGTTTTTTTCAGAAAACTGTCAGGATTTTTTAAGAAATTTTTGTAGAATCGGAACCTCAGGCCTTAATGGATTAAGGGCACCTCAGCGGTCGTGAGGGAAGGGAGAAGAGAGCAGAGAGAGCATTTGCCGTCTCAGAGTTTCCCAGACAGACAGTCTGGGGAATCTACAAAACCTCGAGGCTTCACGTCACTCCAATCATACAGACAGCTGCCCCACAAAAAACTCTCTCGCTTCTAGCAGCCCATACATCCGGCCCAGCTCATGCAACCATATACCATGAGGTCATCCATCCAGCCAGATGCACAACCCCCCCCCACCACCCCCTCACTGTTCCACTCACACTCTAGCACAGTCAACACAATTCATTATGCAGCGGTGGAAAGTAACTATGAGTACATTAAGTATTACTCAAGCACTGTACTCCAGAAAAAAAGTTTGAGTTTAAAATGTATATATATATTCAAGGATTTGCACACGTTTTCAAAAAAAAATATTCTCAAAAATAGCAGATCTAAAAGCTCGTATACCAGCTTGTACAGTATATCAGCTATTTTTGAATAGCCAAATAAATCTAAAGTGACACAGATGCTTTAAGTAACTAAGTACATTTACTCAAGTATTCTTACTTCAGGCATGTCCATTTTTCAATACTTTAACTTTATAATACTTTATACTTCTACGCCATTGCACTTTTTACTCCCACTACAATTATTTGCAAACTTTTGCTACAGCATGCTTCACAAGAAAACTAAATGCTTACAAAATATACAACAATGCACCTTTTCATGCAAACATTTTTAAAATAGACACACATGAAAAGAATCCTCTGACAGCCGCCCTAATCCCCCACCACCCCCACATCTGTATAGTAATAAATACACAGTACTGCTGTTTTACAGCACTGCGGTTTTTATAGCAGATGTAGCGCATAGCCATACAGTGAATACAATGTAACTGTTTGCACTCACACACTGCATGGTAACACATGTTCATGTGTATCTCAGGGATGTCAGGGAGGACAGATGCAGTGCTCCTCCAAATGGACCCCTGCCATTTGTACACTCTTGAGTCTTAAATTAACATTGAAGTTAATGATTTAACGTATGTTGCTATATCAGTGGTAGACCCCCATCTAAAAATATTTTGTTCCAGGGACCCCCAGAAGCAAATATTTGAGTTAAAAATGTTCGCTTTAAAATATACGATTTTTCAAAAATAGCAGATCTACAAGCTCGTAGCTCCTATGAGCTTGTAGATCTGCTATTTTTGAATAGCCAAACTGTAAAATAATGCTTTTTCGCTCAAATAAAAAAATCACACAGATGCAAATTGTATCAAACGGGGGGCCCTGACGTTTCTCAACGTCATGGGTCTGGGGACCACCAGGTGTCCAAAATGGACCATTACGGCTCTGTAACTCTTGAGAGTTCTGGAGTTGTAAACCCTGAGGGTTACAGACAGGTTAAGTCTCTCTCACACAATGTACCAAAGGCCTCCGCCATACAGTTCTCATTTGTTACACTCCCAGAGTTACAGACCCGTAAGGGACCCTGGACCCTACTTTGAGAAACGGTAGCCTAAAATACATTTTAAAACCGGGTTAGTAGTACAGAGGTTAGTTTGTACATACATAGAGATAAGGACTATATGAGATACTATTGTAGAGTCACTTCCAGACAGCCAGACAAAAGGGGGGGGGGCATACCATTTTGATCAGGCCTACAAGGTCAAGTTGTGGAAAGTGTGGAGGTCGGAGGTATGGGGGGGTTTGAGCAGTATGTTGCCCCAATTTGGTGGGGAAGAAGCGAGTAAGCGGGGGGTGGGGGGTGGCTGATGATGAGTCATGGTCGGGGGGTAGGGGGAGGGGTTGGGGTGCTAGGGGCCTTTCTCCTGTTGCCTCATTCACAACACATGCTCCACAGGACACTTAAAAGACACGAACTGGGATATGAGAGTGAATGAGAGCTCGGGAAGCGTTCCAAGTCGGCTTTATGAATGTCTAGACATAATGGAGAGAGGGGGGAGGAGGAGGAGGAGGGAGGAGGAAGGAGGGAGGAGGAGGAAAAAGGGATCAGCGGAACTTATTTTTCCCCCCTTGATGTTGTTGATTGAATGTTCCGAGTCTTGTGGCAGAGACAGTCACCAGTCCTCACAGGTTTCCCCTTTTCTCCCCCCCCCCCCCCACTCTCCTATCATTACGACTTACAGTACATCAGTGATTCCCAAACCTGTGGGACGGGACCCACTGGTGGGCCATGAGGACCTGACAAGTGGGCCCCCAAATAATTGGCAAAACACTAGGATTTTTCCCATAATATAAGATTAATATTAAATCAAATAATCAAATTAGTTTTCATGGTGATGCCAGTAAACAGGAACTTAAGGCATACTACAGTACGTTAGTTTAATTGATCCAAGCCGGAACACAATTGATTGATTATTGTGAAAATGCACCCGGCCCACCCATCTGACCACTTAACACAGGTTTTAGATTTCTTTTGGCTATTCAAAAATAGCAGATCTACAAGCTATTTTTGAAAAATCTGGAAGCTCTGAATATATATATATATATTTTAAAGCGAACATTTGTAACTCAAATCTTTGCTTCTGGGGGTCCACCAACGCTTTCCGGGATTTCCAAGTGGGCCCTGATCCAGAAAAGGTTGGGAAACCGCTGACTTGGAACTGTATAAATAGCGAGTGATGAGGTCACTGTGGCTACATCATGTGATTGGCTGGTGGATACAGCAGCAGCAAACACACAGGAGAATGTTTTGGTTGTTGCTCAAACGGTGACTTGTTCAGATTCGTCGCTCTCACACTGTCTGTCTGACTGAACGTTGACATGACCAAACAATGTATTTAATGGTTAACATTTGGAGTTTGTGTTGTTCTTGGCACACTTCCTAAGAGAAAATCATGTATGATGTATTTTATTTGTAAGTTGTTAGCCGCTGATTTAATTTAAAGGAAGGGGAAAAAATCAAGTTAAAGACAACAGAAAGAAAGAATACAAAAGCTTGAAACTAAATGCAGTGTATTGTGGGTAAAAGGGAGAAGAAATGGTTCACAGACCATGGAAATCAAGCAGTGGTGATCGTGAAAATGTGGAATGATTTTAAACAACACACATCTCTTATGGGGGGTCCTCGGCACAAAATCTTTTCAGATGGGGGTTCCGTGGGCCAAATACACATCAACATGGGGGGTCCTTCACAGGAAAACGTTTGGATTGCCACTGACCAACATGCCTCTCTCTCTCTCTCTCTCTTCCGTTCCCAGGCCCACCAGGTGAGAGCAGGACAGGCTCCACCGGTCCCGCAGGCTCCCCTGGACCTCGTGGTCCCGGGGGTCGCCAGGGCTTTGCAGGGCTCAGGGGGTCCACTGGCTCCCCTGGCTACTGCGACTCCTCGCAGTGTGTGGGTATTCCTTACAACGGACAAGGATACGGAGGTACGTGAGCATAATCTGAACTGGCACACACACGCACACACACACACACGCACACACAAGACCAGACTGCATCAGTGCATGAATATAATAATAATAATAATAATAATAATGGACAGTGTTTCCTCTGTGTTTTTCTGTAGCACTGGTACTTAGTGGGGATAATTTTAGCTTTAGATTGCAGAGCTCAAAATGTTCAATGTATACTGAAACACCAAAAGGGAAGAAAGACTTGTAAATGCACCGTTGCCAGACTGCTGAATTAATACAGAGGAAACGCTGGTCAGAAAATAACACGCGTGTAGAATTCAGTTGATTGAATTTTCCACTGCAGGGAACTAGACTAAACATAAACTAAACATTTGTACATGTACTAATGTTTAGTTGCTAGTATCGGTACTGTTCTGTACTCACACTGGTCGCACTACAGGTGCAATACACTTATATGCTCCAGTTAGCTTTCAATCAGAATCAAAGTGGGCTATATAGTACCCAATGTGATATGATTTTGTTAAAAAGTTAAAGCTCTATATTCTATATATAAGTGATAATTGCTTTAGAGTGTTTGTTCAGTAGCCGGGATCTCTCCAGCTCTTGTCGGGATTCCAATTTTATCCAATCAGGAGAGAGAACCCCACAACGATCATTTATCAGCTCAAATTTGGAAATAGTGTTCCAGTTCAAATTTGTCAGCCCTTTTATTGGTTTCATCACTTCCAATATCACTTGTTTATTGTGTATCCTGTATGAGTTCTCTCTCCTGAAATGTTTCGTTTACTGGAGAGATGGGGAGACCCGTTACTGAGCAAACAGTCTATAGCAATTATTGTGGAATATAGAACTATTTAAGACTATTTAACCCACAAATAGATGTCACTTACACCCCCTTAAAGTGCCAGCACACTTCATAGCGTATCTGATATCGGACTCAAATTGTGAACTAAAAACAAATAGACGAACATTACAATGAGCCAGTATGGGTACAGCACAGTGCACACGGGTGTGTGGGAAACCGAACGAAACCGATCTCAGTTGTTGTAGGGTGTTATGGACTGTCTCTCTTTTTTTTTACCTCACTGACACACCTCCCCCATCCCTCTCTGGCCTGTTTCAGGTTCACGATAGTAACCTCTCTAGGTCGCCTGTGCTGCTTTTCACTTTGACTTCCTGAAAAAAAGAAACACACACAAAAAAAAACACCGACCACACATATCGTCCGCTCTAGAGCTGTTTTCAAGGATAACCACCAAAGAAAACCCATTAACAAAAAAACTGTGCTGAAAAACAACAACAACAACAACACCATCAGCAGCAGCAGCAGCAGCAGGATGATGATGCTGGTACTAACAAGTAGAGCGAGTAGAAACAAGTAAAACAAACACACCGACGGGGTGATTGGCAGCAACCCTAGTGGCCTGTTTGCATCTTGACGTCCAAAGGGAACAAACAGAGAGCGACCTTCTGCCCGGGTGGAGGAGCTAGCATGCATACCACAACCAAACAAATATACTAACTAACACAAACCAGTGGATTTGTAGCGAGAGAAAAAAACCGCAACCGCAGCTACAAACTCCACCGCAAGCAAACTTCAGCTCCGTCAACAATCAGCTACGACAAAACAGCATTGTTTTAACGCCGTTTCATTTTCTCCAGGTGATGTCTGTACATAAATAACTAATGATGTTTGTGCCTTGTAAATGATGTTTGAGATCATGTCCACTAAAAACAATATTGTTTAACATCTGTAGTAGTACTGTAGTAGTAGTAGTAGTAGTAGTAGTTGATGCTTGTGCCTTGCAAACAACCCCCGCTGCTTGCTGAATGCCAACACGTTGAATGCCTCTTTTTTCCTCTCCTTTTTTTTTGGTGTTGTTCCTCTTCTACTGACGTAATAGTCTAATCTGCTCAGGGCCATATGCAGTCCAACGTTTTGTACATGTGACCCTGGAGGTTTTGGTTCCATTTGGTTGTTGTCATTCTTCGTGTACAAAGTAGCAGATTTGTCATTGTAGTAATTTCCTTTTGCTGTAGCGCTTTCCCAATGCCAAGCTATACTGCCCTACAAGTGTCGCTCGACAAAAAGTGACATTATTTTCAATCCTAGTTGGACCTGCAGTTGAAAATAAGTTACTGTTCGTCGAGCGAGGAAGTATACAGTGAATTAGCCTTAACCCATTAATACCTGGGACGTATCTGTGTCACTTTAGATTTCTTTGGCTATTCAAAAATAGCAGATATACAAGCTCATAGCGCGGCACCGAGTGCCGCGCTATGAGCTTGTAGATCTGCTATTTTTGAAAAATCGTGAAAAAAATATTTTTTATATATTTTTTCCAAAAACTAATAGGATTTAGAAAACATTATTGAATCGGCCTCAGGTCTTAATGGGTTAATTAATTTGGGCACACAGAGATTATAGAGATTGAGATTTCATAAGGTTTATAACCATAATGATCTATTCTCCTGTACCAACCATACCGTTTTGGTAGGTAAAGATATATATTTTTAGTTTCACTGTTGCTTTTCAGCTTTCTGGGGTCGTGTAGCACCAGTGCCTTTTTATGAGAACTAGGAACACAATCGCAATCAATAACAATCTCCAGGCTGGTGGTACAGTAGCAGAACACATACTTGAGTTTTCTTTTTATAGAGATATTTTGTGATATTTTTGTAAATGAATGAGCTGCAGAAGTTCTTTTTTAAGTGATGAAAGTCAAAGGCCTAATAATTTGCAATTTGTCGCATGGCCGCGTCGTAAGACTTAGAACGATACGTCATGTTGTTTTGCGCGACGAGGACGTGCATAAAATTACAAATTAGTGTGCTGCAAACGCAATTGTGCTAATGATTAAAAAAAAATGCACTGAACTGTTTACAAGTAATTTGCCAGTGCTGATGAGCTCAGTTCACCACCAGCAATTTTCACCACTTCAATTGTGTTACCTCGCTCATTAGGCTTACGCCTAATTCATGCTCCGTCATACGATTGCGCCGCGTGCCGAAAACAGCCGGCCTACATCGCTCCTGTGAGCTTGTAGGTCTGCAATGTTCGCCGCGCGACACAGTCGCACCACGAAGTCTAAATTAGGTTTCAGTAGGACAGAGGAAAATAAATGACTTGATTGCTGTTGCATGCTGAAATAAACGTTGCAAAATGTGCCACCCTTAATGCTCAATTGGCAAAAACCACTATCTCCGAGCAGACCCATACCGACCTGAGCCTGAAACCCACGTAGTCCCAATCCCTGAGGAGGATGAGGACTCGCAAAATGAGCGCCGAAAGAGATGATCAAGGAAGGCCCCCAAACGGATAGTATCATGAGATGTTCTCTCTTTGTTGTTTTGCTCTCTATACCTGTTTGTTGTGGCTATGTTCACAAAATGTTCACATGTTGTCACCCTTAACCACTTTGGGCATGTCATTATTGGCGAAGATTTTCAATATATTTTCAATTTTTGTCTTGTTTTCTGCTCTTTATTTTCAATTAAAAAAAATAGCATTTTCCATTTTTCAAAAATAGTGAAAACATCTAAAAGCTTGTCTATTTTTGAAAATATTTGAAAGTATAAAATAGGGCTTAAGTGGTTAAGGGATATGCACATTTGATGCAAAGTCAAAAAGAAAATGGGGTTTGATACCTCGCCTTTTATTTGGTAAAACCTTGAATGCCTATATGTGAATATTTGTCTTTTGTTGTTGGGAGGGCAGGGATGTTTGATTTTATGTTTCTGGTGGAGATAAAGGGGATGAGGTGGGGCAAGGGAGTTATTTTAAAGGAAAAAAAGAAAGAAAGAAAAAAACCCTGTGAGCTTTCTCTCTTTTGTTTTCCTGTGTTTTCCAGCCTGTAACATATTTGCATCAACTACAGTAAGTGTTGAACCATGCACTCTTCATGACCAAGCCAGTGATAGTATTTAGAAGAAAGGGAAAAGCAATGTTTGTTCTCTTATGTTGGGGCATCATTAGATGAGACTTTTTTTTCTTTTCAACCACATTTCATTCAGTGTCATAAAATCCATAACATTGCCTTTTTCCATATTTGTTTTGTTTTTAGCTCTGCCTAACTTAAAGATATAGTCTTGCTCATTCAGTGTGCCTTCAAAGGAGTTTCAGTTTTCATTATTGCAGTTAGACAACAGCTTTCATTTTGTATCTTTGACTAAATATTTATCAGTTTTCCCTTATCCAGTCACAGCTGATTTTACCAAAGGTGGAATTGCATGTCTGTGGTGTATATTTAGTATGTTTGTTTTTTGTTTTGTTTTTCCGACCAGAATATAGTTGTTGTCATTGTTGTTTTTATCAATATCGGATGCAGTTGGAATCTGTGTGCAAGACTATGGACATGGTATTGCTGTTTCATGTATTTTAACTGCAGATTGTGAATCCCACAGCCTAATTTTCTTATTTATTTCTGAAAACAGAAGAGGCATTTTTCAATAAAACTACTGAAAATTTACAGCCAGTGTCGTTTTGTGTGAATTCTAACCATTCGTCCTCATTGTTAATGTTATAGTTTGCGATAACCATAGGTGCGCGCAGGTGTGTGAAAATAGCCAATCTTTAAGCTCTCTCAGCTTGTAGATCAGCTATTTTTGGTGTGCAACCCCGCGTGCAACTATTGCTGTCCAGTGTATGACTCAAGGACTAACAAATATGACAGCCACTGCTACATAACTTTGTCAATGCTGGATCTGGATCTGTTTGGCAGAGAATATTGTGATTTTTGGTTTTATGGTCCCTAAACCCAGTCAAGTAATTAGAACTGGCTTCATCCGATTAGTTCACCACTTTTTCCCCTCTTTGGATATTTTCCTTCTGAATCATTCTTATGAACATAAAGCTTAATGGCTAAGTACCCAAATAAGACCCACTAATCTGCCGTAAGCTACAAACATCAATCCACAATCTTAAAACTACATGGAGACAACTAAACTGTTTCTCTGGTTATTTTAAGTTTTGCTAGTGTGACTCATTTGTAGCTAATGGTTGCTAAGAAACAAATAGGTGGCAACATCATGCCTATTCAAAGTTCTTACAATAACTCTTTCCACAAAAAGAATATTTCTGAAACCCAGTGGTGGATGCATTCGAAAATGCAATACAATCAATATACTGTACGTACAAATGCATTGCAAGTATACAGTAGCTGGTTTTGAATGCTAGACATCTACAATGTACATTTAGAGGACAACATTGTACCAAGTGAATTCAATACCCTCTGTGTGTGACAAGAAAAACACGCACAGACAGACACACAGTAGATAGATTGGTTGATTGATCGATCTCATCATAGTAGTATGCTGTTTCGGTAGTTTTATAACTTTACACTACACTCCCGTAACCTACTTAAAATGACATTGATATATCAAGAGATATGTGGGAATATCTGTTGACTAAACACAATGCTGTAATTGCTGTTGAATGATACTTTAACAGTGTGCAATGCCTCTGTTGAACCTGGATTTAAAAGCATTTGGACTGCAGCCAAAAGATAGTTTTATGGATTCAAGACTAAACAATGAACTCAGCTTTCCCTGACTCATGTTTTACAGCAACACATGGAAAGGAGAACAAGAACATGTTTCCATGAATGATCGCGGCAATTGAGCTTGATAGAAAATATCAACGTTGTTATATTTTTTCATCAGCTGTGATCTAATTGGAAAGGGATGGGCTAGTCAGCGGAATGGCCTTGTTCTGAGAATCACTCTTATCAACAGCTTTGAAGTCCCTACCCGGGCCTTGAAAAAGAATGCAGAATAAGATGCAATCATCTCATGGGGGGGGGGGGGGGGGGGGGACACAAACCATATCCTTGCACGATGAAATGTTTCAGGCCGTTTCTTGGTTCGTGCCCCAGATGATTGAAGCTATGAAACGCCCTTTGCTTTGAACCTGGCGAAATGAAACAAATTGATCAAAGACACTTCAAAGGCTGTAAATGCCATAACTCAGTGGTTCTCAAACCTTTTAATTTCAAGGACCCCCATAGCTAACATTTGTACACTCTCAAGAGTCACAGACCTGTAAGGGTCCATTTAGAACCCCGCCCTGAAGTAACCCTGAGGGTCCTTGGAACTCACTTTGAGAACCACTCTAAATGCTATAACTCATAATGACTCATAGAGCTGTTGTCAATTCTGTTCACGACAACGTGGGCGGTATTGATACATACGTTGATAATAGTATACTAGTATACATGGGGCATATTATATATGGATGGATATTTCATTCATTTAATGAACACATTCATTTCCATCACACGAAGTATAGAAAATGTCCTGGAAAGCAGGTTGAGAAGGCAGGAGTTTCACACTCGTTGAGTAGATACTAATGGTTGCAAAATGCATGAACCTGTGTGGGCCAGTGAGGCTGCACACACTGCAGCACGTTGTCTGGAAGCCGCAGCCAGCGACATTTTGCAAGCCATTCCTGGACAGTGTCTGAGAGACAGTACAGAGCTCAGTAACTGCACTTCGGCTCTGAGCTCGCGTGCCTACCTTCAGCCAACACCTGGTCACGAAGCCTCATTCGTCAACGAGGGCAGTCTTTGATTAATGGCTCACCACCGTTTTATAAATACTGATCCACTCAAAGTATGTTTTGAAAGTGACAGCGCTTTCACTCAAATCATAATTTGTTTGATTGCCATATACAGTACGTAGTAGCAGGAGTGTCAAACTTGGATGCATTGCATACGAGACAAAAGGATTAGACGCAATCCATCAATATTTTTGTGTGTAATCACATCTTCGGGGGTTTGCCGACTGCATAAAGGGAGATGGTAATGTGTTGGTGCAGACCATAAAGGGAGAAGGATGAGGGTAGCTTTCAACACAATGTTGTCGTAGACCAGTGTTTATGTGTTGCCGTTAAGTGCAATAGAAACTCATCTTCAGTCTGGGGTTTTTGAGGTACTTAGCAGAGCTATAAACTCACTGAGTCTTGCTATGGCCAGGAATGACCTCATGGAAAGAGTCAGGAGAGGTTTGGCATGTGTTGTGGTGTCTCTGTCGGTCTGTGGAGAGGTGTTGCAGCTACTCTGCAGCACTGATGTGCACAGTGTCTGACAGTAAGCTGAGGTACAGTAAGTTAACTAGATGCTGGACTACTGTACAGAGACTACTAGAATTGGAAACGTGCCACTGTGCACTGCACAGTCCTGTGAAGCCAAAGCACCAAAAAAAAACTAGTCTTAGAGAACCGATAAAAAACTAGAAAAGGTGCTCCTCGGAGCACAGGTCTCCGCCAGGTCAGGTACAGTAGGTTATTGTGGCCTCCTGGTGGCGTTATAACAGGCCAATGTGAAAAGGGTGCCGTTTTCTTCTTAGGCCTTTCACGGCAATCGGACACTGCATTCATGATTTGGGGTATTTTGTTCCAAAAATGTGTTTTACTAAATTAGACCTGCTGGTGGCGCTATAACAGGCCCATGTGAAGAATTTGGGCAGAGGTTCTGAATTGGCATCCAGGGAGTGTGTGTACACAGTTTCGCCGCGACCGTGCCAACGGTGCCGGAGATTAGCTGTGTGCCCTGTCCGCGGACGGACAGGACACACGGACGCCTCGCGGACGGACAGGACACACGGACGCCATGCCTTTCGGCCTGGCGGAGACAAAAATACCGATCTACAAGCTCAAAACGCGCCGTGTAGATCGCCAATGTTTGATGTTCCCTCCAGAATATAGTCATGCTCAATCAGGTTTAATAATAATACATCAAATTTATATAGCGCTTTTCTTAGTAGGCGTACCCAAAGTCGCTTCAATTTTTTTTAAGTGCAAAGAAAAAAACATTAAGCTATGACTAAGGCAGAAAGGGAGATTTGAATTAGGCGGGGAAAGCGAGACTGAAAAGGTGGGTTCAAGTGGTTGAAAGACCACTTCACCCATTTCTTATACTGTATCTTCATATAATTGGTCCTCACTAACACTCATTATAAGAGGGCACCATTTCTGTCTATTCGGTCTGAAGAGCAGTTCAGAAACCTGCCTAACCAGCGACATCGTCACTAGGCAGGTCTGGTCATTTCAAACAATTTGTTTTTTTAATTAATGCAAGAACAATTACATTTATTTCAGTGTGCTAACTTTCCAGGAAGAGAGAGAGCTGTATTTTCTATTAGCTTTGGAATCCCCATCAATGATGTCATTGGCAGACAGGTTTCTGAACTGTCCATAGTGCACCACTGAGTCACAGTCAGGCTGTGCTATAGAGACACACGGCCGGAAGCGGAAGGCCTACAAATCCACGCCCACTTTTGACACTCGGGGTCCGTTAGAACGATGAACTGCAGCTCTCAATGCAATCTCTATGAGAGGCATTGTAAAATACCGTCATTTCACTGGTTAACTACTGAGGCTGTAGCGATTTTTTTTGTGTTCTAATAATCTGTCCCATTTGTTTAATTTGTCCTTTTTAATGTCCCATATCTTTCATCTCGATATACTACCCACAATATACTATAATATACTCCATCAGTATGTCAAAACCGCTAGCATCGGAGATCCAGACTTTAAGTGGTCGCATCACGGACGCATCCCTTGAGGTTTTCAATACCCAGAAAACTGGCGAAAGTGGCCGTTTTCAATAGGTTTTGGTCATTATCTCTGGAACAGAAGGTCCAATCTGCTCAGTTCAAAGCTTGTTGGATGCGTGACTTTGAGGACATTAAGCACGCAATGACACATTTTCGGGTTATTTTTTTTTTTAGGGGAGGCGAGATCTTAGTTGGGCAGGCGACCGCCTCTCCTGCCTCTACTACAGTGGGGTACGCTGTCGGTCGGCGCTCGGCGCTCGTAAAGACAGTGATGTCACTGAAATGCCTGTCTGCTGTCTACCCTCTGCTGTGTTAGCATTATGGGTAACTCGTTAAAGTGGCAAATTAAATGTGAAACACATCAACTATTAAGAAAACAAGAAGATATGTTGACAAAGACACTCCATACATTTGGAAACATATTTTTATTTAAATCAATATCGTCTCCAGTTAATGTACGAATATTTCAAAAGTAGGCTAATTCTCATATCCTCTCATAGGGATTGCATTGGCAGCTGCAGTTCATCGTTCTAACGGACCTCGAGTAGCGGCGCTGTCTCAAAAGTGGGCGTGAAATTTGTAGTCCCCGTGTGTCTCTATGCTAGACACAGCAGCATTGTGACAAAACACTGAGCCTCTGTTCTGAGCTGTTGTGCACGTCAGGCGTTTCTATCTGGCCGCTGCGCGACACCATCATACGACACATTATAACATAGAGCTTAAATGGTTACATTTTTACAAGATATTTGCAAGAAGCCCTCGACTCCAGCGAGATAATGCAACGTTATTTTATAAGATGGAGCCTTCCACTGGAATCCATGAGTAATACTAAAGGCAATGAGTGTAATCACATGGAGAGTCAATAAAACTAGAGCTAATGATTTATACTGTATATAAAGATAGTCATGAATTTGACCGTGACTTTGGGGTGTACTGGAAGAGCTACACCACCATGTGAAAAAAAAAGAAACCTGCTTTAATAGGATGATTTCTGGCATGGAACACATGTCTGGGTTCACTATTAAACTTATGAAGCATCTCAAGACCTGTGCTTACAAATTGGTTTTGTTTATTACAGTTATACTTCATATGTTTTGGGTTTGTTGATGTGATTTTTTTTTTAAAACACTTTTACCCTGGTATCCCCATTTTGGGCCTGTCATTAGGCAAACATTTCCAACATTTTCTCAGAAATGTATTTTCTCTGGAATTCATATAAATAATTGGATGGAAAACAGGCTTTATGCTCCTACCATCATAACCAATAATGATGCCTTTATCTTACTTCTAATTACACAACCTTTTTTATGTGTATTGTCATTTCTTGTATTAAAAAACTCAGATAATGTAACAAATTTAAACAGGGTTTCGTAATATTTGTATCCGCTTAATCATAAAGAAAGTATAGTGGAGTCATAGAGTTCAAACAGTGGGTGCCATACCGCAAAATAAGGACTGGCCTCCAATATGGAACAAGACATTAGTAATACTGACATGAATGCTACTGTGTAAAACATGTCCAAACGTTTTCCATAGAGATGAGGGAAAATCCATGTCCATTGTAGCATTTACCCCCGCTGTAAATCATACTAGTACACTGTAATAAATGCTACAGGGTCATTAAACAGGTATACTATGTGAAAACTATGACTCACAAAACCCCCTCTGTGTTGAGCCTTGACACAAAGAGTGTGTGGTTGCGTGTTAGTGTGTGTGTGTGTGTGTGTGTGTGTGTGTGTGTGTGTGTGTGTGTGTGTGTGTGTGTGTGTGTGTGTTTGTGTGCGTCTGTGTGTTCCTGTGTGGCTGTCCATCTGTGTCTCTTTGTGTGCACGTGTGCGCCTGTCTGTTTGTGTCTGAATTAATTTCCATATCCACATACACGACTCATATTGTAAAAACGTGTATTTTATGAACTATGTTACAGAGTTGCGCTGGGTCCTTCGCAGCACGACTCTGACCGTCCGTGAACCTCGACGGTATGAACCTCGCAGTATCTCCTCCACATGCTACAGAAGGCCAACAAAAACCATGAAGCTCCACGCCCTTTAACCTGTTCATGTCCACAGTTTCAGACAGCTGCAGTGGTTTGCTGGACACCTGGGTGCATTTTTTTTGTTTCTGGGCTAGAGCTAGCTAGCTACTATTAAATGTAGCTCTTCTAAGTATAAAGTTTTAGCACTCTATAAGTCCAAGCATTCTATAATTCTAAAACAGTCAGCCTCTCATAAATTTAAAAGATTAGTTAAGTGATAACAGAGGATTTTTGGAAGACAGCATCATGGGTGCTGGGAAAATAATATATAATGTCCATGCAGAAGATGAATGCATAAGCCCAAGTTTATTCAGAAGAGTATCAGCTCATCTCATCCCAAATATCTCCACCAGAACTCCCTTCATGTTACAATGTCACCCTTCTTAGTTAAGGAGGAAGCACAACACAGGAATTCACAAAAATTAGGCGTCATAGACCATATTCACACAGCGGCCATATTGGAATTTAACATTGAAAGTGCCGCCACCCGGGGTGGCTACTTTCATTGACTTCATAGAAACATGGCCGCCGTGTGAATATGGTCTATACCCCCCTGGCCAGGGCAAACCAGGCTTTGTTTATACAGGTGGGATGTGGCCCTCTTATCTCCTCATCAAAGGAGTGACACTTCTCCACAACAGCGGGTGTGGAGCAAATGGAATCTCAATATGCATCAATATTACAGTCCAATTATCGCCATAACGTTCGGTTACGCTGCAACCTTTGTTCTCTGAGTGAAGAGACTATCTCTCCACCTAACATATTTCATATGTACAGTGGTGGAAAAAGTACTCATATTTCTTACTTAAGTTAAAGTATCAATACTGCATTGTAGAAATACTCTGCTGCAGGTAAAAGTCCGGAATTCAAAATTTACTTGAGTAAAAATACAAAAGTATTGGTATCAAAATGTACTTCAAGTAACAAAAGTAAAAGTACTAAAATGTTTGAAAATAGCAGCTCTACAAGCTCACAACGCGTCGCGATGCAACGCGCTGTGAGCTTGTAGATCTGCTATTTTCAAATAGCCTAGGTATAAAATAGGGCTAAAGTGGTTAATGTATGTTTTATAATGTGATAATTTATATCTGCAAAGTAACTAGTAACTAAAGTTTTCAAATAATTGTAGTGGAGTAAAAGTACAATATTTGCCTCTGAGATGTAGTGGAGTAGAAGTAAAAGTATAGACAATTGGAAATACTCCAGTAAAGTAAAAGTACCTAAAAAAGTACAGTACTTGAGTACATGTACTTAGTTACTTTACACCACTGCATATACTGTATGTATGGGGAATGACTCCACCTCATACATAATATGAAATTATGTTGGGTGGAGAGATGGTCTCGATACGACAGAGAACGTTCGGTTACGTTGTAACCTTTGTTCTCTGAGTGAAGAGTGGTTTGTGCATTGCCATTTGTAAATTCAAAGTGCTGTGCTCCCAGAGCACACTCAGTGTGCAGTGCACACTGACCACTTCCAATGACAAGCCGGGTTGTCCGGAGTCTGAACAATGGCGGAGGAAGAAGTAATTGCAAAATGCTTGCTTGGTACTACTTGACAGTATTCAACATTGCTACAATGTAACAAAAATAATACTCATGCTAATGAGTATCTCCTCCTCCTTTTTCTTTTTGAAGCTTAGTACTCAATACTGGTAGCTTCTTGTGCGTTGCATCTCTCCAAAGCATTAATATAGAGTTTTACAACTACAATTTGGTTTTCAGACAAGCATTCCCAGCTTTTTGACGCAGCTGGCACGCACCTCAGACGAGGTGCACTGACAAACACCGAATGAGAGCCTCACAGTTTGCAATGCCTTTTCTGGTTAACGAGCTTTTAGCGTGACCTCTATGAAATAGTATTTCGAGTGCAGAATTTCAAGCGAAAACTCTCGGAGCAGAAAGTCGTCATGACATACAGTGGTGACATAGGAGGTGTTTGAAGGCCTAAAGGCTTTAACCTTTCCATTTGTGCAATCTTAAAAAATACCACAGCTCAAATTCATGTCTTGTCTGGGGATTTGGTTGGTGGGTTAGCTAATGCTCCGTAGCACCCGTGGTCAGCTTTATTAATCTTTAGGTATGGAGACGTCAGTCTTTGGATATGATTACATAAGACATCGGAGTAGCATATAATCAGACACTCCAAAGCAAATGGCAAGTTTACGCAGTGTGACTGAGTCATGTAATCCAATGAAAGTTCGATGAAAGTCTGGACTGGAGTATTCCATGAGGCACAGAATTTCACTGCTATTACAGCAACATATCGTCACTGTCGGGCAGAAACCTTGTATCTCCATATTTCAACTTTTTATGGTTTTTGTTTTGTAAATGAATTAAATGCAAGTGTGTACAGGTTATGGTTTCCATTTCCTGAAAAGTACGTTTTGGAACTACAAGGTTTCTACTTTGACAGCGATGATATTCTTTCACCATTTTAGAAAATCTCACACTCTTAAGGTCATTACACACCAGCGATTATGCGAATATATGCAAAATTCAGACTCGTTCCGAATAATTAAAAGACGCCTTTTCGCTTCGCTTTTTCACTTTTTCGCTCCATGGAAGCTTGCATTGACTTTATAAGGTTTAAAAAAAAAACGTATTATTCGCATGAAAAATTCGCCCCCGGTGTGTAAGGGGCTTTAGGTTTGGATCTACGTACATGAAGCACACGGTAGGAAATCATACACCGGCAAAAGAGGCTGTTTGGTAGCGTCTCTGAGCCAATGCCCCACACCGCAAGTATATTGTGGAGTGTCGCTAGCCAACCGCCTGTCAGGTAAGCACCTCAACGGGGGAGACAAGTGGGACAGAGGCAGAGCCCAGCCAAGAAGACCACGCCCCAGTATGGGACGCGTCACCGAGGGACGCTACTTGCCAATCTACCTGCTCAATCAAGCTGATTTGGGCGCACCTGCCCAGGCCAGCTGGGAGCCCACACTATGAAGAAAAACAGTGTCTCTGCCTCAGTATTCACTGGTACTCTCCACGTTGACCAGACGGGTGCTCAGGCTTTAAGCGATAACCTCCACTTATTCTCCTCCTTATTTCTAGGTGTTTAAGCTACAGACTAACGTAGTGCTTTCTGTTCTAGGCAACATAGGACCCTGCTGAAGTCTAATGGAAATGTGCATGGAAAGGGTGCATGGACAAACGCATGGAAAAGCGCATGGCACAAACCCCGATTGGGAAGAACCTATGTTTGAACTGACCTTATTTATTTTGCTTATGGAGCTCTCCTCCATTACCTCTGCGCCATTATTCTCTAAATCAATGCCCATTTAAGGCTTTCAACATACTGTCTCTGAGTGTTGGTTTGGTTCAGACTTCACAGCAGTGGCGTAGCCACGGGTGGGCATAGGTAGGCCTGGGCCCACCCATTTGGTTTTTCTGCCCACCCCCCAAAAATAATAATAAAAAAACATTAAAAAAATATATATATTTTTTTTTTCTTCTATTTTTCATATCATATTCAGCCATTTTGATAACAGTGTATATATAGGTATCCGAAATCCGTCACAAACCTGTGAAAAAAGTGTCTAAAACGGCTAATAACTGCACATTTTCGCGCACGTCCGGCCGCACGTGCACGCGCGTTGCGCGCGCGTACATGTGTGCCCACCCGCAACTCCCGAGGCCCAGCCTCGGCTAGCGTTCTGGCTACGCCACTGCTTCACAGTATGCTAGTAGCTACATCGTTGGGATTTAAATCCCTGACACTTGGCCCTGGCAGTGATATTACTCTTCATATTAAGCTACATGGAACACTAAATCCGGCTGAACATGACAGAACCACTAACTCTGACAGTGTTTGAGTCAGTGTTCGAGTCATGCATGATTGAGGGTAATTTAGTGCCAGTACCATGTTTTCATCTCAATGGCCTTTCATTGCAGAGCACTGGCAGTTTGACTTTGGCATCACGATCTTGCTATGACTGCATTGGTGCCACTTATGTCTGTTTGTGTGATAAATAGTCACTTGGATGCATCGTCCGTTAAAGACGCCCTGTGCAATATTGACGATTAGCCCCAACAGCTGAAAATAACATGCTGCATGGAGGTTTCATTGAGACGTAGATTAATGCTACCAACTAATACGTACCGTGCACGTGCCAGCCATGAAAGTTGTCTTTGGCCACATAATCATAGCACTCTGATTTCTCCACTTTCTGCCATCCCCCCCAAAAAGTGCAAAATATCTTAAGACAAATTTGGGACTTGGAGTTAAATATTATTAATAGTGTTCTGAGGAAAACTACCTTATGCATCTATCAAATTTGCCAGATCACCAAAGCCTGGACATCAGTCTCTCAGCGGTGTGACAGTTCAACCAGGAGGAATGAGTTGTACCTGATGCAGTAGAATACCAGTACTGCTCCAACTGGCCAATCTGCCGGGTCATTATGGGCTACTGGGAACGCTGGATTAATTTATCAAGCTGTACTTAATGACTGTCTGAGTTAGGACTCGACCCAAAGGCAATATTTCTTTATTCGTGTGTGTTTTATGACTGATTAGGAGTTAATAACCAACTCCTGTGCTAAATGAGCCGCGGTAAGCGTCGCCGCTCATCCGAGGAGAAGCCAGCCGACCTGGTGGAGTGATTTGAAAAGTGTGCAAGAGAAGAGGGTCTCCAAGCAATTAGGTTATTATGAACTGAGACTTATTTCAGTGTCTGAGTATTTTAGTATTGTGATGACCCACACATACCTACTGCATATCGTCTCTGTCGGGTGGAAACCTGTCCAAAACTGTTCTTTCAGGATTCAAAAATGGCAAAAGTAGCAGATGGACAAGCTCAAAACGTGTCGTAGTAGGGTGTTAATTTACGAAAACACAGAAAAAGTAAAAAATATGGAGATAAGAGGTTTCTACCCGACAGCAACGATATCAGTAGTCCTGGCTCCTGGGATTCCCCCAATGCAGAATTCCCATCAATCTCAACAAAACATAAATATACTAATACATAAAACTGACACTCCAAACAAACTCGAAGCAGTTTTAATAAAATGTGTTCTGTAATTCAACTGTACTGGACTGTAATTCAATTATACTTTAATTGTACTGGACTGAATTACGACGCTAACGTTCTAAATATCATGAACATACTGTATCTGCTTTCACATTATGCTATGGGTCAATGACACATGGTGACATGGTGTACTGTCTAGAGCCAGAGAACATATGGTGTGTGGGAGCCGTACTTTTTGTTGACCGCTTTATTCCATTGTTCGCTTTATTCGTTTTGCTTTATTGTTTTGATCGCTGTGATTACCTTGCTATAAGTTTGAGCACCCTTTAATAAGTTATTTATGTTGCTTTAATAAACCCTTAAAACGCATTGTTTGGATCCAGCAAATCTTCCTTTTGTTTGCGGAGGGCGTCAGACAATACAATGGCCCATCTCATCGCCTCTCAGCGACTTATTTAGTTTGGTCTCCTGCAGTCGCATACAGGTATGTTGGGTTGGATTGGATTTGTCAAGTAATGACGTCAATGTCCTGATTATTAGTAGCGTTAGGAGGGTCTGTTGAGCATCAGGACAAGTTGACTTGACTGAGGGGAGTCTGTTGATCTTTTGGCATTTTAGGTAACCTCATACATGCCTTTAAAATAAGATTATAAAAAACCCATGGCTTTACACCTTAAACTGTGATGTGACAAATTAAACTGATTCTGTAAGTGCAGTGTTTAAAACAAAAGCTTGCATCTTCAAAAGTCAAACGTACAGAGGATAATAATGGCAGCTTTACATGATGCTTGGTCTGACATTGTGACAGGGCCATTTTTTGTCAACATCACTTCATAGTGCCATTATGCATAAAAAACTGACCAAAGCTGGAGCATCCTATCCTTTGCACAGGCTCTAAAATACTTTGGTCAGTCACCAAATGTGGCCCACGGGTCCACTTTTTGGCCAGGCCTGTTGTAGTGCATGATGAAGTCATGGAGGCAGCCCAGTGTGAGACAACCTGTGTAATTTGCCAGTAAGCTACACAACATCCTGCCATGGAGCCTGCAGTAGTGCTAATAGCGCTACTGAATCATGTGAAGTCATACACAGTGGTGGATAGTAACTAAGTACCGTACTAAGCAAATTTTTTTTGTATTTTTTACTTTACCGGAGTATTTCCAATTTTCAATAATTTTACTTCTACTCCACTAGATCTCAGACCTATTGTACTTTTTACTCCACTACAGTTATTTGAACACTTTAGTTACTAGTTAGGTTGTAGATTTTGATTATTATTTTTACAAAACATACATTAACCACTTCAGCCCTATACTTTGGCTATTTGAAAATAGCCAAAGCCAAAGCAGATCTAGCTCTACTATTTTCAAAAGATTTTTTTTATACATTTCAAAACTTGAAATTGGATATTCTGCATAATGAGTACTTTTACTTTTGGTACTTTAAGTATATTTTTATGCCAATACTTTTATATTTTTGCTCCGGTAATTTATTTTAATTTTTACAATTGTGGTATTGATACTTTTACTTAAAGGTAGGGTAAGTGATTTTCTTTGGTTAAAATAAGTGTTAAATAGCTCTATATTCTGATAGTACTCATTGCTATAGAGTGTTTGTTCAGTAAAAGGAGTCTCCTTGTCTCTCCAGCTCTTTATAAAACAGAAAATGCATTTTCGTTTCAGTTTCAGTTTCATTTCCAATTTTATCCAATCAGGATAGAGAACTCAATCAGGGTATAGATTAAACAAGTGAAATTGGAAGTGATGACACTAAGAAATGAGCAGGCAAAATTGGAACTGGAACACTATAAAATGAAGCTTAAAAATGGGTACTTTCTCTGATTGGCTGAGATTTTGACACCTACCGGAAAATGTATTTTCTGTTTATTAAAGAGCTGGAGAGACAGGGAGACTCCTGTTACTGAACAAACACTCTATAGCAATGATTACTATCAGAATATAGTGCTTTAACCTTTTATCAAAATACTTTTTGTTTTAACCAAAAAATATCACTTACCCTACCTTTAAGTAAAAATATTGAAGTGCTTCTTCCACCACTGGCCATACAATCTGTCCAGCGAGACCAGATGGATGCTGTGTGGCAGAGCAGCACATTACAGTAAAGCCTGAGTTATACTTATAGCGGTGCGTGACACCGATGCACAACAAAGTATAACAGGGCTTTAACTCTGAAGAGTAGCTGATATAGAGATCAGTTCTGGGTCAAATAGGATTTGCAGTATTTGCATTCTGCGATTTGTTTTAGTTTGCCAGATGGATGGAATCTGTCTTATGCAATGATGTAATGGGTGCCACAAAGTTTAGACGATCATAACAAAAATATTTAGTACTGTGTATTTTTTCTGCAATTGATATATAACTTGCCGCAGTCATGAAATACCACTTCAGTTTTTGTTTCTGTATAGTCTAGGTGCTATAACATTTGGAAAACCTTTCTGATGACTGTGAACATTGTGATCAAAATGAAAAAAAGAAGAAAATATTTACTGGCTCGTTAGATCAAGGACCACATTGGAAAAAGATGTTGTTTTACTTCATGTGTAAATCTGGGGCTGCATACTTTCATATGTTTTCAAAATAGTCCAAAAATAAACATTATGAAATGCAACTGAAAAACTGAATCATATATGTATTTTCCTTCTGGGTCGAGACTATGAGTCAGAATTCCTGGACTTAATACTGGCAATAAATTTAAATATGGTTTTGTTTTTCCTCTCTCCTTTTTTTGTGTTGTTTTGATTGGAATGTCAAGTGGAATGAAAGTGAAGGATTAAGAACTATACAACCCAAAGTGATCTATTCCTGTTAATAAGTCCACAGTGTCAGTGTATTCAGAGAGGCATTTAGACACTTTAAGCACTTAAACCCCATATGGGTAACCGGAGTCTCTCAGGGCTCAATACTAGTGTATTTTCTGTTTTCTGTTATTATTGCGTCACATTGTGAGCTTGTCGATCGGCTATTTTCAGCGAAAGCTTTCCACACAATATGGATGCTGGGGTTCAAGTGGTTAAGTGACACTATCAAAGTATGCAGAAGGTTTTTGATAAATCGTTGTTTGGTGGTCATCAGCTGCCAATGAGACTATTTAAACATCTGTTTTATATACGGTAGGGCTGCACAATTAATCGAGAGTAATCATAAATCATCGATTTTATGCTTCACAATTATGTAATTGTGAAACAATTAATCCACCTTATTTGGTCAGCTGTTATTACACCTTGCCCTTGTTTCATCATGAAAGTTTAATATAACCAGCAGAGCATTGCTCAACCCATCTCCCCATCCATCAAGCAAGGAACAGTAAAAGGTCATTACATACGTCTGAGATGGCAACAAAGGCATTAAATAGATTATTAATAGGCATGTGGTCTAAAGTTCCTTGTTTGAGTCCCAGACCTTCTGTAATTAAACTTTTGAGGCCAACATACAAAAGAACACTTGGAAAGTTGTGGAGGACACTTGTTGAGAGTGATGGTCTTAACACACAGGCTCTCAGCAGAGAGCTCCATGTTCAAGTCCCAAGGCTGTGGTTAAATGTAGGAGTCCTTTTACATTTTGAAGGCCAACATACAAAAGAACTCTTCAAATGTACTCAGAGACACTTGTCGAGAGCACAAAGGTGCAAGGGGGCAATGGTGTGCTCTTGCACGCTCTTCAGTGAAAGATAAGATAAAGGTGAAAGAGTCAGGTAAAAGTTGGAAAAATATCCTGGTTGAATTTGACAATGCATTGGGTGCTTTAAGTTAAATATTTCCAAAACTACAAATGATTTCAAAGAAAAAAATGCATGTCCACAGTAAGGTGGAATTTAAAAATTGTGAATATAGTTTCTAGGTGATTTTTTCTTTTAGTTTTTTTTTTAGGTGCTAACTGCCATAACTTTTTAGGTGCTAACTGCCATAAAACACCAAAGTAGAGGAAGAAGAAGAAGAATCTGGTTTATGTTGTCCCCAAATTAGAGCCAGGGTGAGGATACTGTATATCAGCATGTAACCCTGTTAAAAACAAGAAAGTTAAGGTGTTTGGAGCTGGGTTTTAGCTCAGTATTTGTACCATAACCAGCTGACCTGAATAACTTATACAGCCTACTGTGGTGGGTTGTGGTGAGTACTAGGCCTGTCACAATTATTACATGATCGTCAATTTTTCTTTAGATTATAAATATTTAACCAAAGAAAAGTATACTATATACGCGTCAATACTGATGCGTGTAGATCTGATATTTTCGACAAGTGACACTGTTGTATGACAAAGTATGAATCAATCTTCAGCGTACGAGTGCTCAGAAATCTGATTAGAATTTCAACTCATTTCAAACCACTTCCAAGTGCCTTTAATTATTTGGGGGGAATGACCATCACGTTCATGGAATGTCAATGTACAATGTTTCTTATGTCTGAATAGCTCCGTCGGAAGAGCTCTTGACTCTGAACAACAAGGTCATGTGATTGAATCCTGGAAATGGAAAATCAGCATGTGAGCAATCTGTCTCCCTGGGGTCTAGTGCTGTAACAGGCATAGACTCTTGGCTGTTGCTAACAATAAGCCCACTTGTAAAGTGCATGAGCTGAATTCCTTTAATCAATTTGGGGGAATGACCCATCACGTTCATGTAATGTCAATGTACAGAGCTTGGTGTGCTTGGGTAACTCAATTGGTAGAGCTCTTGACTTCAGACCACAAGGTCATGGGATTGAAACCCAGCACAGGAGTCTCTGCATCTGAGCAATCTGGCTCCCATGGGATTACTAACTTTTTTCACCTTTAAATGGCCATTGCCATGGACAATGCATTGGGCGCTTAAAGTTAAATATTTCAAAAACTACAAATTATTTGAAAGTAAAAATCTCAAGCATACATGTCCACAGGAAGGTGGATTTTTTCAATTGTGAATCAAGTTTATAGGCTAAAGTATGAAGGAACAGCGAGGTTAACCTTTAAATGTCCATTGCCATTGACAATGCATTGGGTGCTTTAAGTTTAATATCTCAAAAACTACAAAACATTTTAAAGTAAAAAGTTCAAGCATTTGTGTCCACAGTAAGATGAATTATAAAAAGTGTGAATGGAGTTTCTAGGTGAAAGCGTTGTTTGAGGTGCCAAAACTTTTAATGGAGTACATTTCTAAAACTATGAAACATTTCAAAGATTCGTTTTAATGCAAACATGTTCACAGTAAGATGAACATTTTAAAGTTTGAATGGGGTTTCTAGATGTAAGTATGTAGGACTAGTAGCCTGCCAAAGTTTGTACTTTTCCCCCTGATATCTAAAAAAGCAGTGATATGTCAATGGCAAAATGGACATTTAAAGGGAAAAAAGTACAAACTTTGGCAGGCTACTAGTCCCTTTCTCCCTTTAATTGTCCATTTTGCCATTGACATATCACTGCTTTTTTAGATATCAGGGGAAAAAGTACAAACTTTGACAGGCTACTAGTCCTACATACTTACATCTAGAAACCCCATTCAAACTTTAAAATGTTCATCTTACTGTGAACATGTTTGCATTAAAACAAATCTTTGAAATCTTTCATAGTTTTAGAAATGTACTCCTTTAAAAGTTTTGGCACCTCAAACAACGCTTTCACTTAGAAACTCCATTCACACTTTTTATAATTCATCTTACTGTGGACACAAATGCTTGAACTTTTTACTTTAAAATGTTTTGTAGTTTTTGAGATATTTAACTTTAAGCGCCCAATGCATTGTCAATGGCAATGGACATTTAAAGGTGAACCTCGCTGTTCCTTCATACATCTACATTGAAAAATTCCACCTTACTGTGGACATGTATGCTTGAGATTTTTACTTTGAAATAATTTGCAGTTTTTGAAATATTTAACTTTAAGCCGCCAATGCATTGTCCATGGCAATGGCCATTTAAAGGTGAAAAAAGTTAGTAGTCCCGTGCGAGCCAGATTGCTCAAATGCCAAGTACCCTGTGCTGGGTTTCAATCCCATGACCTTGTGGTCTGAAGTCAAGAGCTCTACCAACTGAGCCAAGCACACTAAACTCTGTACATTGACATTACATGAACGTGATGGGTCATTCCCCCAAATTAATTAAAGGAATTTAGCCCATGCACTTTACAAGTGGGCTTATTGTTACCAACAGCCAAGAAGACAGGAGTCTATGCCTGTTACAGCACTAGACCCCAGAGAGACAGATTGCTCACATGCTGATTTTCCATTTCCAGGATTCGATCACATGACCTTGTTGTTCAGAGTCAAGAGCTCTTCCGACGGAGCTATTCAGACATAAGAAACATTTTACATTGACATTCCATGAACGTGATGGACATACCCCCAAAATAATTAAAGGCACTTGGAAGTGGTTTGAAATGAGTTAAATTCTAATCAGATTTCTGAGCACTCGTACGCTGAAGCTTGATTCATACTTTGTCATACAACGGTGTCACTTGTCGAAAATATCAGATCTACACGTATCAGTATTGACGTATACTTTTCTTTGGTTAAATATTTATAATCTAAAAAAAATCTATGATTATGTAATAATTGTGACAGGCCTAGTACTCACCACAACCCACCACAGTAGGCTGTATAAGTTATTCAGGTCAGCTGGTTATGGTACAAATACTGAGTGAAAACCCAGCTCCAAACACATTAACTTTCTTGTTTTTAACAGGGTTACATGCTGATATACAGTATCCTCACCCTGGCTCTAATTTGGGGACAACATAAACCAGATTCTTCTTCTTCTTCTTCTACTTCTACTTCGTCTACTTTTGGTGCAGTTAGCATCCGTAATTGTTGCATTACTACCACCTACTGGAATATATCTGTTTGCACTTGTCGTATATTATGGACCCCTGCCATTGACAATGCATTGGGCGCTTAAAGTTAAATATTTCAAAAATGACAAATTATTGAAACCCCATTCAAACTTTAAAATGTTCATCTTACTGTGGACATGTTTGCCTGAACATGAATATTTGAAATGTTTTATAGTTTTCGAAATATACTCCTTTAAAAGTTCAGACATTTATAATGGAGGTCGATGACAGGTTTTGGCACCTCAAAAAAACACTTTCACCTAGAAACTCCATTCACACTTTTTATAATTCATCTTACTGTGGACACAAATGCTTGAACTTTTTACTTTAAAATGTTTTGCAGTTTTTGAGATATTTAACTTTAAGCGCCCAATGCATTGTCAATGGCAATGGACATTTAAAGGTGAACCTTGCTGTTCCTTCATACTTTAGCCTATAAACTTGATTCACAATTTATAAATTCCACCTTACTGTGGACATGTATGCTTGAGATTTCTACTTTGAAATAATGTATAGTTTTTTAAATATTCAACTTTAAGCGCCCAATGCATTGGCAATGGCAATGGCTATATAGGCGAAAAAAGTTAGTAGACCCGTGGGAGCCAGATTGCTCAGATGCCGAGTATCCTGTGCTGGGATTCAATCCCATGACCTTGTGGTCTGAAGTCAAGAGCTCTTCCGACTGAGCTAAAGCTGGGGAACATTGAGCCGGAAGGAGGGGGGAGAATTCTACCACCATGTGTTTACAGAAGGTCATCATTCATCATGCTCACATCATTAGTTATCATTCTCGGTAACTCATCATTAGATGTGCCAATTCATTGTTATGAGTCCTAACAAATCCTTCAAATATCACTTAATATGTGACACAGATTAATTTGATTGCTTGCATGTAATAGCTACTTCTGTTGATGCACATTTCTCATCATTTAATTTTTCATTTTGCAAAAAGCTCCACTTTCCTTGACTCCATTATTCTACAGATCGTTTTGGTAGGAACAAGTCAATAGGCTTCAGCTGTAGAAATATTGTGCTATTAGGTTATTACAAAATATACACCCTATGTATCTCTCAAGCACACTGCACACATACATAGGCTGTAGGCTAATAGCAAACAAATAGGTCTGAATGAATGAAATAATTGTACCTGATAAATAAAAACGAAATAATGTTCCTACATTTCGAGGTTTCAAGCCTGGATGACGTGCATTCAATAATGACATCAAAGTGCATGAGTGAGCATTACTTTCTGTTTACAGTGCAATGTACACAATGAAAACCCTATCTAATTCAAAGTATTTTATAAATCGCCATCGTTTTTGGTCTGCTGCCACGGATAGGAGGTTATTATCCCATCAAGAAATACAAATATATAATAAACAAAGCATGCACACCCAGATCCAAGCGATCAAATGCACAGCAACATCCTATGCCTATGCTTGAACCACAATGAAATTAAAATATGCAGTCAGCATGTGGTGAATATTCTGTGTTGCTCAGTATGCAACCATCTTTCACATGAACAGCTTTGTCTCTGTCTATATCAGTCCAAAGCCCATTACAGCGTCAAAGACAGTCCAAAGTACTAGTACATCTTCAAATATCTCCCCTGTTCAAGGGATAGGCTATATAATAGTGGTTTGGCCTTAGGTGTCCCTTACCATGCGGGAGACTGGGGTTAGAATCCCGACCGGTACATTCAGAAATTTCCTAAAAGAGCCGATCTACAATCTGCACTGTATGACATAATTCTCATACTCCATTCATTATAACACAGAGATGTTATTAGACACTATCCATGTCCAACACGTCTTTAAGCTCTAGGAGTCTCAACAGTTATAAGTGACTACCGTTTAATCTAGCAGAAGAGGCAATTCTTTGACCACAGTTTTGCACAATTTTAGCATCCCAGATCGATCGAAATATTAATCCACTGTGCCGACTAATACACCATGACATAGGAGTATGTGCTAAAGATGTAGTCACAGGGCTATCTGCTTGATATATTATAATAAAAGTGCATTCAGGTATTATGAATAAATGAATTGAGTCCTAACATTTAATGTAAACATACACAACAGGACAAAGGTGAAACAGTAAGCACAGCGCTGCAGGGAATCGAACCCTGTTCCCAGCAGAAACCAGGAGTACCGACTACCAGTGCTTTTTTGCCATGTTGACACCATATGTCCATACTTGCATGGAAATGTATGAAAAGATATGAATAACCTGGCTTTATCAACACAGCTCTCCTTCTGTGTTTACTGATTGACTAGCCCTGAAACATGACTGTCATACCATGACAGTCATGGTGCCGAGTCCCCCTGGTTTATAGCGGTGTTGATTTTTTTACATTGCCAACTCTCACATGTACATAAACGTTCAGATTTCAAATTTAAAGTTCTTACCCCCAGACCCTTAAGGGTCCATTTGGACCCATGGTGGTCCCCAGACCCGACGTTGAGAAACAGCACACAGTATGTCACATCACAACTTGTCATGAGCTTGTAGATCAGGATTCCCGCCGGGGACGCTGTGGGCGCTGGGGGCGTGTCTTCTCCTCCGCGTCATCAGCGCCCATACCCTAGGTGGGTGTTCATTTTTATAGTTAATCGTAGTTTCTGCTTTGTGCAGAGTTAAGCTACGGTTACTAGGCCCAATGAAAGGGTAGGTCAGAGTGTGGAGGGTCTAAGCAAATTACTCAAACTGGTGTCTTTTAAGGTATTTTATTACTAATCACAATTACAAACATATAACTATTCTAATACTTAGGTTGTTAGTTAGTTAGACCTTTAGGTCAGTTAGTAGCCTTTAGATCAGTTAGGTAATTAAACCTTAGAGAGAAAACAAGCACAGAACATTTACAGTATTAAGGATATGACATTACACAATCATGAACCCATCAAACATACAATCATTACAATGTTCAATACTCACTATTAATCTCACACTCTTTCCAAATGATTCAGTGAGTCACTCCAGAACCCATATCCTAGAACGACCCACGGTTCAGTCACTTATCCGAATCTGAATGCTTGCCCCAAGGCAGCCTTATTTATCAGCTTCCAGCTTAAGGCCCTCCTCCAGAGAGTTCCAGCAAACCCGGAAGTTGTTATTACCCACAAAGCCCAGCGATCTCTCCCATTTCCTGCCACAGTGGGCCAGACTGCATCTTTGCTATCTGTCCAGTCAACCATTTGGCTTTGTTCTCACACAAAGCCCTTGTCCCTTGTCTACAACCCTACCCCCGCCGGAATGTAGGGCTTCTTTGTTTAGAACCCCCAACTGGTAGTGGGGGTAGGAATTTATGACTTACAGAGACAGTGGCCTGCAACTGTCTACTTGGTTCCATCTAGACTTGACTTAATTAGAATATTTTGGTATATCCTAAAGAATTATAAAAGCACATTACTATGAACAATAATAATTCACTTTTCTCTAGCCCTATGGCTTGGATAATTGAACACCTCCCACCTGAGATAACTGAACCATGTTCAGTTCTCTCACAACCAACCTCTACTCACCATTTTTCGGTGAGCTTTTTTGGCTTCTTAAATCATGGCTTTGGGAAGTTCGATTTCATCTATGTAAACTGCTCTGATCCCACACTCATACAGGTTACATTCTCAACACAGTTTTCACTCATTGTCATTAAGTGGCTCTAAACCCATATTTTGGAATAATTTACAGTTCAACTTAACTTTCTCAATTTGTAATTTTTAAACTTTTTTAATAATCCAAATTGATTTTGGAAACCTTTCCTCCTCCCACTGTTTCCCTAGTAAGTCAATGTCCTATTTAGGGCATGTTGCCATGGCAATTGACATAGTAACTTGGGTAAAGGGTTTAAAAGATTTTAAAATGGCTGATCTACAATCTTACCTTTAAGAAACTTCACTCTGCATTTAAACCCACATCCCAAAATGCTTTTTATATAATCAACAAATAATAATTCAAAAGGGCCTGATTGCTCAGATCATGAGTCCACATCAGTACTGAATAATTTTGTTGTTATGGAAGAACCTTCCAAATTATTGTTGCATTTTGACTTAGTGGCATATTGTCGGCAGTAAATTAATACATTTCATTATGCAAGTTATTTCTTCTGGTAATATCGTAATCACTACAAATGATACATTCATTTACACAATATCTCTCGAAATTCCTAAGTAAACAGTCGCTCAAATAAGACATTTCGATTTTTTAGACACCACGTTGGCATCTTTTTCGCTTATTGTCCGCACCGCGTACCACTGTTCACAGCTACTAACTGGATAGACCTGTTAGTCAAGCCTGTTCGTTTGTCAGTGTCACTTTGCTGGCACCACCAGCCACCAGTGGAACTGCAATCCCACCACCAGCCCGCGCTGATGACTGTGGTGGGACAGTGACTTTCTGCTTCAACTTTTCCTTCTTCCCTCGCAATTTCCCCACGACCCACCGGGCTGGTGCGAAGGGTTTACGTGGCTTGCAGGTTTCACATTTGCATTTTTTCAGGAGGTCAAGAGGCTTGCAGTTTGCACAATCGCATTTGACTGGTCTGGCTCTTGTCGCTACTGACCTCCCACCTTGGCCCAACAGGGCCACAGGCTCGGGGCAAAGGCCACCTTTCTTAGGTGGTGCCATGACGCTTAGCAGTGGTGTGATGTCGGTGTGTGAATTGGTGTCGGTCTTCCCCTCGGCTTTCTCCGTAGGCGTCTCTACTTCGACCGTCACGTCCCCCGCGGCGCCCTCTGGGTGGATCTCCTCTGCAGCTGTCTCTTCAGCAGCAGCAATACCGTCTGATGGCACTCTTCTGGCCACCAGTGGGACTGCAATCCAACCAACCCCCTTCTGGGGGCTCCTCTCAGCCCCCCCCGCAGAGGGGTGGAGAAGGGATAATTTATCTTTAATCTTCACCTTCTTTTTTCTAGTTACAGCCCCACCAAAATAAAGCACTTTCTTTGCTTGGATTTTGGCGGTCAGAACTGTAAGGACCCGACGTTGCAATCCGCCCCTCTCTTTCCGAGCAGGCGCACGGATGCCAAGATTTACCCACTCAGACTTCTTTCTGAGGGGTTTTGGGGTAGCTGGTCCCCTCCCACCTTGGTTAAACGGGCGCTTGGAGCAAACGCCACCCTTGACAGGCCTGACTGGTCTGCTTTGGGCCATCTGCCTGCCACCTTTCTTAGACGAGCGCTTGGAGCGAACGCCACCCTTGCCAGGCGACTCGGCTTCCTTCTCGAACGCCACCGGTCCGCTGGTAGCTGGTCTCCTCCCACCTTTGTGAGACAGGCGCTTGGATGGACCCCCCGGTTGGCTGGTCCTTCGCCCTGGTGTGGTAGCGTCGACGTGCTTCTCCTCTGCGTTGAGTGGATTGGTGAAGACTTTCACCGCCGTGGCGACGTCCATTGAAGCGGCCTCCCTGGCGGTCTGCTCATCTGCGACGTTGGCTCCCTCTGGAACCTCCCCGGCGTGGTCTCCTCCCTCTTCAGCGTGGAATGGGGTCTCCCCTGCAGCTTCTCTCGCTTCTCTCGCGATCTCCAGTGGCACCTCCCCCGCCGCCGATGGCTCCTCTCCGCCGGCCGTCACGACCTCCTCGGCGCCTTCCCTGCGTGTCGTGATGAGGAGATATCCCTCCGCCGCGTTGTCCATCGAAGCTGCCTTCCTGGCGGTCTGCTCATCTGCGACGTTGGTTCCCTCTGGAACCTCCCTCTCGGCCTCCGCGTTCCCGGCGGCCTCCGCAGGAGCAGCTCTTTCGATCGCCAGTGGCACCTTTGCAGCTGCTCTCTCGATCGCAGCGTGGAATGGGGTCTCTCCTGGTTCAGTGACCTCCAGTCGCTGGCACCCCTCTGTGTTGAGTGGATTGGTGGCGACGTCTGTTCCAGCAGTGGCGTCCTCTGACGCCCTCGTGAAGAGTGGGTTGGTAGCGACGTCCTCTGGAACCTCCGTCGTGAAGAGTGGGTTGGAAGCGACGTCCTCTGCGCTTTCCCAGCGTGTCGTCATGAGGAGATATCCCTCCGCCGCGTTGTCCATCGAAGCTGCTCTCCTGGCTGCCAGTTCTGCGACCACCATGGCAGCAGCTGCTGGTCCATCTGTAGGTGTGACATCCCTACCCCCCTCCCTCACAGCAGGGAGTTCACCCACTTTGGGATGTGTGAAGCGGGACCCATATTCTTCCTGGGCCGCTTCAAACCAGACCTGCCTCAATGTTTCGTCATACTCTTGGCAACAGGCCTCCTGCATCCTGTAGATCTCAGATGAACTTTCTTCATCAATTTCTAGTATGGCGATAGAATATGTAACAACCTTAAGGAATCTAGCTAATTCGGCTCTTAGCTCCCTTACCGCCCTTTCTTTTGGTAAATCCAGCAGGACAATAAACTTTACTTCCCTCCTAAAAACTGCTTGAGCTGCTTCACACTTCCCTATTAACTCAGCTAACACTTCCATCTCCCTTGTTTGGGTATAAGGTCTGTTAGTTAGTCTTAATTCAATGGGCTGTGACAGTAATCGTCAGTTATTTTAGCAAGTAACAGTGTTGTTTCAGCCTTTAGCTATATAACAACAATAATTAATTAACACTGTGTTTAACCTGTAAAATAGCACCCACCCTATCAGCATTCCACGCAAGAAGCCTTTTAATGGTCTACTTACATTAGTTAATTCTGTTAATTAATACTGGATAGGATATATTTTGCTCTACCAATGTACATTCTAGTATTTAACCCACAATGATTACCATTGATCCCCTGTTCTTGTACACTAATCATCTAGTTACTCACAGTATCAGTCTATCATCCAGTCTGGTTAAACAGTGTATTACACTGGCAGAATCCTCCCCCAACCCTTATCAGTAAACAAAGGGGGGACAGACTTTCTGTCTCCCAGGTCAACAAAGAGAATGCTAATTGTATCTCCCCACCACCCAGGTCAGGGGCAACAATCACCTCTCTGTCAATAATGGCAGTTAGCTAGCAGCTAGCACTAATATGCTAGACAATGGAAAGTTAGCTGGTAGCAACCCCCACCCCCTCTGAGTGGCTGTTAGCTTAGCACTGTGCTAGACAATGGAATAGTTAGCTTAGCACTGTAAGCTAGCGGTGGCTGTTACCTGAGCTAACTAGCCTCTTCTGTGCTAATATAACCCCCTTAGTAACCCGCGCTAGCTTTGCTACACTAACGGTATCTCAGACAATAGAATTGTTAGCACGCAGCATCCTCAAATCTACAGTCTTTTCTCCACAGTTTTCGCAAACTGTAGGGCTTTGTTCATAGCAACCTGGTTGAGTCTCTCCCCGGTAGGCTTCTCGTAGGCCCATACAGTATTCAATGCCTCGGTCCTTGCGTCACGCTGTAGGCCGCCGGCTCTGTGTCCTCCTCGCCACCTCCGTGGATTCGACCCTCTGCAGGCTGTGTCTTTTGGAGACTTTTTGTCCCACACCGACTCTTTTCGGCGCTGATTTCCACTCTAACATTAGTTCATTACGCCAGTGTTAGTGCTGTTAACCTATTTTAACCTGTCCCATAACCAGGTCTAATAGATACTTTATTTCGTTACAACTCACTTCTCATCTTAAAGAGACAGTGCGTCTTTCCTCCTAAGGCTATAGGAGCTTTTTATGCTATGTTATTTCACAACATAACACGCATAAAATCCAGCCTCTAATGGTTTTCACCATCAGACTATTGGCAGGATCATACAATTATGTGATCCGCTTACAGGACTGACCTAATACCTTTCTAGAATCACATAGGCTCCAAGGGTTCATAATTGTTTAATTACTCTGTAACACTCAATTACTATGTAATTTTACTTTAATTACTGCGTAACACTTAAACTCGAAAGAAATCTAGTAGTTTAATGACTAGGTAATTAATACTTAAACTCTGAAGGCCTTATTAAAAACCAGCATAGTTTAATAAATGCGTAATTAAACGCTTTAAACTCAGTAAAGCCTCCCACAGAGGCATTAATAGTTTAATAACTCTGTAATAAGCGGAGTTCAAACACAGTGTCATTCGCTTATTAACTCTAAGATGCCCCCCACGAGGACACTACAGCCTTATTACCGTGTAACAAGCAGAGTTCCAATTACTAAACTCAGATAAGTTTCCCTGAGACTATCAATAGTTTATTACTGTGTTATACCACGTATAACACGGTTAATCAATTTAAACTCATAGATGTCTCTCTTAAGAGACACTACAGTTTAATCACTTAAACTCTAGCTAATCTCCTCCGGAGATTACGATAGTTTAATTACTGTGTTATCCCTATGATAACACGGTAATCAACTTAACTCATAGATGTCTCTCTTAAGAGACACTACAGTTTAATCTAGGTAATTCTACTTTGACTCAAAATGCCTCCTCCGGGGGCATAAGAATAGTTTAATTACTGTTCATTTTTATAGTTAATCGTAGTTTCTGCTTTGTGCAGAGTTAAGCTACGGTTACTAGGCCCAATGAAAGGGTAGGTCAGAGTGTGGAGGGTCTAAGCAAATTACTCAAACTGGTGTCTTTTAAGGTATTTTATTACTAATCACAATTACAAACATATAACTCTATTCTAATACTTAGGTTGTTAGTTAGTTAGACCTTTAGGTCAGTTAGTAGCCTTTAGATCAGTTAGGTAATTAAACCTTAGAGAGAAAACAAGCACAGAACATTTACAGTATTAAGGATATGACATTACACAATCATGAACCCATCAAACATACAATCATTACAATGTTCAATACTCACTATTAATCTCACACTCTTTCCAAATGATTCAGTGAGTCACTCCAGAACCCATATCCTAGAACGACCCACGGTTCAGTCACTTATCCGAATCTGAATGCTTGCCCCAAGGCAGCCTTATTTATCAGCTTCCAGCTTAAGGCCCTCCTCCAGAGAGTTCCAGCAAACCCGGAAGTTGTTATTACCCACAAAGCCCAGCGATCTCTCCCATTTCCTGCCACAGTGGGCCAGACTGCATCTTTGCTATCTGTCCAGTCAACCATTTGGCTTTGTTCTCACACAAAGCCCTTGTCCCTTGTCTACAACCCTACCCCCGCCGGAATGTAGGGCTTCTTTGTTTAGAACCCCCAACTGGTAGTGGGGGTAGGAATTTATGACTTACAGAGACAGTGGCCTGCAACTGTCTACTTGGTTCCATCTAGACTTGACTTAATTAGAATATTTTGGTATATCCTAAAGAATTATAAAAGCACATTACTATGAACAATAATAATTCACTTTTCTCTAGCCCTATGGCTTGGATAATTGAACAGTGGGGTTGGCGAAAGGGCCTACTCTGTGTGGAGTTTGCAAGTTCTCCCCGTGTCTCCAAGGGTAGTTAATACCCTCACAAAAACATGTAGTAATCCTGGTCGCTATACCGCCTCCCCCATGACAGCCGGGGCGCCTGATGGAGGGGAAGGGAACTGGTTGGAATAACGTGTTCCTTCCACGCGCTACGTCCAACCAGGGAAACTCCCCCCTGTCAGGTGACAAGAAGGTCAGTTGGCTCTCATGCATTGAAGGAAGCATGAGCTCGGCCCTGGCCTCTCTACTGTGGGGGACTGGTGTAGTGCTGGTGTAGGGCTTAGGAAATTGGCACCGGGTGAAAAAAATGGGTAAAAAAATCGCGAAAAAAAAAAAAAAAAAGGGCTTACCCCCGAGCCACGGATGTTACAAGGCGATCCGGACCACGATAAGTACACGTATCTCCCGTATTGTTCAATAAAAAGCATTTTAATCCCATCGCCATTTTATTTTTTCTTATTTTTTTTCTTTTGTAATGTATCAGAGTGCAATACACCTCCCAACCATTAGTGTCGCATAGTTGAAAGTATCTGAGAAAATTTGGAGAAAATGGCTGGCGATCGGATTAAAATGCTTTTTATTGAACAATACGGGAGCTACTGGTACTTATCGCGGTCCGAGTCGCCTTGTAACATCCGTGGCTCGGGGGTAAGCACTTTATATTTGAAATCTGAACGTTTATGTACATGTGAGAGTTGGCAATGTAAAAAAATTCAAACACCGCTATAAACCAGGGGGACTCAGCACCATGACGCTTGTATACAAGCGCTTGTATACAAGCGTCATGTGAACCATGGCTACTGATTGACCTGTAATCACACTAGACTATACAATAGCACAATGATTCTCAGACTGGGGTCCGGGGACCAAAGTCTAGTCTTAGACTCCCAACCCAGTACTATTGGGAGTCTGGGTTCGACTCCCGCTTGGGACATTACTTTTTCAAACTACCGCGGACTACTTTATTTCGCAGATAAAGTATAGTTTTGGACCGGACCGCGACGGAGGGGCGCAGTCTCAAGAGAACTTGAGCCACGAGAGGCACCACCGAGCGCGCGAATTGCCGTGCCATGCAGTCTCTGTTTGACCTAGTCAGTCGTTTTCCACCCGGGCTAGCAAGATAACTCAGTGTGTTATTCTGAATACCAATTCTCTCCTGTGTTTGCTCCACTCCTGAATAAATCTGAATAAATCACACTATTTGAACTGCAATGTGTCTGTCTCTGTGTTTGCACATGGGTTCAAAAACATTACATTGTGACAGGATGCTTTGGAAAATGGTCTGAAATAAGTAGACATGAGGCCTAATTACAACTATTACTATAAAACCTGTGGATGTCATTATCTCATAAACAATAAGTTGAAAGGTAAATTTAGCAGGTTCAAATCACGCATACTTTACGTTATTTCATACAATTTTCCAAAGTATTATTTTATTTGCTTTTTCATATTTTGGACTCAATTGACAATTTCAAACTGCACAATACACAATACATGTGTGGTGTATGGCTGAAGCATTGCATTTCATTGTGATTATGGTATGAATAGGACTTGTTACAACCATGTCACTGTCACAGTAAGATGTAATGCAGTAATGCAGGCGTAAGACCTGCTGTGTTTGTATTGAGTGTTATAGGTATAACTGTTCCAAACATTCTATGCATTTCAGGGGTTTTGGGGACTGAGAAAAATAGGAGATAGGCGCCAAAAAAAATTAAAATGCTGCGTGGCCGGCATAAGTGCGCCTTATTTTGATTTCTAGAGAATGTCATGTCTAAAGGAAAAACAAAAGAGACGCCAGAAGAATATAATAGAACAAGTGGGGGGAAAAAACAAGGGTGGCTAAAATAAGTGTGACAGAATATTATATACACAAAGATACAGCACAGACTGACGCCAAATGTACGGTAGAATGAATCCATGATGTAAACAACATGCATCAGGTGAAATCCACAACAAAAGGGAGAAGCAGCATAGAAGTCAGGAAGCACTGACACAGTTCCTCGTTCGCCAAGCAACCAGGGTTGCCAGATCTGCTTATTATAATTTCCCCGCAAGTTTTTATTTGAAAATAGCCGATCTACAAGCTCACAACGCGTCGCATTGCGACGCGTTGTGAGCTTGTAGATCTGCTATTTTCAAATAGCTGATGTACATGTTAAAGTACTCATGTGGCCCATAGTCGCTTCTTTTGGGCTGGTTTTCCTAGACCTGGTTACTTGTTTCTCTGACAGAATCTGGTAACACTGCAAGCGACCCCAGAGGCTATGTGAAATATCATTACACAGATCAAAACGATCCATAGGCCTACTATTTACTATATGACCATGGCATTGCTATTCATCACTGATTTGTTTTCCTGTCTCACTGTCATTTAATGTTGAAGTTTTATTTGACACGTCTGCTTTGACCACCAGTGTTCCGTGAATTATGTTCAAATCTTTAACATCGATGGGAAAGTGTTCTGGAATCTGGACTGCATGCAGGAAGACTGTGGCTTGATGTTTTGATGTTCATCAATAAATAATAAAGGAGTACCGGTATACACTCGTAGCTGCCGATGCAAGTTTATTGTGAACACAGAGACAGAAAAATCGTTTCGGATAGACTAAGCTGCCTTTTTCCCTTTTGATTTAGTGTTTAATCCGTCGGTTGGCACCTCGCAAGGACCGGTGTGCTGTGCACCTTTGGTAACTGTGTTTCATGTTCACCAATGTCATACTGTTGTAGGTTCAAGTCTCATCTCAACATGCATGTTTTGAGAGATTCTAAGTTTATGGTGTTCTTTATTTAACCAACCAATTAAATCATGACAGATCCAATGCAATATATTGATAATCTGGCCCAGATCATTAACTCCTTTTTGGACCTCAATGCAGAGTCCCTCAGAAATGTCATTCGTCATGTTGAACAGAAGAGTTATTGTGTTGAAACAGGTGCACCGTGTGGCCATGCATCCTGTCCCATTCCTGAGCTATCTTCCCCCGTACACTGCAGCATCCTGACTCTATGGGTCCATATTTAGTTAAAATGACACTCAGGATCTAGCCGCTGGTCTTCCTCACATCGTTCATACTCCACCGTGACACTAAGGGGACTTAGTTCCCACGCTCATCTGAAAACAAATGGGTACTACATTGTCAGGTTGGATTCCTTTATGCACAGCTAACACAGAGAGTTCAAACATGTCCCTGTGGGGGGAGAACATTCTTCAGGACACAAACAACTGACTCAGGACCGTCTTCAGAGGGACGACTATACGATGTCACATGTGGACTCTATTAGTAAAGCATATACTTTCAATCTTCAACTTCACTCCTGGGGAGTGGAACATCTTCTTTCTTTTCTTCTCCCCTGTTAATAATAAAACAAGGGATGATGAGTGTGGAAAATGATCATGACACTGGCTCACAATAATTTGACTTGAATTTCAAATCTTTGGGTCATTTAAGTTACAAAAGAAATGGGCACCCGCCACCGCAAAAACACTCGATCTTTCCAAATGAGCAATATCACAAGTGTCAAGTCAAACGTGGTTAAGAGTAGAAAAATAACATTAATATTCCTATTCTATTTTACTCCCCTCTATTCTCTTCCAGTCCATTTTCTGCAACATGTCTGTACAGAGAGCAAATAAGGTTAGTGGCTGACTTATTTTTTATGTTGTTGGCTGTTTATGAGTTTAGGTTTACAACTCATATAGGATTAGCACAGCGCCTGAATAAGTGTGGATATTAAAACAAACAAGGAGCAAAGGCACTTAATCATTAAGCACTTGTGTAGAGCCTACTTTGTCCATTATCATTTATGGCCCGGTCATAATCGGAGGGAACACGGCCTGAGATTCTACATACCGCACCGATAACGCCGCTTAGGCTTAAATTCAACGCGACATAAACTGTAGGTAAGAAATTGTGTTTTTATTCCTCTCGTAAAATGTGGTTAGAGTGATTCCATATATATTTTTTAAAGTCATTGGATTTTACACTTACTTTCCATAAAAGAGCAACACTAATAGTTAGTAAGTAGTCTGACCGTCTGTTTGTAGGGGGTGCGACTGATAGTTTCTTTGTCTGATGAGAATAAAACAGAGCCGGCTATAATAACAATAATATTTCTTACTGTATTAAAGCCAACAGTAATAACATTATACAATTTATTTCACAGCCATTGCCATGGGGTTTGGTTCCTGATAAGTGTCAAATCACTTTCAATGCACGTACTGGTAACAAATGAAAGGAAACAAACAACATAAATCGTCTTAGTAAGGTTTTAGAGCCTCTGTGAGCCACCAGAACAACTTCAATCAATGCACCTTGGCATCGATTCCACAGGTCTCTAGAACTCGACTGGTTGGAAGGAACACCATTCTAACAAGACATATATGTAGAACCCCTTTTGCTGTTTTGATGACGGTGGTGGAGAGCGCCAACATCTTGGTCCTAAATCTCGGTTCAATTTGGTTGAAATCTGGTAACTGTGAAGCAGTGGTGGAAGAAGTATTCACATTTTTTATTATATTAAAAATGTACTTGAGTAAAAGTACATTATTGGCGTCAAGATATATTTAAGGTAGGGTAAGTGATTTTCATTGGTCAAAATAAGTGTTAAACAGCTCTATATTCTGATAGTACTCATTGCTATAGAGTGTTTGTTCAGTAACAGGAGTCTCCATGACTCTCAAGCTCTTTATTAAACAGAAAATGCATTTTCAGGTCAGGATACCAATTTTATCCAGTCAGGATAGAGAACACAGACAGGATACAGATTAAACAAGTGAAATTGGAAGTGATGACACTAAGAAATGAGCAGACAAAACTGGAACTGGAACACTATCAAAATGAAGCTGATAAATGGGTACTCTCTCCTGATTGGCTGAATTGTTGTCACCCACCTGAAAATGTATTTTCTGTTTATTAAAGATCTGGAGAGACGGGGAGACCCCTTTACTGAAGAAACACTCTATAGCAATGATTAATATCAAAATATAGTGCATTAACCTTCAAAACGTTTTGTTTTAACCAAAATATACTGTATCACTTACCCTACCTTTAAGTACTAAAAGTAAAAGTACTCATTATGCACAATATCCCATTTCACATGTTTTCAAATGTGTAAAAATCTTTTGAAAATATCTACAAGCGACACGTTGTGAGCTTGAAGATCTGCTATTTTCAAATAGCCACGGCTGAAGTGGTTAATATATGTTTTACAAAGTAACTAGTAACTAAAGTTTTCAAATAATAGTGAAGTAAAAGTGCAATATTTGCCTCTGAGATGTAGTGGAGTAGAAGTAAAAGTATTGAAAATTGGAAATACTCCAGTAAAGTAAAAAAATATATATAATAAGTATAAGTTTAAAAAGAAAAGTACAGTACATGCTCTTGTTAATTTCCACCACTGCTGCAAAGGCCATAGCATATGTTTTACATCATTTTCATACTCGTCAAACCATTCAGTGACTCCTCGTGCCCTGTGGATGGGGGGGGGGGGTCATCGTCATCCTGGAACAGACCACTCCTATCAAGTTTAAATGTTTAATCACAGGATAATAATGGTGATCACTCAGAATAAGTTAGTTTTGATTTGCAGTGACCCTTCTCCCTAAGGAGACAAAGTGGGACCCAAACCTCGTCAGGAAAACCGCGGTACCCCCTCACTGAAACATTCAGGCCTGCACCATTCTCTTGGTGTACGCCACACATGCATTCTCAGTGGTGGAAAAAGTACTCAAATGTTTTACTTAAGTAAAAGTATCAATACCGCAATGTAGAAGTACTCTGTTGCAAGTAAAAGTCCCGAATTCAAAATTTACTTGACTAAAAGTACAAAAATATTGGTATGAAAATGTGCTTAAAGTACAAAAAGTAAAAGTACTAAAATGTTTGAAAATAGCTGATCTACAAGATCAGAACGCGTCGCGATGCGTTGTGAGCTTGTAGATCGGCTATTTTCAAATAGCCTAGGTATAAAATAGGGCTAAAGTGGTTAATGTATGTCTTATATTGTAATAATTTATATCTGCAAAGTAACTAGTAACTAAAGTTTTCAAATAATTTTAGAGGATTAAAAGTACAACATTTGCCTCTAAGGTGTAGCGGAGGAGAAGTAAAAGTATAGACAATAGGAAATACTTCAGTAAAGTAAAAGTACCTCAAAATTGTACTTAAGTACAGTACTTGAGTAAATGTACTTAGTTACTTTACACCACTGTGCATTCTCCCAGTTGTGGAGAATATGGTGAAGGATGACTCATCATCTGACCATATCTCTTTTTTTCCCCCACATTTCCATAGACCAGTGCCTATTGTTTTTTTGCACCAATGAACTCTGAAATAATGTGTTCATCATGGTAATGAGAGGTCTATCCACTGCAACCCTACTAAAACATCTTTATGTACAGTAAACAGATTGTTCTCACTGACAGAATGATCGCATCCTGCATTGACATGCTCAGTCATCTGAGGAGGAGTTGCTCTAGTAGTTTTTCCTGTAGCCTACATACAGTACGTATACAGTATCACTCATTCACCACAATCACACCGTGTGGTTTTGACCAAAATTTTCAACCCAATTTAGTCACTGATGAGAAAAAACAAACAAGGTTGCAACATGTTGGCAGTTGTCTTATATTAACCCATTAAAGGGATATTTCACTTTCAAAAAAACTTTGGGTCATTTTATCATCTACTCAGGCTTTCGTGAACCCCCCAGACAGTTTTTAAGTTGCTTGATTCAGTATTTAGATATTTGATATTAATTTTATCAGACACGCCCCCTTCCTATACAAACCCATTATAACTTCAAACTCCATTTTTAACATGTTAGATTCATCAAAAACACCCGTCCTTGGTTCTGGTCACTCACCCTGCCCTCCTAATACGCGAGGGGGCCGTGTTTTTTCGATAACTTTTTTCATTTATTTTTAATATTATTTTTGGAAGACGAAAAAAATGTAATACAATAATTCGGCCCAGCCTTCCCAATTGTCAAGCTCACCCGCCGCTTATGCTCATATCACAGTATGGATATAATAATCTCCACACTGCCCAGCCCTATACGTTCCAGCTGGACACTATTTAGGCTAACTACAGTTCAATGACGTCATTATTTAATGAATAACTTTCCAGTATATGCTATCATTTTTGCTCGGTTCTGAGAAAGTCACATATAAGTGTTCGCAACTCCTATCGAGGATTATAGATCTTCAAATGCTTTTCACACACAGTACGCCACTTTCCTATTATCCAAAACACATGCCATGATGATGAAATCCACTTTTTCTAACCTTGTAATCTATACAATTTACATTTTAATTTGTCACAGAGGCAGAGGGAGGTATTCGCTTATAATGTTTTTTCCCACCTCGGTTTCCAGCCTATCTCGGAGAGTGCGCGGTGGTGATGGCATCGCCACGGCCCGGCAGCAGCAGCAGCATCTATCTCCACTTCTGGTTTCACTTACGCTGTGCTTCATGTCATGACGATTACCGCCTCCGCCTGAGTACTTACGCTGTACTTACTTACGTTGGAGCCATTTGGGTGATTAATGAAAGCCACTTTTCTACTGTTCGCAGGCTATTGGGGATGACTCATTCAAGACGAGAGCATCGTCCCTGTGAACTGGCTACGCTGTGTTGCCTTCGGGCTGCAGCAGGACCTGCTGGATTACATCAATTGGCATCTTTCATAGAGCCACACTGATATATATATATATATATATATATATATATATATATATCAGTCTGGCCGATATATCGGCTGTTGTTTGCCCTTTTTCAGATGACAACGGTATCCATTCCAAAACTTTCAATAACTATAGCCGATCTACAAGCTCGAGCTACAAGCTGTGTTGTGAGCTTGTAGATGTATGCCAGAAATGCTTAGATATTTTGTAGAGATGTTCACATATATGTGAAAGTCTCCACCTACATGTATAATGACATGCCCAAAAATAGGGATCCCCTTAATAAAAACTGAGCACTCATACAGGAAAACGAATCATCCACAGATCTGTCAGTGTAACAACAAAACATTTCATCCACGGGAACATTGGCACACAAAACATCTATACCATCTATACCAGAGGGAAGAACAAACTGTTCTGTTTAGTGATGGATAGAGATGAGGATATGTTTTTCAAATTGATTGGAAAATATATTGGTCAAAACAATCATTAATCTGTGAGCTAGGACTCACCAAAATATGACCCAAAAAACATGACATCGGTCAGACAATTATCTGGAGTTACCAGTTCACTGAATGTGGCATTTCATCGTTGAAACAGGGCAACAGGATGAGGGTTTTTATTAGGTGTAGTTATGGCTACGGTTATAATCTTTTTTTATTTAATTTGGCTGATATTTACAATTCCTCACAGGAATGAGGAGAGCGCTTTATTGAATCAGGCCGTACCTCTCGGTCCAAAGAAGTTCCAAATAGCTGAAAAACGCAGCAGCCAAAATGCCAAGGCGGAATATTCAGTGTCTTGTATGTATTTAGTTGCTATGCAGAGAGTGTGAGGGGAAAATAACAACAACGTGGCTCCCTATAATCCCCTTTTCCCTCTTAACTCCCAGCCAAAAGGTAAACATCCGACCTCCCAAGAGAGGCTGGCCCCTTAATCCCTTGTGGTAATAAGGGGCTGACTGGGAGCAGACCTCTGCTGTGATGGGTGGGCGCAAAACTCATACCCTACTTAAAGTTCCATTACATCTGCATACAAGCAGAGCCTATTAAATATATGTATAATGTATATGAATGAGTGTGCCACCTCATGTTATTCTTCACCTTGGCCCTAGATCAGTCAGATAACTCACGTATGATTTAGATTGGAAATCGCTTTATTCATAATGTAAATAGATGTGAATATCATATTTGATCTTGGCTTCCAGGCTTCTCTATATATTTTCCCTGCTCAGCACAATTAGAAGACAAGCGTTAAACCAGTTTCAACCTGACTTTACACGTCACAATTAAGCCTGATTTATAGCTCCAGTACTATTTATTGTGCCAAACGTAGCTACAGTAGCCGATCTACAAGCTTATACAACTTGACACATTGCAGTTTAGGGTAAAAAAATACCTTACCCCCCAAAAAATGGACTGCATTTATATAGACTCAGTGCCTTTCTCCAAAGCGCTTTAAAATATATTTCACTTTCTCCCATTCTCAGACCATACACAATACAGACCATATTGTGAACTGTACTTCCATGTCGTCACCTTGCTAAACTAATGGCCTAAAGTCAGCTCCTCATGACACTGGCCACCTCTGGTAAAATCACCTATCTCCTAATTGAAAAGGATCATGCTGTTACCGCCCCTTTTAGTACAATGGCCTATCTCCCTAGTGTGACTTAGGCCAAAATAGGTTTTTTTTTTGGCCTAAGTCACTTGTTTTTGTGACTTAGGCCAAAAGAATTGCCAAATGATTTTGTCTTAGGCCAAAATCATTTGGCCTAGGTCAGGTTTAATCCTATTTAAACCTATTTAAATCTCTTATGTTACATAACTAACAGACAGTGTTATTTTTAAATTAATAGTCATAATTTCTTATAAACGTTTTGGGTGAAATGATTAAGAAATATCCTATAGTTTTGTTTTGGATCAGTTTTTAATTTTTCTTGAAAAACTTAAAAAAATTACTTGGGCCATTAGTTTAGCAAGGTGACAATGTGCTTTTTTCCCTGCAAACTTCTAAATAAAGTATTCAATCAAAACACACACACACGCACACGCACACGCACACACACACACACACACACACACACACACACACACGAACACACACTTCTGTTTCGCCTCTGCAGTTGCGTAAATAACGGCTACTGAAACTGCAACTCCCCCGAACACGGGCCAATGTGGACGCTCGACAAAGCTGGATGCACCACGGTGGATTCAAACCCACAAACTCCGCCGTGGTGGGCAGGAACTAGGAAGGAATAAATTATATTTTAAAGATATTTTGAAATATATTGTTATGACTGGAAATGGCAAACAGATGACAAGCTTCCTGTCACAACTTTTGTGGTGCAGATTTACAGACTCTCATTAGAAGATTGTGGAAGAGCGTCTGGCTTGATCCTATAGGATATCGTCTCTGTCGGGCGGAAACCTCATGCCAAGACTGTTATTTTTCAGGATTCAAATTCAAAAACATAAAAAGTAGCATATCTACAAGCTCGAAAGGTGTATTTTCGCGCCACGTTTCGATCTGCTACTTTTGATGCTTTTGTGTGAGGCTGCAGTATGATCAAGTAAGGCATTAATTTACAAGTAAGGCATTAATTTACAAGAAAAACACAAAGTTAAAATATGGAGTTAAGAGGTTTCTGCAACGATATATTTAATTCTAGTCATAATGCAGGACCACTACTGGGCTAAGCGTATCATTTGTAATATCAAGAATTGCTGTTGAAATTAGTACACAACCCTCATTGTTCTTGACCAAATACGCAACCTTTCCAGCAATACAAAAGGGGATGTATTGTTTAGGTTTCTGTCAACAGGTTTTAAGCGGCCAATGCCCAGTTTCACCAAACACACAGACGACCTTGTAAACTCTTAAATCAGGAGAGAAAAGGGAGAAGAGGGTTTGTATCCTTAATCCATTCAATCAGGGAAAAGCATCATCATCAAAGTGTCATTTTTAGATTTCTTTGGCTATTCAAAAATAGCAGACATACAAGTTCATAGCGTGGCACTCGGTGCTTGTAGATCTGCATTTTTTTTGAAAAATCGTGGAAAATCGTGTGCAAATCTTTGAATATATATATTTTTAAAGCGAACATTTGTAACTCAAATCTTTGCTTCTGCTGGTCCAACAACATATTTTGAGAGGGGGGTCGACGGACAAATACATCATTTTGGGTGGTCCTTGACATGAAAAAGTTTGAGAACCACTAGTCCACAATCTCCGAATGCTACATAGACCGGTATATATACAGTATGTATTTGAAAATTGTGGAAGGCAACAGTCTGGTAACGCGAGACTAGAGAACCGCTGATTTTAAAAAAAATCTAAAAATGACACAGATGCGTTACCGGTCTGAATGCGTTAAGGGCAGCATCACATCTTGACACAGGGCACAGAAAACAGCAAATTGCCAGAGTTCATCCCAGAGGTGTTTCGTATTGGAAATATCACACTTCAACACTATCTGTGGGAAATCGCCTGGTTCAAATCTCAGTTGTTTAGGGAACACTCCGGTTAGATCAGTTCATTCCATCTTCCCCGTCCATGTCAACAACATGGTCACTGGGATGCAGGGTTCTCCAGACATTCATCCTAATGCAGTGGGTTCTAAAACTTTTTCAAATCAACGACTCGTATGTATTTGGCCACGGACCGCCATCTGAAAAGGTTTTGTGCCAGAAGTTTTTTTTCTTTTTTTTTTTTTATCCCTCGATTTTGTAACCCTTTTTTCACCCGGTGCCAATTTTCTAAGTGATCATGGGCGCTACACTCCCCCCACCAGCCTAGGGAGCCCAGGGCCGAGCTCATGCCTCCTCAATGCATGAGAGCCAACTGACCTTCTTGTCACCTGACAGGGGAGAGTTTCCCTGGTTGGACGTAGCGCGTGGAAGAAACACGTTATTCCAACCAGTTCCCTTCCCCTCCATCAGGCGCCCCGGCTGACCGGGGGGAGGCAGTATAGTGACCAGGCTTACTACATGTTTTTTGTGAGGGTATTAACTACCCTAGGAGACACGGGGAGAACATGCAAACTCCACACAGAGTAGGCCCTTTCGCCAGAAGATTTATGTTAAAAAATATATATCTGAGCTCGCAGCACTGCACGAAGTGAGGCGCTGTGAGCTATATGGATCTGCTATTTTTTAAGAGCCAACATATAAATGGATAAAGTGGTTAAAATGAGCGTCGCTATTCTGGAGCAAACGTTCAACGACGATAGCCGATCTACAAGCACACAGCGACCACGGTATGTTGCGACGTGTTATGAGCTTGTTGTTCAGCTATTTTCGGTGAAGACATTTGGTGAAATACTAGTGGGTCAAGTATAGAGCCCTGCCCCTGCCAAATAAGTGTACTAGTTGTTTTTTATAGGGTTTAAGTGGTTAAAAGGGTTTAAAATAAGGGACTACTAAATGGTTCTCTGTAGTTGCTGCAATCGTTTAGGTTTTATAATAGGATGACGTATTCTCTCCTGTTATATAGATCCAGGTATGTACCCTCACACTCACATTTAAAGCTGAGACTTGTTCAGAACTAAATGACACAGTAAAATATGTTGCCCTTCCTTCATTGCTGTATTTAATTCCAACATTACACATAACCAGATTATTACAGAGCACAAAGTGTCAGGAGTCTTAATTCCCAGACAGAGAGATCATGTAGGTGCCTGTGTGTGTGTGTGTGTGTGTGTGTGTGTGTGTGTGTGTGTGTGTGTGTGTGTGTGTGTGTGTGTGTGTGTGTGTGTGTGTGTGTGCCTCAATTTGGAGGAGGCGTTGTTTCCTTTACCCATGATGTTGTCTGCTGTGTTTGACAAGTATGCCAACATTATTGTATGTAACAATGTTCTGCCTTATATGCACTTTGTAACTGGCTGTTTTCCAATTATCTGACTGCACTGGCAGTGTTTATGTCCTTTGTACAAGGCATTCTTGCACTTCTGTTTATGTGGACATAAATAAATATTTCAAATGTGTGTGTGTGCGTGCGTGCGTGTGTGTGTGTGCGTCCGTGCGTGCGTGCGTGCGTGCGTGCGTGCGTGCGTGCGTGCGTGCGTGCGTGCGTGCGTGCGTGCGTGCGTGCGTGCGTGCGTGCGTGCGTACAATTAGGAAAAGATTGGGGTTGGGGTTATTATTAGAATTAGGCATTCAGAGGTTAGGTTTAGGTTAGAGTTTTCCTTAATTCAGTTGTGCACCGATGTCTCACATTGAAAAAATTGCAGATCTATGACCAGTTGTGAATGCATTTATAGGCTATTTTCAGCAATTTGTTTGTGTCCTCACAAGTACAGTGATACAAACGTACGTGTGTGTGTGTGTGTGTGTGTGTGTGTGTGTGTGTGTGTGTGTGTTCTTTTTAATGTAGATTATTTCCCCCCCGCATACACCTGGAAATGGGAGCTTTCTCTCAGCACGTCCACCTCCGTGGTGGACGTGGAGGGAATGCATGTTTGTCCGCCCATCGTTCCGTTTGATTAAAGGACGGCTGTGTGATATCAAACCTCCAAGGGGGGGAACTCCTCTGGAGGGGTTGCCCCTTCTCGCCCTTTGGTTTTGCAAAGCGTGGTTGCTGTGCGGTAGAGTAATGCCTCATACCTCCCTTGTTTAGATTTCATGCCAGAGGAGAAAACACAGCTGTTTTGAAAGTGAGACACGAGATAATTTAGATGCAATGCAGGAGTATAACATTAAATACCAGATGTTTGTGCTGTGGTTAATGTATGCCGGCATATGGGCAGTGGTGTAAAGTAACTAAGTACATGTACTCAAGTACTGTACTTAAGTACAATTTTGAGGTAATTTGACTTTACTGGAGTATTTCCAGTACTTTTACTTCTACTCCACTATAACTCAGAGGCAAATATTGTACTTTTACTCCACTACAATTATTTGAATAACACACAATAAATATACCCTCAACAAATAAAAGTATGCAGTAAAGTATGCAATAATGTATACACCCTATACAATCATCCTGCCTGGTTCAGAACAAGAGACACCGTCAATAAATATAAAAGCATCCAGACGTATTACACTACATAATCATCCTGTATAGAACCTGAAATGGGTAGTTATGACATCAGCACAGACCACAGGTAATGTTACAATAGTCACACGTCATAATGCTACCAGTCACTGTTGCACTCATTGTATACATTCTCATAGCAAACGGCACAAAGGACTGACGAAGCCCCTCCAGCCTCGTTCTAGGGTAGAGGAATAAGCCCTTCCTATCGCTCTTCAATCTCCATGTGGAGGGGGTGGGAGTGGTTGGCTCTGATGGCCTCCAGCTTGCTCGGTACACGCACCTTCACGCACATCCTCCACCCCGTCCAGTGTAGCCCCAACGACAGAGCCAGCCTTCCTCATCAGACTGTTTAGGCTTATTGTGTCCGCAGCCTTCATGTCCACGATTCGATTTTGTATTTGCATCTGCACTTGTTGACAAAAATGTTAGATGCTAGTTATGCTATTTACATATCAAGATGTTTACTTGTTCACATAGGATATTTAGATAGTGTAGTATGCTATTTTGATAGATTTAATGGATTTGGTTTACTTGTTCACAGACGCTAAGTATGTTTTATATTTAGCATACCGGCACCGGTTCGGTAGCTGGCCCCTGGCCTATGTGTCGAAGTGTACCTGAGCAAGACACTTAACCCCTAACTGCTCCCCGGGCGCTGTATTGGCACCCACTGCTCTTACTAGTTAGGATGGGTAAATACAGAAGACAAATTTCACTATGGACCGCAGTGAGCATGCTTCATTTATACACCGCTGTACAGCAGTGTCGCGTGTTGTATAGATCTATAACGCTCTCAACGCATCACATCCGCGTCATGTTGGGACCTTGTAGATCGGATATTTCATGGCTTGCGACACCATGTTACGAGGAAGTATAAATGAGGCTTATGATGACCTTATACTTGCACAGAGTCCAGGACATGACCCAAAGCACATTAGTATAATGTGCTCTGAGGTCCCCGATGCTCTGAGGTCATCACTCTGAACTAGTCATCAGAATGAGAAAATACAGCCTAATATTCAGGCCCGATGACAGAGCCCTTAAACTACAGCCTGGTAATGGAAATATCATTTGGTGGTAAAGGACCATTCCGAAATATATGCATGATTCATGACAGAAGTACTCGGTCATGCATGATCCATGACAGAAGTACTCGGTCATGTCTTTGTTAAACAGTTGACCTTAAATCATGCAGGGAAGGTTCAGCTAAATGTGTTTTTATTTTGTAGCACCAAACTTGATTGTCGCTGACGGTCGGTAGTTGCAGAATTGGCTACGCCAGGCGTGTTACTGTGATACAGCTTCTGTCGGCTGTTATTGGCTGCGATGCATCACGTGGAGGTTTCTGCATGGCGACGCATTGTGATCTTGTAGATCGGCTATTTTCAAAAGGCTGAAATGTATATAGGGCTGAAGAGGTTTTGTAATTCAAAATTTACAAGGTAACTAGTAACTACAAATAATTGTAGTGGAGTCCAAGTACAATATTCGCATCTGAGATGTTGTGGAGTAGAAGTAAAAGTACTGAAAATTGGAAATACTCCAGTAAAGTAAAAAATACCTCAAAATTGTACTTGAGTACATGTACTTAGTTACTTTACACCACTGTGGATGGAGATGTCAAATGTATTCTTTGCTGCCGGCTATGACCAGCCTGGGTCTACCTGGAACACACCCTCAACTGCCAGTGGGTTTGGCGAAGGACGCTGCAAGGTGTCCATGAAGAAATGGAAAGTTCCACTCCACAACGTACTGGAGTTGACCTGGCTAAAAATAAATAAAGCCACCTCTGTTCTGCCAACTACTGGCTGGACACAAGGAGGAAGAAGCACCAAACGTCACAGTGATACCCAGTGGTGGAAAAAGCACTCAAAATGTTTTACTTACTGTAAGTAAAAGTATCAATACTGCAATGTAGAAGTACTCTGTTACAACTAAAAGTCTGGAATTCAAAATTGACTTGAGTAAAAGTACAAAAGCATTGGTATAAAAATGTACTTAAAGTACCAAAAGTAAAAGTACTAAAATGTTTGAAAATAGCCTAGGTTTAAAATAGGGCTGAAGTGGTTAATGTATGTTTTATAATGTAATAATTTATATCTGCAAAGTAACTTGTAACTAAAGTGTTCAAATAATTGTAGTGGAGTCAAAGTAGGCCTACAATATTTGCCTCTGAGATGTAGTGGAGTAGAAGTAAAAGTATAAACAATTTGATATACTCCGGTAAAGTAAAAGTACCTCAAAATTGTATTTAAGTACAGTACTTGAGTAAATGTACTTAGTTACTTTACACCACTGGTGATACACAAACATTCACAACTGGAATCTGCCCACTGTACAGGCTTTCAACTGCCTTGCTCAAGGGAGCTGCAATGATAGCTGTGTGTGTGTTAGATAGAAGACTTTCAATGAAAACAGTAAAAGCACACATGGTCCCTACAGCAGCAGAACTCCTTTCAGAAGAAAAAAAAAGGAAAAAAAATCTTTGATCATAGAAATACACAAACCAGATACACCACAGTTGTACTTAACAATGGTTGTGCTGTGTCTGGTTTATTTGTGGAGGCACGGATACAAACACAATGTTAAACAACACAGTGATTCTAGTTGATATCTATCAGCGGTCTGCGTTACAATGGGTTTCTGTTCAAGGAAAGGACCAGAATGCATGTGGTCACGTCACTTAGTTTCACTTTTGACAACCTTCAAGTATTTGCTTGCAGATTTTTTTTATTCCAGTGTATATTCTTCGAGTTCGGTTTAAAATGTTCAAGTTTTCAGTTAAATAGTGTAAAATAACTACACTGTTTTTATATGTTAATAATAATTTATCCATTTGTAACTCTGAGAGTGTCCAAATGTAGCCAGAAGGACCCAGGTCTTTTTGGTTATACATTTGTACATTCTCAGAGTCAAATTATTACAGATTTTACTGTGTAATCTTAATCTTGGGTCTGACATTTGTTGTGACGTCTTCAATCTCCGCAGAGCAATGGAATCTGAGACGCTTGATGGCATTTGTCTCTGTTTTTTCTGGGGGAGGGAAAAAATAAAGGAAATGGCCAACTATTGTTTTCAGAGGCAGATGGCCCCACTTTATTAGTTCAGCATGTTCACACATCGACATAAATTACCCTCTGCTTTTATTTACACGTGAAGTAAACATCCCCCGTCCTCAGCCCATGTGTGAGCGCAGAGTCTGGGGAACTCTGCAGAGACGCAAAGCGCTGGCGCTCTGCACGGCTGGTGTTGATCTAGACTCCTTCAAACACGTGAACACCTTCATGGTATGCTACACACACACACGCAGAGGTGGAAGAAGTACTCACCTATTTTTACTGAAGTAAAAGTATCAATACTGCAATGTAGAAACACTCTGTTGCAAGTAAAAGTCCGGAATTCAAGTAAAAGTCTGGAATTCAACATTTGCTTGAGTAAAAGTACAAAAGTATTGGTATCAAAATGTACTAAAAGTACCAAAAGCAGAAAGTACTCATTATGCTGAATGTCCCGTTTCACAAGTTATGTCTAAAAATAGCCAATCTACAAGCTCACAACGTGTCGCGTTGTGAGCTTGTAGATCGGCTATTTTCAAATAGCCAAAGTTTAAGTAGGGCTGAAGTGGTTAATTTAGATTTTGTAATAATAATCAAAATCTTTAAAGTAACTAGTAACTAAAGTTTTCAAATAATTGAAGTGGAATAAAAGTACAATATTTGTCTCTGAGATGTAGTGGAGTAGAAGTAAAAGTACAGAAAATACTCCAGTCAAGTAAAAATACCTCAAGATTGTACATGTACTTAGTTACTTACAGATACTCACGCCCGGCCCAATCACTCACACTGAAACCAAGGGCACACAAAACCAAGACAGATTGAATGAGTGAAAGACAGAAAACCACACACACACACACACACACACACGCACGCATGCATGCACACACACGTCATGTCACCATGAATGGCACACAAACAAGAAACAAAACTCATACTGCAGGATGAAAGATGAGAAAGAGGAGAGATGCACACACACACACACACACACACACACACACACACACACACACACACACACACACACACACACACACACACACACACACACACACACACACACACACACACACACACACACACACACACACACACACACACACACACACACACACACACACTGCATACTCGGCACTTGCATGCACGCACACACACGCTTAATTGTTCACATACTCAAATAAAAACAGAGAGCCCCCTAGAGGCCATGTTCATCCTTACACCCAACCAGAGTTGGCTGTAACTGACATTGCTCTCACTATAAAGCCCTTTGAGACTGTGGACTGCAGTTCAGGTCCACCATGGAAATGAGTTCTCAAGCTTTTCTGCGTTTTATCCTTTTGACAGATATGTATAAATATATATGTTCAATTCATGTATGTAAACTGAGTGCCATGTGGGGTTTTGTATGCATTTTTGGCAATAGAAATGTCAATCAAAACAATGAAGCGGTGGTGCAATACAAATACATCTGAGTTGATAAAGGGACGCGTGCTCTAACCAACCCCTATATAAAGGAATTGACATCCGAGTTGATTTCGCTAGTGTGGCTAAAAAAAGGTGATACAAATTAAATTTAAATTATATAAATCATTATTATAGTACCGCATTTGGAAAGGCCATAGTTGTATATTCACTAAAGGATTCACATATACTGCACACAACAGCTAACACTTTAACTGAGATAAAATAAAGTACCATTATGATAAAGATATATGTGGTGCCTTTCACCCATTGAGACCTGGAACGCATCTGTGTCATTTTTTTATTTGAGCTAAAAAGCATTATTTTACACTTTGGCTCTTCAAAAATAGCAGATATACAAGCTCTTAGCGCGGCACCGAGTGCCGAGTTACAAGTTTGTATATCTGCTATTTTTGGAAAATGTGTGCGAATCTTTGAATATATATATATTTTTTAATTTGTAAGTCAAATCCTTGCTTCTGGAACACAACATTTTGAGATGGGGTCCGTGGCCAAATACATATACATTTTGGGGGTCCTTGACATGAAAATGTTTCAAAAAACAGTTTGGATTTATAAGAAATTTTATAGAACCGGCCTCAGGTCTGAATGGGTTAAAACAGACAAGTGGAAATGTTGGCCTTGCTGGAAGAGGTCATGGGGACCCCAGAATCTGTAGGGGTCACAGCTACTGTACTGTGTGCACAGCTAATTCCATGGCATAGCATTTTTCTAGATAATGTTGTATCACAATGGTTAGATCCCAACCGCGAGAAGTGCTAAAAACATCATCATTTCCACACATGCACTTTTGAATGAATTAATTGCAGCAGTCAGTCATTGTCTTAAGCCCTATATACTTTGTCGTATGACAAAACGTAATTTGTCATACAACGTAATTTCTGAAAAATGCTAAATATTTTACCTATAATGGCATGTCCAAAACCAGGTTGAAAGTGATGAAATGGGTATAAAGACATCTGAACATGCAGTTTGCCATTTCCCTTGCCTCTCCAAGAAAGAGTTAGTGAGACCACATGCTGTTTTATCCATTGGCCAGAACAATAAAAGGACAGAATGACTAAACTGCCATGGAAAGGGCTTCCATTCCGTGTGTGTAGCTCAATGGGCAGAGCATGGCACTCACACTGCCAAGGGTTAGAGGTAACTATGTGCTCACTGCCAGCGTTGGTTAGGGGTTTCCATTCCAAAATGGACAGCCCTATACAAAGAAAAAAACTATGACCAGATGACACAGTGATTACTATTACTACTAAACTTTCTGTATGTTGTTCTGCATGTCAATTGTGCAGAGTTATACTGTATCATCATCATCTGTTTTTACGTCTGCAGACTACCATCTACGACAAGCCTCAGAAACCCCCCCGAAAAGACTTGTTCCAGATCTGAACTCATTTGATTTGGCATCAGGAACCCACTGCAACCACATCCCTTACTGCCGTCGACCCCAGGCAGGGTTTGAACCCACGACCATCTGCATGAATGGGGGTGTGCTTTAACCGCTACACTATAGTTGCATTTGAGCAATGAATCAATATTATTCATTAATTAACAGTAACTACCATGGCTCCTTCAAGGAGCAGCGCATACAGCACAGCTACAGCTGTTATAGAGGGGAGTGACGAGCGGTTCACGATGTGATTGATGATGGCTATGCATGAAGCAGGCAACTCAAAAGAGCAGAGAGTTTATGATGCCTAAATCTGAGCCTCCTCTTGGATCGTGTGCGAGCATGGTGTTATTCTGGGAACAATGGGACGGGATGGCCAAAGGTAAGGCTGCACTTTGCCAACAGGCTGGTGCCCGGCTGCTCCAAATCTAGTCTATAAAGGTGATCCCATTTGGATGTTATTTCTTTTTGGCAGAAGGAGCGAGTGCATTCTCCGGCAGCGGCAGCAGCCGCGGAACTGCCGCGGAACTTCCGGTGGAGGAGCGGCAGCTCCCGGCAGTGACTGCCGGCGGTGGAGCGGCAGCTGCCGGCGGAGCAGCGGAACTGCCGCGGAACTGCCGGTGGAGGAGCGGCAGTCGCGGAACTGCCGGTGGAGGAGCGGCAGTCAACTTCTTTTTTCCGCCGATAAAGTATAGTTTTGGACCATGACGGAGGCGCGCCGACTCAGTAGACCTTGAGGCCAAGGAGTCGCGCCCGAGCGCCTCCAGGCGCGAGTGCCCGCGACGACCGGCCGATGGTCTACTAGTCGACTAAGCGCCGTCCGAGTTATGTACCGATAGGCACAGAATCGTAAATAATATTGGTGGGGACTGCGTTACACAAACGCAGCACACTCCCAAAGCTGGCGCCGCCGGCAGCTCCGCGGAAGCTCCGCGGAAGCTGCCGCTGCCGGAAAATGCACTCGCTGTCCCTCCTTTTTGGTTTTAATAGGTAAGGGTCGCAGGAACACAACCCGGGACTTTAAACTTTAAGGGATATTTCACTTTCAAACATGTTTGGGGTCATTTTAACGTCTACTCAGGCTTTTGTGAGCACCCCAGACAGTTTTTAAGTTGCTTGATTCAGTATTTAGATATTTGATATTATAAACCCATTAACTTCAAACTCCATTTTAATCATGATAGATTCATCGTAAACACCCGTCCGTTCTGGTGACTGATATTGTCCTTCTAATGCGTGAGGGGGCCATGTTTTTTCAATTACTTTTTAAATTAATAAAAAAAAATGTTTGGGAAAATGAAAAAAATAAAATACAATAAAATGATAAAAGAAAAATTATGAAAAAAGTAATGGAATAAACATGGCCCCTCATGTATTAGGATGGCAGTATAAGTCACCAGAATCAAGGACGGGTGTTTTTGTTGAATCAATCAAGGTTACAATGAAGTTTGAAGTTACAATGGGTTTGCATGGGAAGGGGTAAAATGAATATCAAATATCTAAATACTGAATCAAGCAACTTAAAAACTGTCCAGGGTTGTTCACAAAAGCCTAAATAGACGATAAAATTACCCCAAATATATTTGAAAGTGAAATATCCCTTTAAAGTCATTGAAGGTTCACTTCACTCTAGCCCACTGGTTCCCAACGTGGGATCCGGGGACCCCCAGGGTTTCCTTGAGGGGATTTCAGGGGGTCCCTATAGCTACATGATTGATAGTCAGGAAATGGAACCAAACGACCAGTCTGTAACCCTGAGAGTGTACAAATGGAACCAAATGGACCTGTAAAGGTCCCCAAACAGAAGAGCAGAATTCTGATATTCTGATTCCTGCAAATAATCATGTGCATTAAACTTGATAACCAACAGCAAAGTCAAAGTTCAATTTCAAACTCTCACCCTAAAAAATACTGTATACTGTACATACAGTACTGTATAAAGATGATTTAGCCATAGATTGGAGTGGATTCCCTGACTTAATGCTCTCTGCGTTGGGAGAAGTGGACATGATGTCACTGGAAAAATTGCTTGTCTAATGACCTGGCCTCTGTTGAAAAGGAATCCCACCTGCCCCTTAACGCCCCCAACACTGGCGACGTTCAGCCAAGCATCTTGGTCCTAAACCAATGTATTATTAATGGTACTATGGGATTCTTGCATGCCCATAAAACTGTCACTACTGTTGAAATTCTTATTACGGGTAGCATGTTTGTAAATCAAAATGCCTGTTATTTTTCATCTCTCTCAGCAGGGAACATGACTGTAATAGAAAATGTACTGCGATTATAATGACTTCAAGTTTTTCTACCAGTCTCGATGAAAAAACAAGACTGGATCTAATAACGGCGCTGCTTCCATGTGGATCTCAGATGTCACTTATTTAATATTGTTTTTTATTGCCAAAAATGCATATACATGCCATATATTTGTACATATCCGTCAAAAGGCTTAAAGGGGAAGACCACCCATTTTCAATATTTAACTATGTCATTAATATAGCATAAAGGAGTTGTGTGGAAATAAGAAAAATTTTAAATGTTAAAAATTTTAAATGTTAAACCCAAATTGATTTTGGGTTTAACATTGCAAATTACACCGTGATGACTCATCATGGTGTAATTTGCAATGTTAAACCCAAAATCAATTTGGGTTTAACATTTAAAATTTTTAACATTTAAAAATTTTCTTATTTCCACACAACTCCTTTATGCTATATTAATGACATAGTTAAATATTGAAAATGGGTGGTCTTCCCCTTTAAGTTATTCGCATCGTCTACCCTATAGATTCCTCCAGGGCTGTGCATTTGATGACCATCCATTCTAAACAACACACTTCTGAAATAAATCACAAAAGCTCCTAAATCTAAATCCCCCACGACCTTCCTACCTAGCAAATTCAAAAAGCTGTATGTGAAAGGACTAGTTTTTATACTCTGCAGTAGTTATGTGGAAAGGGTTACCTCCAAGCCTTAAGTTGATTAATCCTACTGTACATACAGAGCTGGCTGAATAACAGCTGGACCTAACCATCTATTAGTGGAGTTGTAACAGGTTCCTTTTACAGTACCCATATTGTTTGCTATTTAACTCGCTTTTTCCCCTTTTTTTTCTTTTGACAGATAAGTACAGATATATGGTCATGTATATGCATTTGAGGTATTGTTTATTGTTCACAATACTGATAGCATGATGTGGGTATATGGTATTGGGTATACACTTTGGCTCTTCAAAAATAGCAGATATACAAGCTCGTAGCGTGGCACCGAGTGCCGAGTTACAAGTTTGTATATCTGCTATTTTTGGAAAATGTGTGCGAATCTTTGAATATATATATATTTTTTAATTTGTAAGTCAAATCCTTGCTTCTGGAACACACACACACACACACACACACACACACACACACACACACACACACACACACACACACACACACACACACACACACACACACACACACACACACACACACACACACACACACACACTTCTAGACAGCTCTGCCCCTAGGAGCCTCGACATAAAAAACATTATGTAACTAACAATCATTACAATCCCTCATAATGTTCTTGTTTTGTTCTATAACGTTTGAGTGTTGGTTGGACTAAACCAGCAAAACCACAAAGAAAATATGTCCGTATCTTTCAACACGCTCGCATGGATCCAATTTTGTGCACAGGACAACTTATTTACTCAATTACAAAAGCACACAGATTTGTTTTGGCATTTTAACGGGTTCAATATTCATTCCTCAAACAAAAAAAAAAAGCATTGTACAGCTTTTCAGAGGACTTGGCCTAGTTACAGGCCTGAAGGCTCTGGCTCTCGTCACGGTTAAGTTTTGGGACTATAACGCTGGATCTCACCAATTTTGTTTTTTAGGGAGAACTGTTCACAACCAGTCTTGACGCGTGCCCAGCGGCCATGCAGACACACTTATGGCCGGGGAGAGAATACTGGGAGAATTACGGAGGGCTGTGATTTCTTTTGGCGTCTTTCCTCCCCAGGTGTCTCGATCTATACAACAAACAACAAGCATGTTGTTTGTTCACCAGTGCAACAGTGCCGCCGCTTGCTTTAAGTTGAAATATAACAGATTCCCGTGCTGAATAAATCCTGTTACAACACAAGGCATGCTTGGAAATCTGGAGGCATTCACCCCCCCCCCCCCCCCCCCCCACACACACACACACACACACATTTTGTTATCCTCCTGCCATAATCATTCATTCCTTTTAGCGCACATTGCACCGTGAGATCACTTCTCTGGATGATGGCTGTACACAATGACGTTAAATTTACAAAACATGCTGTGTGTGTGTGTGTGTGTGTGTGTGTGTGTGTGTGTGTGTGTGTGTGTGTGTGTGTGTGTGTGTGTGTGAGCGTCAGGGATACAGGGGTTATGAAAACAACCCCGGTGAGCATGCTCGGTGTAGCAGGCACACAAGCTGGTGGCGGTAAAGCCCAGTCCAGCTGGATGAAAATAGCTAATGTTGTAGCTCATTTTGCAGAGCATCACTGTTGTGCGACAAAGTACAAATCAGCCTTAAAAAAGGTCAGAGAAACGGACTGACTGAAGGGTCGAAATCTCCCCCAATCGATGAGGGGAGGGGGGGGGGGGGGCGGGGAAGTGGAACCCTCCCTGAACAATTACAATAGCAGTGAGTCCTGTAGCACAGCCAAGGTTGCCAGATCTGCTTATTATAATTTCTCCACAAGATTTTATTTGAAAATAGCCGATCTACAAGCTCACAACGCGTCGCATCGCGACGCGTTGTGAGCTTGTAGATCGGCTATTTTCAAATAGCTGATGTATATGTTAAAGCGCTCATATGGCCCATAGTCGCTTCTTTTGGGCTGGTTTTCCTAGACCTGGTTGCTTGTTTCTCTCACAGAATCTGGCAACACTGAGCACGGCAATCAATGGGATTAGATTAGAGTTATTTTAGGAACAACAAACAGCTTCCATGGGATGTGTTTGGTGTCACAGTGATTGACAGACATGCCTCCAGGGGTTCTGGTGTCACAACCACTGCATGGTCTGACTGACAGACATGCCCCCCGGAGCTTCTGTTCTGGCCTCACCGTATCAGTTTACCACTTCTTATCTTTACTTATCGGTTCTTATCTTTACTTATCGGTTCTTATCTTTACCTATCGGTTCTTATCTTTACTTATCGGTTCTTATCTTTACTTATCGGTTCTTATCTTTGCTAATTGTTTAAGGAGATGTCAGGGGTCAATGCTTGCTTGGTCTCTGAGCCATGATGTAAACAGAGAGGGTTTTTGTTCCCTGTGGTGGAAAAAGTACTCAAATGTTTTACTTAAGTAAAAGTATCAATACTGCAATGTAGAAGTACTCTGTTACAAGTGAAAGTCAGGAATTCAAAATTTACTTGAGAAAATGTACAAAAGTATTGGAATCAAAATGTACTTAAAGTACCAGAAGTAAAAGTACTAAAATGTTTGAAAATAGCAGATCTACAAGCTCACAACGCGTCGCGAAGACTCGCGATGCGACGTGTTGTGAGCTTGTAGATCGGCTATTTTCAAATAGCCTATATATAAAATAGGGCTTAAGTGGTTAATGTATGTATTATTATGTAATAATTTATATCTGAAAAGTAATTAGTAACTAAAGTTTTCAAATAATTGTAGTGGAGTAAAAGTACAATATAATACCTCTCAACTCAACGGTGTTCTGGCGGCTTTCAGATCATAAGCTCTCTTCTAATTTACCATCATTTAACGGGCATCCGCTTGAATAGCAAAACAAACAAACCAGAAAAAACTAAGCTATTACCGTGGCATATGTTATTACTGTAGGCTATATTATAAGTAGATGCGTGATTATGATACAAGATGAACATATTAGGCCTATTGTTTTACTTCTTTATTGCATAATGATAGCTATATTACAAAGAAATGGTATTATTATGGCTTATACAATGGCCACAGGGAATACTCTATTCTGATTGGCCAGAGGGTAATTTTCTGTCTCATCACTGTTTTAAATTAATACGCATAATAACCATTGTATTAACAGTAATTTAATCAAAAATTAGCTAGGTCATTATATGGCTTCTTCCACTTGTGTGCTGACAAAGTACTGGAGGTGATAATCCACTTTGAACTGTGCACTGATCACTAAATATTGGCAAAGGCAAATTAATTCACCATTATTATTGTCATGCACAGGTCATTCATTATGGGTTGTCCCGAAAATATTATAAGAAATTGCTCAATAGTTATTAGATGTATAAATGCTTGGAATTAGTAATAATACCTAGCCTAATAACTTTAGCTTAAAACATTTGTTTTCATTAATTATGCCAAAAGGGTGTAGCTTTGTGGTACACTATCAAATAAAAGCAGAAAATGTCATTAAAATCATCCTTTATTGTGTGATTTCATATCTGTATCTGGCAAATATTGTGAGGCCTGATCCATCCTTTTCTTTAAAAGTAAAAAAAAAACATTTGTTTGGCAAACAGGGCAAACAGAACTATAAACTATTTATTGCAAATACTGAAGTGTTACAAAAACAACAGTGGAACAGGTGTTATAAATGTCCATATATAAAAATCTTGTCATATTGCAAAAGAGGTGCTATCCCCCAACTCTTAAAACACATACAAATGTATTTACTATCCATGCCTTGCTCAATCACACTTGGACCACAGTTTTGGACGGGGCTTTATTTAAGATTAATGTCACTTTTATGTTACCGTATATGTTTATAGGGTTCCATTCTTCATGGATATTCCAAGATATTGTACGGTACTGTGTGTATCGCTCCCCAGCATCAGAATCCCAGAATTTCCCTGGAAATGTGAAACGATGACAGCTGGTTTTATTGGCTAATCTTTTAATCCCTTTGGAGACATTTGATCTCTTTGTTGCTGCATTTGTTAAATCTTTATTATCGGCTGTAAAGGTTTTTGCTGTGCATCCTTGCTCTTTTTTCACTGTCTTTGCGCACGCAGACACACACACACACACACACACACACACACACACACACACACACACACACACACACACACACACACACACACACACACACACACACACACACACACACACACACACACACACACACACACACACACACACACACACACACACACACACACACACACACACACACACCTTTTCAGGATCCAAAAATAGCAAAAGTTTGATACTTTGGTGTGACGCTGTAGTATGATCAAGTCGGGCATTAATTTATGAAAAAACACAAAAAGTTAGAATATGGAGTGAATTTGTATATCGTTGCTGTCGGGCAGAAACCTCTTATGCTTTTGCTAGGTTTGAATTTGAATCCTGAAAAGTTCAGTTTTGGACATATGAGGGTTCCAACCGACAGACGAAATGCTGGTCACACGCCACTAGGCCTGACCTCGACTAGTCGAATAGTCGACTAATTAGTCGCGGGGGGTCCGAGTCGGCTGCGTGTCTCTTAGTAAAAAAAAAGAAAAAGAAAAAAAATGTTTTTATTATTTATTAGAGATTGGCCTAGTTTTTTTAATATTAATTAACTAATAGTAAGCCAATAATAGGATATACATCATGATTTATTGGGAGAAACCAATAGTATATGTTAAATCAGACACTAAGCACCCCTACAGACCAAATGGAATGTTCCTCTATTGCATAACATATTTTTTGCATGATTTGACTGAGAGATTGGCAGTCGAATCAGACTGATTCGACTGCCAATCTCTCAGTCAAATCATGCAAAAAAAATAAAAAATAAAATCATGTGTCCTTAGTCGACTGCCAGTCGACTATTGGCAATTAGTCGCCAATCAGATTCGACTATACAAATCCTTAGTCGGGGACAGGCCTACACGCCACATATCATTTTCATGGTCCACTTTTACGATTCAATATAATTCAGTTCAGGGAAACATTGTGGCAGGTATGGTGACAATCCCAATACTCAAGAGGTGTAAACCAGTGAGGAGCTGACCTCATTCTGTCTGTCTTCTCCTCTATCTAATCCTTGTGTTGAGGGTGTGGCAAGTGACTAACGGTACGTTTTAACAGCGGGCGACTCTCGGGCGATCGCCGGGCGACGTCATTATATGTCTATGAGAGCCGGCAACTACTGGCGATTGGGCGAAGTGGGCGGGGGGCGATGAAAGATGGATTTTCTTTATCTTTTGGACGATGTCGCCCGCCGATCGCCCGTGAGTCGCCCGCTGTTAAAACGTACTGTAAGGGTGCAGGGTAGGCAGCTGCGGAGCCTGACTGCTGCCCCTCCCTGCAGAACAGTGGTTCTCAACCAGTGGTCCGGGGACCACCAGTGGTCCCCAGCTAAATGATGGAGAGTAGGTAACCAAATGGACCCCTTAGGCTATAGATCTTTAACTAAAATGAAACCAAATGTACCCGTAAGTTTCATTTTACGCTCTTGAGAGCGTAAAATGAAACTTAATTGTTTAATTAAGTAATGCAGATGTTTAACAATAAACGTCTGCATTACTTAATTAAATAATTGCTCTTTTGATCAACGTTTGTCTCCTATGGTACAAACATCAACACATCATGGAATTGTGGACAAAATCGATAACAAAATATTCTAAGTCTTGGGTCTGAGAGTCTAAATCTCATCAAACGGTGGTTCTGTGGCTCAAAGGCCTAATAAATAATGGACCTTGATATGAAAAGGGTTGAAAACCCACTGCTGTAGAACATGGTGAGGAAGGTGGGGCGGTTTCGCCTTCTTCACGTGTTGCAGGAAGTGAAGGCGCTGCTGGGCTTTTTTTTCTCGACTGCGACAGTGGTGATGAGTGACCGGCTGAGGTCATCTGTGATGAGAGCTCACATCCCTTTTGTCTACAAATGTTAATCCTTGTTAACAATGTTTCCTGGAGAACGATGTGAGGAGAGAGGAAACAAAGAAATGTGCTGTGAAGTGTCAGTCGCTCTGAAGAAAACAAAACAACACGACAACCCTGCTTCTACTGGGTTTTACATTGGCATCGACTAGACACGAGACGTGCACACGTAATGCAACATTACCAGCTGCAGGGGTGTCATTAACGTCACGTCGTTCAGCTTGGAAAGTCTTCAGAGAAGGATGCATGTTTCCTCACTTACAGCTCCTGAGAGATGATGCTTAATCCTTGCTCCTCTGAGCGGGGATAAGAGGCCGTCAAAAATAATGGGCCGACGTGAACTTCCAGTTCAAGTGAGGATAAGAGGAGCGAGAATATATCATGCAAGAGACCATGGGAACTTTGGTCAACTGCTTTTGACGACCTTAACCCATAAGACCTGGGACGCATCTGTGTCATTTTTAGATTTGAGCTAAAAAGCCATATTTTACACTTTTGGCTATTCAAAAATACCAGATCTACAAGCTCATAGCGCGGCACAGAGTGCCGCGCTATGAGCTTGTAGATCTGCTATTTTTGAAAAATCCTGAAAATGTGTGCAAATCTTTGAATATATATTGTTTTAAAGCGAACATTTTTAACTCAAATCTTTGCTTCTGGGGGGGTCCCTGGAACAACATATTTTGAGATGGGGGTCGGCGGCCAAATACATATCATTTTGGGGGTCCTTGACATGAAAAAGTTTGAGCACCACTGATATAGAAACATACGTTTTTTCAGAATACTGTTGGGATTTAGAAGACATTTTGTAGAATCGGCTTCAGGTCTTAGTTAATGGGTTAACTGGGGAAATCGCACTGCAGAAGGCGATATGCATGTCAGCGGGTCATGGTGGCTCACCACGCTCAAGATGAGTGAGTGCTCACTGGTGGCTAGGACGAGTGAGGTGAATCGGTGTCAGAGGACTCAACTGGGTGGAGTTGTGTTGGATCCAGCTCACGACCTCTCCGTGCAATGTGCCTGTGCACCCGTCGGTGCATAAGTGGCTTACTAAATGATATGGGAGGCAAGCAGTACTACAGAGATGAGATGTTTAGTGCCCACTGGAAACTCTTGATAAAAGTAGTTATTTTATTTACCATTATTTCAAGTGTTAGGCAAGGTTTATAGGCAGCAGCGTATTTACCTCGTAAAAAAGTGATGACACATCTCTCAAATACTCTCGAATACATCTAACTCAATGGTTCCCAAACGCTGTGCCAAGGCCCTCTGGTGGACACGTTTTGTGGACAGACTGACACGTACATGCACACACAGACACAGACACAGCCTCATTCCAACAGTTTCCACAATCAACTAAAAGCAGTGGCGGCGCGAGCAGTCGCAGTCCCCACTTCAGGTTACCAAAACACTGTTAAAGTGGAGGCACCAGCTAAAGTACCTTCCAAGTGATGACACACATATATCTCTCATATACCCTCTATCCATAGCAAGTTTGTGATCATTTGAAAAGACATTATGCATATTTTAAGTTTAAAAACTTAACTCAATAATCTTAGTAATCATCTTAATCTACCAACAATGCAATTTGTGTGACGTAAAAGGTAGAAGAATGCATCTGAAGCTATAGCTGCTGGCTAGCACTACTAACTGTAACACACATCAAGGGCCAAATATTAATGAATTCCCCTGGTCCTCATCATTTCAGCGGCCCGTACAAGGTCTCCGTAAGACCCCTGGGCAGACAACAGGAGCGGAGGGGGAGACACATTTCTCGCGCTTTGTCCGTCGAATTTACCATCCGTCCGCGGACTGAAATCAAGCCAGCGTGCACATTACATTGATTGATTGATTGATTGATGTACTTTATTTAGTAAGACATGAGAACATCAGTAGTACATGGAAGTACAAATTCACAATACAAGGTCTACTAAACTGGAAGACTCATTAAGCACTGAGCTTGTTTAAGATGAGATCCCCATGCACACAAATCATGATGACATGATGACATGATGACGTTACATTACAGTCATTTAGCAGACGCTTTTATCCAAAGCGACTTACAATAAGTGCATTCAACATAGTTAGGCAAGGAAACTACTAATCACCAGAAGTCTTAAGTGCATTTTTTGCAAAAACAAGCAACTAAGAGTATACCTAGCGCTAAGAGTAAAAGTGCAATATATCAGCTACCTACTTTCTTAAACAGATGAGACAAATAGGAAAATCAAATGAGAAAGAGCTAAAACAAATAAATGTATCAAATACACAAGATCCAATAAAACAAGAGCTCGTACAAATAATTGACAACAAGTATGCAAGGCTAAGAGGAAGGGTCAGGGTAGTGTTTCCTGAAGAGGTGGGTTTTCAGTCTGCGGCGAAAGATGGGCAGTGACTCTGCAGTCCTGACATCAGTGGGGAGTTCACCGTGCATTCACCGCACATTTGCCAAAAGTAGGCTACCCGTGGCGACCTTTGGGCAGTAGTGAGAAAAATAATTTCTCTGGTGGTCCCCCTTTCTCCAAGAAAGAGTAGGTGGAAATGACGTTGTGCAATGAATAGCCAACGTATAAATGGATAAAGTTGTTAAAGTTATTGTGTACAGTAACTACTTTTGCTGGGGACCCCCTGGAACCCTCCAAGGACCCCCTGGGGGTCCCCATATCCCACTTTGAGAACCACCACCTCCTCAGAGTAACTTCAGGGGGGCCGGAAAAACTTTTTTTACATTAACCACTTGAACTCTATAGCATCCCTATTCTGGGGGAGAACCTTCACAGAATAAAGCCGATCTAAGCTCACACGTTGTGAGCTTGTAGATCGGCTATTTTGGGGCTATTTGGGGATATTTGGTGTAGAGGGAAAAAAGAACAGACTAAGCATTGAAGGTTCAAGTGGTGAAATGTCTGAGAATGCACATTAACAAAAAAATTTTTTTTTTACATAACGCTGATGACAGTGCTGTCAAACAAGTCTATGAAGAAATCACTAATCTGAGTTGCCAGAAGTTCTCGCATAAAAACGGGAAGGGGCGAGAACATGAAATCACTGGAAAAAGTTGAATGTGAATATATTTAATATGTGCAAATATGCTTCATCTCTCTCTCAGCTAGGGGGTACTTGGCCTGAAAAAACATTGAAGACCCCTGCTGTAGGCAAACATTTACAATTGCTAAAATGTCTGGTGTCTAGGAGCAGCAGGGCCTCCAAGGACTTTCTAGCAGGACTTTTACAGTCAGTCTTTCTTTTTTATTGAAGTAAAGGTGTCAGTTATTATGTATATACAGTATTCATGAATGAACACCCTTGGAAAGAATCTCTTTTCCACTCCATTACTCCAATAATAATAATAATACAGAAAACTGTGCTAAGCGACAAAGCAAACAAAAAGATGTTGGTAGTGCCTGGAGTGAACAGCAGGATGGCATTCCACATAAACAGTGGTGGAAGAGGTACTCCATTCTTTACTTAAGTACAAGTAGCAATGCCACAATGTAGAAATACTCTGTTACAAGTAAAAGTCCTGTATTCAAAATGTTTACTTGAGTAAAAAGTATTGCCATCAAACCAAAAGGGTACCAAAAAAGTACTCATTATACAGAATGTCCCATTTGACTTTTCTTTTGTTCTTGTTAGTTTTTTTTAATCAAAAGCTTTCTGATTAATCTCTTTATCTTTTGAAATAACCAATCTATAAGCTCACAATGTGTTGGATCGTGAAAAGTACAACATCTGCCTCTGACATGTAATGGAGTATATATATAAAGTATCAAAATATGGACACATATACACAAGTAAAGGGCTTCAAAACTGTACTTAAGTACAGTACTTGAGTAAATGTAGCCATACTTAGTTACTTTCCACCGCCGCATATAAACTCAGACATACATAAATCCAGGAGCAGAGCTGTTCTCTCTCTCTCTGTGCCCGCTGTCACAGAACAACTTCAATAAAAGTACACTCGTCTCCATGGAAACCAAACTTCCAAAACAGTTTGTGCAGCAGGGTACCTGTGCAGCTCCACAGCACTGTGTCTGGCAGTGTTGCCAGACTTTGCGAGAGAAACGAGCAACCGGGTCTATGAAAACAAGCCCAAAAGAAGCGACTACGGACAAAATGTATATTCATTTGGGGGTCCTTGACATTAAAATGTTTGAGAACCACTGGTTTAAACAACATTAGGAAGAAAGACCCCAAAAAACGCGACCCGCAACTTTACAGAATAACTAGCCCAAAGTCGCTTATAATAAGCAGACATGGCAACACTGGTGTCTGGCTGTTTTGACTGCTCTCTCTCTCTCCGTGATTCATGGCTTGGCTGCACTGGAAGGTCGTTTGCCACATCACATGTTATTTGACCACACAGCACTACACTACCCACAAAGCCAGTTATTTCCAAACACAGCATAGTTAAAGTACCACTGGTTCTCAAAGTGTGGTCCTGAGACCCCCCCCCCCCCCCCCCCCATAGTATCTGGTGTATCATCCAGAACAGCAAATTGGTGGATCAAGGTCTAAAATGTGATATTGACCAACATCCAACACATTGTTACAGTAGTACATGTTAGTAAATGAAGAATAGTTTCAACTTAACATAGCGTCTCATATTGGTCTATAAGTCATAAACATGGTATTATCATACATACCACATGTATATACAACATACCATGTACAGGCATAATTTATCTGATCAGCAAAAACATTTCCCTGTTTAGGACAGGCCGCTGACATACAGAAACGTAAACTGTGAGACCAAAATGGAACTTCTGAGCAAAGCATTGCGACGTCACCAAAGAGGATGGATTCACCAAAGATTAAAGAATGACCTCCAGACAGCCACACACAATTATTGTTACCATTGTTATGGCTAGAAACTCAGGGATTGGCATTGATCGACTGAATACTTTATTAGACAGAAATGCAAACAGCACGAGTACAGTCATACACTTGGTTAAAAAAGAATAACCCAACAAAAAGTCCTGTGGCCTTGTTTCCATTGAGGTCCTATGTATTCAATTCATCAACATAGCATAAAAAAGAACACCAACATATAATATCATCAAATATTATATTATATTTTCTACTCTGTACATATAGTGTTTAATATCAAATATTAAACACTATATGTACAGAGTAGAAAAGGGGGGTGAGGGTAAAAGCCTACAGTACATTTACAATTTAGGCATTTAGCAGACGCTCTTAATCCAGGGAGACCTACAGTAAGCAAGGTTACAGGGAAAGGCTTACGGTTCAGAACTGTGGTTGCTTGATGCCGCAGTATGACTTATATACGACCACATTAATGCTAGCGTCCCTATTCTGGGGCAAAGAGTCAGGAAGAAATTGCAGCCTGGCTTTTTTTTGGGGAAGAGATTTGGTTAACACTTTACAGGGAAAAAAAGGAGAGGGCCTGGTGTTGTGATTTCGGTTGACCAACCATGTGGTCCCTAAGAGTCTCCCTCTAACCAAGGGGTGGTGAGTGAGTGAGTTTCAGCTGAGAAAAAAGGAGAGGGCCTAGTATAGACCCCTACGGGGGACTCCTGTCAACAAAGTAAAAAGGTTTTAAGTGGTTAAAACACACCCACAATGAATGCACTCAGAACGTTTCCTGGCAATCTGTCCAGATAACAGAGGATACCTTGGAGGAAAGGTCATGGGGTCACCAGATTCATTGGTTAAATGTTTATAAAAACCCACAGACAGACTTATGAACACTTTCAACCTGGCGTCCCTATTTTGAGCATGTCATTACAGGCAAAAATGTGTCAAAATGTTTCCACCATTGCTAAAATAAGCTCACGCGTCGCAGCACGATGCATCGTGAGCTTGAAGGTTGGCTATTTCTGCAACTTTTGTGCGACACCGTCATAAGACGCAGTATAAAATAGAACATTCATTTATGAATAAATAGTATATTAAGTATGGAGATACAAGGTTTCTGCCCGACAGCGGTGATATGTCGTTTGGGGCAAATTTGGTGGACGGATTGACGGGGCTGTTAAAGAAGTTTAGGTTTAGGCTTCCATTCCCCGCCCATAGCTGTGGTGGGATCCATAATGCGTCAACCACTCACTCACTTTCTCCTGTGGTGAACTGAGAATTGTACTTAACCTTTTTACTCACACGGAAACCCCTCTTGTGCTTCTCTCACTTAACTTAGATCAGCGGTATCAAGGACCCGCAAATGTATGTATTCGGCCGCAGACCCCCATCAGAAAATATTTAGTTTCAGGGACCCCTTTTGACAGATTTGTGTGTAAAAAATATAAAACATTTCATCACGTCACAACATGTTAGGAGCTTGTAGATCACCTGATTTCGGCAAAGATATTTGGTTTTGAGGGGGAAAAAGGAGCGGATCTAGTATAGAGCCCTGAGGGACATGGTCAACTAAGTATATTGGGTTTAATGGTTAAACCTTATGGGTCTTAACTTTAACCCTTTGGGTTAAACAAGATTTTTTCTTTTAAATATAAAAAATGGCTGATGTACAAGCTTGCAGCGTGGCACGAACTGACATGCTGTGAGCTTGTATATCAGCTATTTTTGAATTGCCAATAACGCAAAAATCGAAAATGACAGACGGTTTGAAAGGGTCAAGTGGTTAAAAAAAGGTATTGTATTCCGTAGTACTTCTTTCTACCGCTTGCTTGCTTGCTTGAGAATTGACACTATACAGCACTTGTGTCTGACTGGATCCTTAATAGCATCAGCTAAATGTAAAGTCAATGTGAATAAAATGATAACAGCAAACAGCTCTTAATAGCTTGAGAGGACACAGATTTATTTCCTGTAGAACACTGTGTCATCGGCAGATGAACAAAAGTCTGCCTGGCTGCGTCCCTGCGCTGGCGGGATCGCAGATTGGATTTTATTACATCCAGCTCGCTAATTTTGACCACATGTCGGTCGAGCGAGAGAGAGAGATTGTTGGACGCAGAGACAAAACAACAACAAATGGAGGATCTTGGCCTCTGATCACAAAGAAAGTACAAGTGTATCTCGCCGTCCTCACTGCTGGCACCTTGTATAATAATATATAGAATAGAATATAGAATATAGCATTATCTGTATAACGTAGAATGGTGTGGATATATAACAGTTTAAATAAATTACTCTTCATATCAGAAACCTCTTATCTTTTTTTTTCTTTCCGTAAATTAACGCCCTACTTGATCATACTAAAGCGTCACACAAAAGCATCAAAAGTAGCACATCGACAAGGTCGAAACTTGAGCTTGTAGATCTGCTATTTTTGCTATTTTTGAATTTGAATCCCGAAATAGTAACAGTTTTTGGACAGTTTACAACCCGACAAACGATATATAAAACGTGGCTATCCTACAGACCACTTATTTTCAATCTACTCCATGAACTGACAGAACTTAAAGGCATTACGTTCAGCTCAACATCCACGTTCCAGCGTGTGACATGTGTCACTTCTGTGTTCATTTAACCCATTCAATCCGGGAAACGCGTCTGTGTCATTTTAAGATTTCTTTGGGCTATTCAAAAATAGCAGATTTACAGTACAAGCTCATAGCACGGCACCGAGTGCCACGCTATGAGCTTGTAGATCTGCTATTTTAGAAAAAACATGAAAGTTTGTGCAAATATTTGCAACTCAAATATTTGCTTCTTTTTTCTTTTTTTTTTAGATGGGGGGGGGGGGGGGGGGGGGCGCGTCCAAATACATATCTAAAAATGTTTTCTAAATCCTAACAGTATGTTACTATATCAGTGGTGCTCCAACTTTTCCATGTCAAGGACCCCCAAAATGATATGTATTTGGCCACGGACCCCCATCTCAAAATATGTTGTTCCAGGGACCTCCAGAACCACAGATCGGAGTTAAATGTTCGCTTTAAAACATATATGTATATATTCAAAGATTTACACAAAATGTCCACGATTTTTCAAAAGATAGCAGATCTACAAGCTAATAGCGCGGCACTCAGAGCTTGTATATCTGCTATTTTTGAATAGCCAAAGAAATCTTAATATGACACAGGTGCGTTCCCGGCCTTAATGGATTAAGTGTCTGTGTGAGTAATCTGGCTCAGAAACCCAATTAAGGTGATTTATGAAGATGCACTCCTAGCATGTTGCACATGCACTCCAGTGACACAACTGATGATGTTTGGAACCAAAGCTCACAGGGATCGTATAAAGCCAGACTTTCGTTTTCCCAGGGTTTAAAGTGCACCGCGGGGCCAAAAGTCTGGGAGCAATCTTTGATTCTGACCCCAACGTCTCCAAACATTTTAGGAATATAAAAAGATCACCTATTAGTCAAACCAGGAGTATTGTCAAGATGAGATCAGTCATTCACTGAGGCACACACTCTCATTCATGCTTTTGTCTCCAACCATCTAGATTACTGTTACTCATTATTTTCTGGACTCCCCCATGCAGAAATCAATCACCTCCAACTTATACAAAATACCGCAACTAAGGTTCTTACTATTGTTATAGTACTGTTTAAAAAATATGAGCACATTTACCCTGTTCTCATCTCATTGCACTGGTTAGCTGTTCAGAATTCATTTAAAAAGTTTTTGAATCACTGAGCGGCCTTGCCCATTCTTAAAGGGATAGTTCACCCAAAAGATTACTTATTTTCTATCGATTACTTCACCCCATGGAGATTCATGGACATTACAATTTTTTGGTCGCATTCCTAAGCCAATCATTTGATGACGAGCAGTGGGTTCCGGTAAGAGACACAAAGGAGACTCTTTGTCTCCTATACCGGAACCCACTGCTCGTCATCAAATTATTGGCTTAGGAATGCAACGAAAACCAAAAAATATCCATGAATTCAAGTCTCCACGGGGTGAGTAATCAATAGAAAATAAGTCACTACTTGACCTTCTCACCCCTTACAATCTGCTGTCTCTGTCCCCGGGGCAAGGCTTAAGACAGCGATTAGTAGTGCATTTGCCGTAAGGGTTAGCGTTTACTACTAGTCTCATGTGGTCAGACACAGCATATCTTATGTCATCAATTCCAGTGATGGAGGTTCTGAATCACAAGTCAGCATGTCTGACTCCTTTACCAGAGAAAAGGTCAGGTACTGTAAGCCTCTGGGTTATAATAGAAGTCTGTGGTTGGTGTAAGGAGGTCTGTGGTTGGTCAGTTCATACGTCTGTCATGCTTTTTACAGCATGGCTCTACAAGAGGCTCTGATAAGACAGTGGTTCGCAACCTGTGGGTCGGGACCCCCACTTTTTTTTTTTTTTTTTTGGGTGGGGGGTCCTTAGATGACAGTAAAGTGACAATTGAATGACTTTTAAGACCTTTTTAATACCTAAGAAAAGATCAAAAGTAACCAAACTATACAATAACAACTGGTCAAACATTGTCAAAATTGTCAAATAATATAATAAAGAGGCAAATATTTTACAAGCTCAAAGTTGTAGATCTGCTATTTTCACAATACTTATCTGTGGAACCGAGTCAAACGAAATGTCATGCCTCAACTCCTACAATTCCAAATGCTTGTCATATTTGAGTTCAAATATGATTATTTTGGGGGGTCACGGCCTGAAAAGGTTGAGAACGACTGGTCTAACACATGGGTGTCTCTGTGTGAGTGCGTGCGCGTCAATGACTGTGTCCATGTATGCATGTGTGAATGCACTCGTATGTGTGAATGAGTTTGTGGGGAATGTGCAGCTGTGAGACGTTCCGACTGGGGAGGAAAAAAACAAAAAAAAAGTCAAGCAAACTTTTCACTTTAAAAACTTGCGTTTTTCGTTATGCAACGCGCTCAGCTTCAATTCACAACTCTCTCATATCCTTTTGTTGATTAGTTGCCATGTGCGTCACCCCATTTACTGGAAAAGCCTGTGTGTCTCTGGCAGAGATATCACCTCGCTGACTGCTCTTATGTGCCCTCCAAAGCCAAAGAGCAGAGGAGCGTAGGAGTGACGAAACCCAAGAATGTTTCTTCTCGTTGTCTCCTCCTGTCCCAGTGCAAGTATTTTGGCAAACGGGTGGGAAGAGAGAGAAAATTGTGTCGTCTACTTTAACCCATTAATACCTGGAACGCATCTGTGTCACTTTAGATGTCTTTGGCTATTCAAAAATAGCAGATATACAAGCTCATAGCGCGGCACCGAGTGCCGCGCTATGAGCTTGTAGATCTGCTATTTTTGAAAAAAATCTTGAAAAAAAAATCTTGAAAGAAAATGTTTTAGATATTTTTTTTTCAAAATTTCAAAACTTTCAAAAAACCTCAGGTCTTAATGGGTTAAATCATAAGAAGCTTTTTGCTGATATGACGATTAGAGTAATTGTCCTTGGTATTTATGGTTGTTTGTCGTCATGGGTAAAATCATTCCCAGGCTTTTCTCAACGTCTACGAACGAGCTCTGTGAATTCCGTGTCAAAACAGGGTGGGCTTAATTCAGTGGTTCTCCCAACATTTTCATATCAAGGACCCCCGAAATTGATATGCCTTTTGGCCGCGGACGCCCTTTTTGAACAGGTTGTGTGCCAGGGACCCCCATAAAAGACGCCCTGGAACCTCCTCAAGAACCCCTGGGGTGTCCTCGGACCCCATTTTGAGACAAAGTGGTCAACTGTCTGTAATATCACCCACACAGCCTCCTCTGATTCAGTAGTTCCCAAACGGCGTGCCGGGATCGATTTGGGGTCAACCACACATTAGTAATGCAACATACAACTATACAAACAGTCAGGGATTATCTTTTAATTTATTATTATCACTTTGTGTGCCACTCATTTCCCAATACAGAGGCAAATCCAATACCTTTTAAAAATATATTGTAAACACTTAAGCAATTTTATAAAACAAAAGGCAAAAATAGCTAATCTACACACTCACTGCTGTGAGTTTGTAGATCAGCTATTTTCGCTATGAATAAAGGGGTGCCTTGAGATTTGGACTTGCCACATTGGTGTGCGTTAATTGTCCATAAAATGTTTGAAAACCACTGCTCTAAATGGTCTGTCAAGTTACTGATCAAAAGGACAACAGAAAGTGCAAAGATGATACTTGATGAGCTCTACGTGTTGATTGGTTGAGTCTGTCTGTGATAGCTCCATGTCATAATGTATTGGTTCTCAAAGTGGGGTCCGGGGACCCCCAGGGGTCCTTGGGGGGGTACCAGGGGGTCCCCAGCAAAATTGGCTATTCAAAAATAGCAGCTATACAAGCTCAATGAGCTTGTAGATCTGCTATTTTTGAAAGAATCTCGAAAATGTCTGCAAATCTTTAAATCTTTTTTTAAAAAGGCGAACATTTTGAACTCAAATCTTTGCTTCTGGGGGTCCCACTCCCTGCCACAACATATTTTCACGTGGGGGTCCGCGGCCGAATACATGTCAACTTGGGGGTCCTTGGCACGAAAAAGTTTGAGAACCACGGTGATAATGTACCCAGAGGGAACTCAACCTCAATATAGATGCATATCAAGATTGGGCTTCAAAAGCAGGGCTATCAACTATTCCAGTTATATTATTCTATTGGATGTTTTTTTTTTTGCAGTAAAAACGGGAAGCATTAACCTTTTTATTTTTCTAGAACATGTGTGGTGGGGAGCTTTAAAGATGACGTTCTTCTGTACATTACAGCTAATCGCAAAACTACTAACAATGGACCATTACATTTTGGCGCCGTAGCTTTCAGATTGGAACTGATTGTGGTTTTAAAAATGGGGAGCATTCAAATTCTGGGCATTAAAATGGCGGTTCACATTCTAAAATCATGGACATTACAAAAAAAAAAAAGAAGTTCAGTAAGGTTTTTTTGCAGCATGGAAAAGATGAGCTTCATGCATTTGCCCTCTCTCTCCCCCCTCCCCCCTCCCCCCCTCCCCCCCACACACCCACACACCTGCCAATATCCCCTTTTATAGATTTTCACTCCTTGACCTTCACTCCATGTTTTACCAGGGAATGTAAACAGCGAGAACATCAGGGACTTGGGCCAAGCCTAGTCATCCCATGGGGGAGTGAAGTGATACAGCAGGGTTGGCAAAAGCTAAAGGACAAGACCACTTTGGTAGAGGTTTGGGTTGTGCAGTTACCTTGCCATGATGTAACTCCAAAAGGTGGACAAGAAATAAAATAATAATTGCTCCAGTGATTAGAAATGATTAGAAAATATATATATATGCTCCTCATTGACTTGCATGGTACGCTGAAACAGCTCTCAAAGTCACCCTTTTAGCACATAAACGAACGCAAACAAAGTTGATTCAGATAATATAGAACATCACCAAACCCAGTACTGTTTTTTTTTTTTATTATGATAATGTTAACTTCCTGTTGATTTTGCCATAGTAAAATCAACAGGAAGTTAAAAGTTTTATTTAAAAAAATAGTCAGAGGAACAGTTTAACCACTTTAACCCCCATTTTGAAAAAATCACATTTTGAAAATGTAACAACACAAATCTTCTCTTATGGGGGTTAGGGTCCCTGGCACATTCTTTTCAGATGGGGGCCATATCAATTTGGGGGTCCTTAAGAGGAAAATGCCTTTGATCACAGGGATATACTGTAGGAGTTCATTGAGCACCCCAATGGGCAGAGAACAAACTACCACTGCCAGGGATAGGGGCTTAGTTCAGTGGCTCTCAGCCAGTGGTCCAGGGACCACCAGTGGTCCTTGGGGGGGGGGGGTTTCAGGTGGTCCCCAGCTAAATGATGGAGAGTTGGTAACCAAATGGACCCTTAAATAGATCTTTAACTCTTGAGAGCGTAAATGTTTTATGCTCTCAAGAGTTAAATTATTGTTAAACATCTGCATTACTTAATTAAAGAATTGTTGTTTTGATCAACGTTTGCTAATGGTACAACATCAATAATAGATATTGTCGACATAATCGTAGCCAACGATCACAAAAGATTCAAAGTGTTGTGTCAGAGAGTCTAAATCTCATCAAACTGTGGCCCGTGGCTCAAATGCCGAAAGGACAAATGGACGTCGATATGAAAAGGGTTGAAAACCACTGGTTTAGTTGCTTAATTGGGCCATCTGTAGTAAACAATAAGCAATGTACAGATGTACACTCACGGCAGCACTGCATGGTGGTGATGTATATAAAAGCAGTCATGAAATACGACATATATTATTTCCCTATCTAGTGGGGAATCTGGAATCCCCACGCTCCTTTAATCCACCGAGACCGGGAACGCATCTGTGTCATTTTAAGATTTATTTGGCTACATAAAAAATAGCAGATATACAAGCTCATAGCGCGGCACCGAGTGCTGCGCTATGAGCTTGTAGATCTGCTATTTTTGAAAAACCGTGAAAATTTGTGCAAATCTTTGAATATATATATATTTTTTTTTTAAAGCGATTTTTTTTTTACTCAAATCTTTGCTTCTGGGGGGGTCCCTGGAACACATTTTGAGATGGGGGTCCGCGATCAAATATATCATTTTGGGGTCCTTTGAAAACCACTGATATTATAGCAACATACGTTTTTTTCTTAGGATTTTTGTTACGATTTATAAGACATTTGTAGAATCCCCAGAAGCAAAGATTTGAGTTAAAAATGTTTGCTTTAAAAATTGCTTTTAAAAAAATTCCATGATTTTTCACAAAAAGAAAAAAGCAGATCTACAAGCTCGTAGCGCGGCACTCGGTGCCGCGCTATGAGCTTGTATTTTTGAGCTTGCTATTTTTGAATAGCCCAACGAAATCTAGAAATGACACACAGATGCGTTCCCGGTCTTAAAGGGTTAAAAGACACATTTCGGTACAGATTCACCACAGAAAAGGCCCTCATAGGCATTCCAGTGCGTTGCCTAACCGACAATAATTATCCCCACATGGAACCATAATTAATGTCTGAATGAAACATCCTGCCCCCAGGCTGATGACTCTTTTAAAGCATCCCCACACAATTCTCCCGAGATTTAAAGGGTACACGTTGTCAGCAGTAAGGCTTAAATTATGTCTTTAAAGCCCAATCAGTGTGAGTTTAGAAATTGTTTCTCTTGATTTTATCGTGCCATTAGACACATGTTTGTGTAAATTGCTCTACTGCAAGTCTTTCCAATCTCCCCGCTCATGTGTCATACTGTATATGATCTACAGTTGCTGGGGCAGTGCTGTCACAGCTTATTTTTGTGCGTATTTTGATCTTGCTATGTTCAATGAAGTGTATCTATTTTCCCACTGATATTTGTCAAATAGCTGTCAGAGATAATGTGGCCTCTTGTGATTGACCGATTTTAAAAATCAATTTAATTTTGGATAGTCTGAAGCTCAGACCAAAGGGATCCAGAAACCAACCGGAGCTGTGAGGCTTGTTTTTTTAATAAAAATGTCAACTTCCTGTTGATTTTACTATTTGAAGATCTGGATCCGGATCCGCGGATCCAGTCCAGGTTTTCTACTTATTAAAAATGGCAAAATCAACAGGAAGTTGACATTTTTATTTAAAAAAAAAAACAGTACGGGGTTTGGTGATGTTCTATAATGTCTGAATCAACTTTGTTTGCGTTCATTTACGTGCTAAAATAGTGACTTTGAGAGCTGTTTTACCGTACAATGTAAGTCAATGGGGAGCATATTTTGAATTATCAATTTCTAATCAATGGAGCAATTATTTTGTATTTCTTGCCCACCTTTGGAGTTACATCATGGCAAGGTAACTACACAACCCAAACCTCTACCAAAGTGGTCTTGCCCTTTAAGACAGTGCTTCTCATTTGCAAGTCAAGGACCCCCAAATTGATATGTGTTTTGCCGTGGAACCCAATTTGAAAAGATTTTGTGCCAGACACCCCCATAAGACAAGATTTGTCAACATCTGTCAAGATTTGTCAACATTTTTCTAAAAATATCACAATATTGGAACAAAAGCTCACTTGTAGATCGGCTATTTCTCAATACCCACAAAATAAAACAGGTCTTGGGTGTTTAAACTGTTCCTCGTTTTGCTGGAAGCCCCACAAGGACACTTGGTGGTCCTCGGGCCCCACTTAGGACATGATCGAAGATAACCGTTTTTTGTAGATTTTTCTTTATACGTTTATTTATTCAGGGAAGGGGTTTATAACAAACAGGAGAGCAAACGCTTAAAGGGATATTTCACTTTCAAAAAAACTTTTGGTAATTTTATCGTCTACTCAGGCTTTTGTGAGCCCCCCAGACAGTTTTTAAGTTGCTTGATTCAGTATTTAGATATTTGATATACATTTTATCAGACACGCCCCCTTCCTATACAAACCCATTATAACTTCAAACTCAATTTTTAACATGTTAGATTCATCAAAAACACCCGTCCTTGGTTCTGCTGACTCACCCTGGCCTCCTAATACGCGAGGGGGCCGTGTTTTTTCGATAACTTTTTTCATTTATTTTTTATATATTTTTGGGAAAATGAAAAAAATTAAATACAATAAAAAATAAAAATAAATCAAATGAAAAAAGTAATCAAAAAAACACGGCCTCCTCACGTATTAGGAGGGCAGGGTGAGTCAGCAGAACCAAGGACGGGTGTTTTTGATGAATCTAACAGGTTAAAAATGGAGTTTGAAGTTATAATGGGTTTGTATAGGAAGGGGGCGTGTCTGATAAAATGATTATCAAATATCTAAATACTAAATCAAGCAACTTAAAAACGGTCTGGGGGGCTCACAAAAGCCTGAGTAGACGATAAAATTACCCAAAGTTTTTTTGAAAGTGAAATATCCCTTTAAGCGATGAAGCATTCGCTGAATTTCGTGTTAAAAGTCATTTTTAAACGCTGACATCAGTTACGAAGTCCAAGGAAAATGGCATGAATTATAGTGCAGTAAACACAGTGCTTCACAGTCATAATAATTTACACACATTCACACCTGGGAAATGCCAAGTACAACCAGCGCAGCAGAAGCTGCCAGCGACACCAGAGCGCTGCACATGGGCACCTTGGCAGTAGCCAGACGGGGAGGGGGGGGCAAATTCATTTCTCATATCCTTATTAAGAAACATATTCTATATATTCTTTAAGAAGTTGAACTTTTACAGCCTGAAGAAATCCTCTGGTAATTGTGGTTAGAATAATTTGCATCATTAGGTTTCAGTTCCCCATTCACTGGCTATTGGCTGGTTGCATGACTCTGATCCTATGGCCTTTATGCTCATAAATGTCTGTATTTTAATCACTTAAGCCCTATTTTATACTTCTCTGCTATTTAAAAAAGGGTGGGAAATTGTATGTATGTATACAGTACACGTACTATTCCATTTTACGGCGTATTATGGAATATTGTGAATCAGTTCAAGGTGTTTTATTAACACAAGGAACAAGGTGTTGAGTATATGCTTTCTTACTGTTCACTGGCAGTTATTAGGCTTTTAAAGGGAAATAACTGAAACTTATTTCAATGTGCATCCAAGCCATGAATTCTGTCCATCCAGCCCTCTGACCCGGTTAAAGTCAACGGTGGATATGAGGCGTTAGGTTAAGGGGACCATCTGCCACAGAGATGCCTCCATCTCCTGTGCAGATTTCTTTCATTTTTCTGTAATTTCTCAGGAAGAGACAGGGAATGGGAGAAAGATAGAAAATGAGAGAAAGAGAGGGATTTGACTTAGCCCTGTACTTAACCACTCGAACCCGTGTTATGTTAGCGCTAATAATAATCACAACACGAATGCGTTCAACATTGGACCGGCATTCTTTACTGTTCTCACATGTATAGGCCTACAACAACCCTGACTCACACGTCTCTCCCTTTTCTCTACTCCTCCACTCCACAGCACCTCTAGTGGCTGGATGCCATAACCAATGCCAGTAGTATATAGAAGCATGTCATCAACACAACACCTAGCATCCCTATTCTGGGGGCGAACATTTGGCAAAACTATTTAGTATAGAAGGAAACCAGGAGAGGGCCAGCAAAGTATATATAGAGTTTAAGTGGTTAAAATCAATCACTTTGCAAGGATACCAAGGTTGTTCTGCCCGAGCTCTAGTATGCTAATGCCATACAACTTCAAGTTCAGGTTTATTGTCACATCACATACTGTATAAAGGGGTGGGTGAAATTCTTCTGTGCAATGTTCACACAAATTGCATTTACTTCAATAAGAAAAAGAGGAAAATATCAAATGCAAATATAACATATATACAGTGTTCTGCAGTCTCTTGTACAACATCACAGATATCAAATATATGTAACATGTATGGGAATATACAGTATCTACAGTCAGATACGTATTTTATTTGATACTTTTTCAAGTGCTGTAGTGTAAGCAGGTTCAGAATTCTTTCTCACCAGGGTCCTCGACTTTGGAATGAACTGTCTGAGAACCTGAGGCTTGTAAATCCACTCACCCCTTCACTTTTATAGGCTTAATGTACACAGTTTTATCCTGCTGATTTGCCAGGGTTTCATCTTTTATGTTACGTTTATGTTCCGGGTTTTGATGGTGCAATAAAATGTAAAGTAGTACATGTAAAATTGATTCACTATGTTATGGTTTGATTTTGCCAAAGCAAATTGCGTTGACAAAGTGTGATAAAATGATTCTAGATAGTGTACTCTGCGTGTATGTGTTCTTTAAACTGATCAACATGCATTTACTACAACCATGGTATTATGTGTGTTGTATACAGTGGTGGAAAGTAACTAAGTACACGTACTCAAGTACTGTACTTAAGTAACAGGTATTTGTACTTTACTTGAGTATTTCCAATTTCCAATACTTTTACTTCTACTCCACTACATCTCAGAGGCAAATATTGTACTTTTACTCCAAAAGCGACGAGTTGTGAGTTTGTAGATCTGCTATTTTCAAAGGATTTTTATACATTTTGAAACAAGTGAAATGGGATATTGTGCATAATGAGTACTTTTACTTTCAGTACTTAAGTATATTTTGACGTCAATACTTTTGTACTTTTACTCAAGTACATTTTTAATACCGGCCTTTTACTTGTAACAGAGTATTTCTATATGTGGGTATTGATACTTTCACTTAAGTAAAACATTTTAGTGCTTTTTCCACCACTGGTTGTATACCTATTTAGTCTCCATGAAAAAGTATTCAAATGATTTGATCACCTGTGTTAAATAAAACTTGAGCTGAACATAAAGAAGAGCTTGGCTGAGCTGGAGAAAACAACTAAAATATGCCGAACTGGGCTAAAATAAACAGAATTGATAGATTGATAGATAACACAAATAGATAAAAAGAACTTTAGGAATCAACCCCAAGAATCCCTGTCCTCCGGGAGGCTCCAGCATTCCTCAGATGGACCCGTTATCTCCTACATCAGCAGCCAGGTTCAGATAAGAGCTCCAGAAAGCGGATACCTTAAGACAACAAGAGCTTCTGCTTAAAGCCTCTAAACCCCAAAGCATAAATTATTTTTTGAAAGTGTAAGCAATAGCACAGACTACACTTTAACAATCTGAAATGGATTAAGGTAATCTTGGCACCGCGTGCCCCCCCCCCCAAAAAAAAACAGAGGATCGAATAACGAGTAATGGCTTTAAGACAAAGCCATTAAAAGACCGGTTAACCAAACAAAACACACCTGGAGCACATACTTTAATCTTACAAACATTCTTGAAATTATAAACCATCTTAAGACTAACTTCTTAAAGTCCTGCGATTGTGATTAATAGTCTGAATGTCCCCTGCCAGTGATGTCACCAGGAGTGCCGTTATGCGATGCAGTAGTATTAAACACAGGTCGGTCGGTGTGTAATGATGAAAATGGAAACAAACTCGCTGAAGTTATTTCATGCTGCTTATTTAGTACTGTGTGACTTGTGCTTTTTAGGAATTCAAATAAAAAACAAAAACGCCACGGCCAACTTCTAATGAGCTACAGAGAATGACATGCACTGGAGCCGGGAACAGAGATGGCAGCGGTCAAATGTATTAAGATGGTGACCAGATGTCCCCGTTTGCCCAGGCTTGTCCCGGGTTCAAGCTGGGTGTCCAGAGTCCAGACAAAATCTGTTAAAAACACTCAAGTGTCCTGGCTTTCAACATTCACCACCTAATTGTCCAGGTATTCACCACAATTAAAAATAATAATATACTTGTTTTCAGCGCTTACATAAGACGTTTATCGTGTTCCGTCCCAGTCATCGTTACCTACAGTAAACACCTTCCGTGGTGTTGAAAGTTTCAGGTGTAAGAAGTGCTAAAATATGTGTCTGGTTTATTTAAAGCAGCACTGTAACTTTCCTCTCCCTGAATTGAACCGGGTTTCCTGTGCAAGTGCATATTTTTTGTTTTACCGTTGAGCTAATGAAGCCTGCCTGCTTGCTCAGGGAATAAATTGACCATCAGGTCAAAATTCGGGTCAGATGCTGTGTCTAGGTGAGACATGACCTTTGACACGATCTAAATATCTCAATAGAATAGCAGGGAGACAAAATACAACCTCCCCAATCGTATAAGTTATATTTTATTAACATATTCTACCATACAGATTGGACAAAATGTCATTTTATTCATAAAAAAAAGTTACATAGTGCCTCTTTAAGGGTCCCTTAAATAACTCCTCTTGGAACTGCAGAAACGTATAGCAGTAGCTCATCCCCCCAAAAAAGGTCTCAACTTGATACACTCAGCACTACAGAATGCTTTTTATTTAGGAATACCGGATCTGATGTTTGTTTCAAGTGTAAGCACAGCTAAACCCTCAAAGGCTGCTGTAAAAAAACAACAGAAGAGGTTATAAAAACTAAAAAGGGAAAAAAGTATTTAGGAATAAAATTTGGCCAAAGAGGTTATGTTTTCATTTTCAGTTTACAACTGTTTAATGATTTCCCCCTTAGCCCTCGGTTTAGTTACAGACAGTACATGCCACACACAGTGACTACTATGTCTGGGGTGACTGATCAAACATTTTGCTGCAGAGTCACACACGTAATGCACACAAATAGCAGCGATACTTACACAAATGTAAAAGAGGTTCGTTTTCCTATACAGTCATAACAAGGGCAGAAGTTTGCCCTTCATGTAACAGAGATAGCTCGGTAACCAATGTTGTCGTACGGGTTTGATCCCTGTCTAAACCCCATCTGGCTCAAAGACTCTGCTCCTATCCTTGCAGGACTACATTGCTTTTTTTTCTCTCCCCAATTTAGTCATTGACAATTCCCCCCCTAGTCCCTGTCATTTCCAACCCTTCACTGTTGGCAGTGGTGTAAAGTAACTAAGTACATTTACTCAAGTACTGTATACTTAAGTACAATTTTGACTTATTTTTAATTTACTGGAGTATTTCAGTACTTTTACTTCTACTCCACTACATCTCAGAGGCAAAAATTGTACTTTTACTCCACTACAATTATTTGACAACTTTAGTTACTAGTTACTTTTCAGATATAAATTATGATGAAACATACATTAACCACTTTAGCCCTATTTTGTACATAGGCTATTTGAAACAAGCAGATCTACAAGCTCACAACGCGTCGCGATGCGACGCGTTGTGAGCTTGTAGATCTGCTATTTTCAAACATTTTAGTACTTTTACTTTTGGTACTTTAAGTAAATTTGATACCAATACTTTTGTACTTTTACTCAAATAAAATTTAAATTCTGGACTTTTACTTGTAACAGAGTATTTCTATATTGCCGTATTGGCACTTTTACTTAAAGGTAGGGTAAGTGATATTTTTTGGTTAAAACAAAAAGTATTTTGTTAAAAGGTTAAAATACTATATTCTGATAGTAATCATTGCTATAGAGTGTTTGTTCAGTAACAGATGTCTCCCTGTCTCTCCAGCTCTTTAATAAACAGAAAATACATTTTTCGGTAGGTGTCAAAATCTCAGCCAATCAGGAGAAAGTACCCATTTTTAAGCTTAATTTGTATAGTGTTCCAGTTAAAATTGTGTCTGCTCATTTCTTAGTGTCATCACTTCCAATTTCACTTGTTTAATCTATATCCTGATTGAGTTCTCTGTCCTGGTTAGATAAAATGTCCTGGTTAAAAAAATAAAGAGCTGGAGAGACATGGAGACTCTTTATATGGACAGGACACTCTATAGTAACGAGCACTATCAGAACATAGACCCATTTTGCAATTATTTGAATAATTGCAAATCACTTACCCTACCTTTAAGTAAAGAATTTGAGTACTTTTTCCACCACTGACTGTTGGTGTGTGTGGAGGGTGTACAAACCATGTGTCTCCTCCAATACACATGGAGTCACCAGCCACTTCTTTTCACCGGACAGTGAGGAGGTTCACTGGGAGGATGCAAGTAGATTGGGTAGAATTGCTATTTACACAACTTTTGCGCGACACTCTTGTACGATGACGTAGACTTTAATTCACTAAAAATCATATAAAGTTGAAGTATATAGATACAGGGTTATTGTCCGACAGTGACGATTATGTAATAGGACTTCATGATGCTTCATTAATGGAGGACGAATAAGGTGGAAATAATTATGTACTTTGTTTCTGTCTATTTCTAACCAACGAACTGGCAGTGAAAAAAAAGTGCAAAAAGTGTTTCTCCAAGACTGAAACTTTCAGAATGATGCATTCCATTAACTGTGGCAGTCCAGCCTCCTGGCACAGTTAAAGTCAATCATGGATATGAGGCGATAGAGGGGAACATAAAAGCTAATTGTGATGAGAGCTTTGAAAGTCAGAACGGATCTTTTTCCACATAAAAACCCCCCATAGTCCATCTGATTAAATACTTGAACTTGAAAGTTACCCGCAACAAAGTTAACTTCTGGAAACATATAGGCCTAAACAAGGAAAACAGTGTCTTATGTTTCGTGGAATTGCTCTTTATACTTTAGGGTTTTATATGTGTGTAAATGCACTGCCGTTTTCCACTCTTCAGATAACGGGAGGCTTGATGGATGATGGACTGCCTTGAGCATCTATACGTCAGGAATCCAGCAGCCTCGGACTGGGTTGTCCACCACCTACAGCATACATGGGCAACTGGCGGCCCGGGGGCCCCACATGCGGCCCCCACCGCCACTTAACCCATTGAGACCTGAAGCCGATTCTACACGTCTCCTAAATCTCAACAGTTTTCTCAAAAACGTATGTTTCTGTATCAGTGGTGCTCAATCTTTTTCATGTCAAGGACCCCCAAAATGATATGTATTTGGCCGCGGACCCCCATCAAAATATTTTGTTCCAGGGACCCCCAGAAGCAAAGAATGGAGTTAAAAATGTTCGCTTTAAAAATATTTATATTCAAATATTTTCACACATTTTCACGATTTTTCAAAAATAGCAGATCTACAAGTTCATAGCGCGGCACTCGGTGCCGCGCTATGAGCTTGTATATCTGCTATTTTTGAATAGCCAAAGTGTACAATAATGCTTTTTAGCTCAAATCTAAAAATGACACAGTTCCAGGTCTTAAAGGGTTAATGCGTCCCGCAGGTTAATATCGGATTACTGATATATTATTGATTTCAGCTGTTACAATTCCAAAACATGAAAACATGACCCGCTTTAATTACTTCAGTCTATATTAGTAGCTTAATGACTAGTATTACAATTCTATTGTCTTTTTTATGTCCAATGTATTTGTATTTAAGTTATTAAAGTTAACATAAGTATAACTAAATGAATAAATATATATATATATACTTTTCAGGATCCGATAAAAAAAATGGCAAATAAAACAGGATTCCAATTCAAAAATAGCAAAAATAGCCGATCTACAAGCTCAAAACGCGTCGCACTGCGACGCGTTTTGAGCTTGTAGATCGGCTATTTTTGCTACTTTTGTGTGACATACAGTAGCATGGAGAAGTACGGCATTCATTTACGAAAAAAAGTTAAAATACGGAGATACAGTAAGAGGTGTCTGCCCGACAGTATATGCAACGTGGCCCTCTGGAGTGAGTGTGGAAATATAGTGGCCCTCTCCATCATCAAAGTTGCCCACCCCTGACTAGGGCTTTCACCAACTAACCACTAGTCGACTTTGTTGGTACTAGTCGAATAGTTGAAAAAAAAAATATATATATATATATATTTTTTTGTAATTTGTTTTAACACATTGAATGCCAATCGCGTAGATCTACGCGAACCGCCGATTCCCATTGAAATTTCCCCAGGTGCACTTTCCGATTTTTTTTGATCCATTTCCGTTTCCGGTTTCCGGTCGGAAACAGAATTATTCGGGTTCCGGTTTTTTCGATCGCATCCGCTTCCTGTCTGGGATCCTGTTTAAAACTCGATTTTCTCGGTTGTTGTTTTTCTCCTCGCTGATCACTGTTTAGCGTTGATCCGCTGTATCTTCAAGATGGCGGCTCGGATTTGGTGTGTGTTTTCGCTGGCCGTTTCTCACAGATCCGCTGTGTGTTTAGAACCAAATGAACGCGCACTTTTAACTTATTTAGCGAGGTCTGTGGCGACATGAAAAAAACTAAAAAACAAAAAAGTTTAATGTAAATTCCGACTAGTCGACTACTACTTGGTCAAATGAGTCGACTAGTAAAAATCATTAGTTGTGAATGCCCTACCCCTGACCTACAGTATAGTAGCCTACAGTGCTACAAGTAATCACTCATGCTGTGGAGTATAGTGGATACGTTCAGTATTTGCCTAGGCTTGTCATGCCTTTCATGTTTTTAATTAGATTTTGTATGGGTCATATGTTACAACCAAATAGATACTTTTTAGGGTGGCTATGTCGTTCAGTTGGGCATTATGTACAACTTTTTTTTATCCAACACAAGATATCTAAAAAAACAACTACAGTAGCTGGAATTTCATGTGCATATTCATGCTCCCCAAAGGATGGGCCCATACTAATTGTGGTGACCCCACAGCTTTTTGTTTAGCGTCATGCACAATTTACACTTGCACACAAGATTACGTAACAGTATACTCTAGTCTAAAGAGTGGATTGCCATGAAACTTGCCCAGAGGGTTCATGTTTGCCAGATGATGAACCCCATGATCTTTCCTCTAGTGCCTCCTTTATAGTGATGATACAACACTAGGCATCAGCCACACATAACCTCCAAATATAACATCCATATATCGGCATATCGGTCAAATCGGTGGTTCTATTCTCGACAACCAGATCTCTGCATATGGCCATATATTCCGCCCCCCCTAATTCTGCCACTAATAATGACTTTGTTCCAATTCAGCTGTTCAGTAGCCAACAGTAAAAGTAAGGCCCAGATTGGCCATCAGGAGATTCAGGACAATTGCCGATGGCCTGGGTCTGCCTGGTGTCTGATTTGGCCTACAGCCAACTGTCACTAAAATGTCTGTGTGTGCGTGTTGCAGGGCGTTGCTGAAAAAGACACCTCAGATCCCAGCATAATAAATAAAGGTTGACAAAAATAAGAAATCTCAAAATCGTATTATCAGTGGTAAGATTTGCTTACCTGGCTACGTGATTGTGCCTTGCCAAACCTTGCAACTTGCTTTGCTATGCTTACAGTATGTATTAAGTGTGTGAGCAGTCAAAATGGGGGGTACGTGTACTACCTGTAGGGGTACACAGAGGTATCACTGAGGGTAGTAAAAAGGAACCAGTAAAAGGAGCGGACTATATAGGGCCCTTGGGGAGCCCTGTCTAAACAACCATGTATATATAGGGTTTAAGTGGTTCAGTGGTTCATGTTATAAGTGCAGACGGGTAGCCCTGCAAAACGAAATGCCATATAAAAAGTACAAAGTTACTTACAACAGCGGTTCTCCAACTTTTTCATGTCAAGGATCCCCGACTTGACGCTTATTAGCCCGCGGACCCCCATTTGAAAAGATATGCCAGGCAGGGACCGAGACCCAGATGTACCCTAACCTTAGTTGATCACATCCTGCTAGTGCAAGTGCATAACATTGTGACATCGCCCTTCACAGTGAGACAGCAGTAAATAAAAGCCAATCAGACAAACAATAAAAAGGCCAGGCATGAATCAGAAACTGCCTTACGAGGAACAACAACAGACTTGCAAAACACAACAATACAGGGGCTTTAAATCAGTGATCATGCAAGTCATGCTTTTAACTTAATGGGGAAATCAGGTTTCACCAGCATTACACATTATAAGGGTAGAGTTTAAGCATGTGCATGTGGTCGGCTGGTCGCTCACTGAAGCGGCTCTCATTCAGTTCTGTCCGGACATATTCCTGAAACACGGCATAAAATAAAACGTTATCCAATTTTTCTTCCATTCGCTATGCCTTTTAACTTTACAGATTTTGTTCAATTATTACCAACACAAGGCATTATCCTTTTCAAAACTAATAAATGGTGTCATGTTCCTTAAAAGCAAACAAACCAAAAACAAACTAACAAAGTTTTAACCGAACAAATAAAATACAAGAGCTTGGAAATGGATCCCACAACCCACCTACATGAGGCTGGCTACTGATTAACACAAGCCATAAAACACGTCCCCTAAAAACGGCCATTATGGTGCCAAGTACTTCAACATAGACGGAACAAAACAATGGAACCACTGCGAACAGAAACGGAGAGCTTCAAACCATAGATCTGTCCCACAACAATCTCCAGACCATGACAGAATGACAGGTTTTTTACTTCATGTATATTACATTCTCATCTGAAGATTAGAAGATTTATATAAAGAGAAATCTAGGAGTCTGGATGGCGTCCGTCACTTATCCACCACTGCGTAGACAGGGGTTAAATTTCTCCACGGCTCTCTATGGTCCAAAAAAAAGATGAGGAGAAAAATACCAAAATGTCTAAATTCCAAATGATCTTGCTCCTATTTAGCGCCCATGGGCGTAACGGGGCGCATTTCTACCTCACGCACAGAGTTTGCGCTTTGAGCTTAGACCAGCTTTTAGTTGGTCTTATCAGCCATAGATATTTCCTTACTATTAAGACAGCACAAAACTCTACGCAATATCAGGTCACCATTAAAATCATGGCTCCTGATGCACGGAGCATGCAGCCATCCATCATGTTTTAATAAGTGGTTTCAAAACTACTGGTTGAATTAAAGCCCAAAACTCACCCATGACTAATTCAGAGGCTTAATACAACCCCTTAGAAGCATGCGCCAGGCTCTGCAACCAGATAACATGCCATCTAACTAGCAAAATTGGTGTGGCACCCTGCGTTCTAGACCATGCCTAGATCGTCTAATATGGCCAAAAGAGTGAGTAGACCTTAATTGTGCCATCTTATAATGAGGATTAGTGTGGATCAATTACATGAAAATAGGTTGAAAATGTGTTAAATTGTCCGTGATTGATTGATTGATTGATTTTAGGATTCAAACAGCATCTAATGGCAACATGAGACAAAACAATCCAGAGGACAGCACTTAAAAGCGCGACTTAAAACACTTATTTCCAAAGTGGTCCTCGTATAAAACAAACAAACAAACATTAAAAACACATAAATAACTTCAAAACAAACATATAACAAAGATAAAAAACCCTCTAATATAACTTAAGATCAAACCAAGTTTACCTCAAATGTAATTAAGCAGAACTAAAACAATAAAACGACCAAACAAACAAACAATAAAACCTTGCACAACTGCCTCTTTTGTGGGAAGGGAGGGGGAAGATTCACTTATTCATTATTCTCTGCCCCCCAGCCACTAAGACTTTCCCTGCTGCTTTGGGGATTCAAACCAGCGACCTCCTGCTCTTTAGCCTGGACCTTAACTTTCCGTTTCCTTTTTTCTCCATCTGTTCCTCTGCATTTGGTTCGAGGCTGCGAAACGACACCAGAGTTTCATCCGGTTGCGAAACTGATTAGTGGATAGTTGTGGTGCTGAACTTGAAACAACATAATCAAGTCATTAATCAATGTAATCAATGTCAGAGTAGGGTTAGGGTAACCATAAAATACACTTTTTTTTGTAGTGAGTCAAACACAGTGTGGTAAAAGTACTCAATTATTGGCTTAGGAATGTCCATGAAAATATCCATGAATTCAAGTCTCCATGGGGTGACTAATCGATAGAAAAAAAAACATTTTGGGGGGTGACCTATCCCTTTAAAAAACGTCTACAGTCTAAACACGTCATTACAATATCTAGTCAAAGCTTTGGCCATATATTGTACAACATAGACCATTTTGCCATTAACCACTTAGCTGACCGGGGTCCAGAAGCAGTCTATACTTGATCCCCTAATTTTTTTTTACCTCAACACCAAATCTCTTCATCCGAAATAGCTGATCTACAAGTTCACAAGGTGTCGCAGCACCTGTAGATCTGTTTTTTTTTCATTGAATATGCTATATGCACCCCCAGAGTCATTACCGGGGGTTCCCCATTTTACAGTACAGTACAACATACTTTGAATATGGAGAGCAAATGTGGGAGCCAGTTGGGAGCAGCAGGCATTTTTCTTCTCCCCCTCAATCAGTAAAGAAACGTGGCTTTCAAAGGAATCCCTAATGAGATTGTAAATAGACGGCATCTGTGGACCAACGTGGACTTTTATCCTCACGTCTAAAGACATGGGCCATACTGAGTCTGGATTCCACTAAGAGCAAAGCCTACAAGAGCTCTCTATAAAGCATAACATTGTTTTAACCTCCTGAGAAAACATTTCAAACAACAGCAAGCAGGCATTCTGATATTAGATATCACTACAAAGTGTTTATTGATCAAAAAACATAAGTGGAAACATTTCTACGCGTGTTATCCCTCTGCAGGGTTTCAATCTCGTTGCTCTTTATGTCTTTGCCAAGTGGCGACGGATTGGACATGTCAGCCTGTGTTTTTTAACACCTGCTATGACGGGGAGCCGAGTTGTATGAGTGAAGCGTGACTTTTATCTTGAGTGGATGATCTGGCAATCACTGAGTAAGTAAATCAATATTGTGCCACGAATGTTAGGCATTTCAAAGCTACAATATGGTTGCTGCCGAGCAGCTTTACTGTATTTGCAGCACACCATTGTTATTTTCAAACGTCATTGTTGTGTCTCTCATCGCGTACAGTATACAGTACATATCATGATGTGCAAAGTATGTCACATTTAGAACAGCTTGCAGTGTCTCACTCAGTCTTATTGAAGAACACCTGGATGAGGGAAATGACCGTCTCAACTGTGCTGTTTTAACCGGCCTACAGTATCTGAAATTAAGATATTTTTTTACTGAATTAGAAAGAGAAACAATTATTTGGCTCCCACTCTAATTTCCATGGTCAGAGGTGTACTGTAGTTACAGCTGAATGAAATACTGGTCTTGAATAATTCCAGCAGGATTTGGTAATAATAAACCGAGGTGGAACATATATATAACGTATATTTCTAACGTGGCACACGTGTGTATGGTTCTTTAAACGCCGGATTAAAATCACATGCAAATAATCACTGATTAATTGTTTCTTCTGCTCCAAGGAAAATGTTGTTTCTGTCCAAGATTCAAACGTCTCATGAATATTGTAAGTTCAAAAGGAACCGCAGCCAAACGCCATGCCCGTTATGTCAACTAAGAAATCCCCTTTATTGAAAGTTACTGTGAGCACACATGAAAATGGATTTGTGGGTGGAACCTGCAGTCACATTTTTTCAGCACCACTTCAAGAAAATTTACAATAATTTCTCTGAAAAGACACATTTCGATGAAGGTTATTGTCAGCAGGAGTCGAAGCCCCGAAGACCATACAGAGTCTGTTATCACTGCCAGCAGAAGCCAAAACATTTGTGATTCATCTGAATAAAATGGTTGTTTATCTGAAAATATCTTTGTTATTGATAGTCTGTCCTGTAGCACCAACAGTGGTGGAAGAGACGTTCTGCTTGAACATTCACAGCATCTGTACCAACACAGGTTTAAAGTTTGCCCATATTCTTTCTCAAAAACGTTAAAACCGATGTAGAATTATGAAACAATGTTCGCCATTCTCATTTTTATTTTATTTTATTTTTTATTTAACCTTTATTTAACCAGTAAATTCCCTACTATGTTAGATGCAGGAACCCTGGGAGAATAAACTTTCCAAAAGCAAAAACACAAGACTGTACTTCATTAAAAATGACACAGCTAAGGTCACCGATTTAAAAAATAAAATAATCACCCATTTATTCTCTTTTATCTACATGGAAAACGATCCAGTTTAGACATTCAATATATATATAAAAAAATAGCAGAGCTATGAAAGTGTGCAAACTACTGAAGGCATTTGTAGAATCGGCCTCAGGTCTTAAGGTGTCGTTTCTGTACTCAAGGTCCATATAATCTTTCCCCATCACACTACTTCTCTGTTATTGGACTCTCACTCTAAATATACTGTATACTATCATGACATTTTTTGACATTCATGACATTGATCTTTCTGTGTTGATTTAATGATCCATGTTTATGCTTTACATGTTCTGTTGTTTTATGTGTTCTGTTGTCCTTGTCTGTTTGTTCTGTTGCGTATCCTGTCATCTGTCTTGTTTACTTGTTTTGTCTTATCTGACATTGTTTGTTGAATTGGTTGTTGTAATTGCTTTTTGTTGTTTAATGTTTTTTTCCCCCTCTGTTTTGTTTTTTTAAATGTGTATACAGTGTATCATGTACCTAGGATCCCCTCGAAAACGAGATGCTACATCTACAAGGGGCTATTCCTAATAAAGAATTTCAATAATAATTGGACTATTGCCATTTAAATGCTTATTCTATAGTGAACATTGAGTTGTTCACTGTAGGTATATACCTCACTGGCGAGTCCAGACCAGGCAGAGACACTCTTTAGAGGTGTCTCCTCCTGACCTTGGATGAAGAAGGGAAAAAAAGCGATCGCATTCTTTCTTGATGAAACAAAGCTTATTTTTCCCTCTACTACAACACAAGTGTTTACAGATGTGTGCTGTCGGTTTTCCTTATCCTTCTTTCATTTGAAGTGACAGTCCAATCCAAAACCTCTTATCCCTTTAAGAACGGGAACGCAACCGGGAACGTCATTTTAAGATTTCTTGGGGCTATTAAAAAATTGCAGATCTACAAGCTCATAGTACTCGGTGCCGCGCTATGAGCTTGTAGATCTGCTATTTTTGAAAAATCGTGTCATTTTTGTGCAAATCTTTGAATATATATTTTTTAAAGCGAACATATTTAACTCTGTTACAACTTCTGGGGGTCCCTGGAACAAAATATTTTGAGATGGGGGTCCACGGCCAAATAGATAAAAAAAAAAAAAAAAGTCGGATTTGGAAGACATTTGCAGAATCCCCCAGAACCAAAGATTTGAGTTACAAACGTTCGCTTTAAAAAAATACATATTCAAAGATTTGCACACATTTTCACGTTTTTATTGCTATGAGCTTGTAGATCTGCTATTTTTGAATAGCCCAGAGAAATCTAAAAATGACACACAGATGCGTTCCCGGTCTTAATGGGTTATTGCCTAAGTGTGATGATACCTTGCCGGAGACCTACTTAGCCACTTAGACCCTCTAGTCTTAGTAAAAAAATGGACCTGAGTTACACAACTGTACTCCGATCTACCGCTTGTAGATCGGCTATTTTTGGCTAATATTGTTCACCCCCAGAAAATGGATGCCGGGGTTCAAGTGGTTTAAAAAACTACTGGAATACTTAAGCGGGCAAACATTCAATGTTATCTTATAGCGATCCTAAGTCACTTAGTGCTTTGTTTCTCATATGAATAAACCTTTGCAGGGGTAAATTATACCACATATGATCCCTTCCTCAAGATCACGTTTATAGATTCCAGATGCAGATGTTGCAAATGTCTTTGTCCTCATTACCTGTGGGCTGGTTAAACTGACTCTGGACTCAAAATAATTTAGTCCAGAGTCCAGAATCTAAATTATTTGAATACGTTGAATATCCCGAGTAGAAATGGAATGGGTGTCGATTGATTTACCTATTCCTATCTATCGACCGATCAATCGATCGACCGACCGGCCGACCGACCTACTGTACCTACCTATGCATCCATGAATACATTCATCCATCCTTCTAATCTTGTCTGCATCATATCTATTTTCCACTGAGGTGTGTTTAACTCTTTAAGACCTGTGATCTGTGTCATTTTTAGATTTGAGCAAAAAAAAATGCATTATTTTACACTTTGGCTTTTCAAAAATAGCAGATATACAAGCTCATTGCCGCGCTACGAGCTTGTAGATCTGCTATTTTTGAATAATGGAGAACATTTGTGCAAATCTTTGAATAAATATATTTTTAAAGCGAACATTTGTAACTCAAATATTTGCTTCTGGGGGTCCCTGGAACAACATATTTTGAGATGGGGGTCCGTGGCCAAATACATATCATGTCGGGGTCCTTGACATCCTTTGAAAACCACTTTTGTTTTTTCAAAAAGAATCGGAACCTCAGGCCTTAATCGGTTAAATGACGCGTCTTTAAACCTGATCACTCATGCACTCTCTACACTGTAGGGCGGTCTTTGAGGGGGTTCCAGGGCGTCCCCCCAGCTGAACGATTGGCAACTCTGAGAGTGTGCAAACGGGGGTCCATTTGGTTCCATTTGTACGCTCAATCTCAGAATGAAAAAAAAAGTGTGGGAATCACTGATCTTTGCGGGTTTGCATCTTGTGTGCTGCTGGGTTTTTAATCCTCTTTAACGCAGCCTCTTTGTACAGCCAATGGACATTACTGACTTTAGTGCTCTGCCTTCTTATGGCCAGACCCAGCTGACTGTTATTGGGAATGGGGGTAATTAGTCAACAATAGCAAACAAGGAAGCCAACAAACAAACAAACAAAACCCAATATTGGGAATTATTGGGATTAAGAGTGAGGATAAGGTGGATAATGTGTTTTCTGTTTCGGCGGCTTGGCACCGAATGAAAGAGCATTCGGCTACAAGCTGTTGTGAAAGAAAATTCTTTCTTTTAATAGGATGTATTAAATTAATTCAGTTTGCCAGATTTCCCTTTAATTTCCTTTGAAACGATTAGTGAATGTGATTCACTATTGACAACACATTTAAGCAAACGTGAACGAATTGTTTGCACGTTTTTTTTTACTCCCAAAGACATGCATTTAGTCAGCATCTCACTTGCAATAAACATGCATTTTTTTGCAACATGCTTTACTCTGGGTCTCATGCTGTGTTATCCATTCAAACATTGAACACGCCTCACAGGATATGAACCCTTCCTTAGCAGAGTGAAATGTGTGAGTCCGGGAAAGAATCTGTGTCATTTTAAGATATCTTTGGCTATTCAAAAATAGCAGATATACAAGCTCCTCACATGATTTTTTTCGGGGGGGGGCTCCCAGATGACAGTGAAGTGACCATTTTAAGGTATATTTTAATACAAAAAAAAAAGAAAAATACCATTACTGCATCAAAAGTAATCATCAAACTATACTATTAAAAATGGTCAAACGTTGGCTAAATTGTGACATAATATAAGAAAGAGGCAAAAATTTTGAAAATAGCAGATCTACAAGGTCACAATGCCTCACAACGTCTCGCGTTGTGAGGCATTGTGAGCTTGTAGATCTGCTATTCTCACAATATTGATCTGTGGAACCGAGTCAAACTAAATGTAACGCCTCAACTCCTACAATAAGCGCTTGTCAGAGTGGGGAGTCTCGAGTTCATTATTTTTGGGTAGTCACGGCTTGAAAAGGTTGAGAAAGTGTGCAGTGAAAGGGTTTCACTGGGTGTCAGGATTCAGGAACATGTGCGGAGGAACATGCTATCCCTCCCAGTTCTGCTCCCTGCATGCTAAACAAGGCCTTCCAACCAGGGTTGCCAGATCTGCTTATTATAATTTCCCCGCAAGATTTTATTTGAAAATAGCCGATCTACAAGCTCACAACGCGTTTATATTTTCAAATAGCTGATGTACATGTTAAAGTACTCATGTGGCCCATAGTCGCTTCTTTTGGGCTGGTTTTCCTAGACCTGGTTGCTTGTTTCTCTCACAGAATCTGGCAACACTGCTTCCAACCAAACCTGTAGGAATCACCAGTGCAATGACAGAGAACACCCTCTCCTCTCCTGCCGGCTTCCCACCCACGAACAACTGCGTTAATAATCGGAGCGTCCGGCCAAGACGGAGGCAATGAGGCATGGCTGAGGAATCGAACCCCGTGCTCCGCGGTGGTGGTAGGCGGGAATTGTACCCCTTGCCTGCAGCACACCCGGATGCCCTGCATACTCGATATTATTGTTTTTGTTTGTTCTCTGTTTTGAATTTATATGAACCAAAAAAACATAAAGTTTAATGGTTCCCTCATGGCCTGCATCTTACTTGGCGTTGTTAGCGAGCGCTGATATAAGAGACCGATGTACGCTCTTCGGCGCTTCTCCTCCTGCTGACATTAACCTGTGGTATCCATTACATCTTGGTGGTGGGGCATCAAATGTGCCAACCAGATACCATTTAGAGATCGTACCGTACTGGCAGATCTGACCAAAACCATGTGCAACACTCCAGAACCAAAAAAAAAAAAAACCTCATCCTGACTTTGAGATTCTGCGGTTAAAATTTGTATGTACAAAAAAATAAAAAATAAAAGGCTTTACACAATGAGGATTTGGTTCCCGAAACACACAAGATATTTCAGCTTCAGATAAATACCTACTGGCAGACATGCCTCGAAGCTCTCCTGTGGTTGAGCAGCCAAAAATAAGACAGACTTAATGGTTGAAGGCAGTGCCTTGCTCTGGAGCTACAGGGTTATGGATCAAGTCGGCCCTTCATTCAAAGCAGAATGGGCACAGCTGAAGGACGTTTGGCCTCGAAAACCACAGAACAACTGATTGAAGCCACCCCCTACTTAGGTACCTAAGGGTTACTGGCAGAGATATTATGCTACGGTAACCATCGCAGAGGCTCATTTTCATGCGTTCTGTCCTGCACCTATCATTAGCGCACAGCAGTAGCCATTGTAGGAGTCGTGCTTAACCACTTAAGCCCCCATTTAAAAACTTGTGAAAATAGTCGGCTATTATCACTTTTTTTAAGGGAAATTCTGGAAATTTGGAGGATGTTTGGATAGCTTTCACCTATAACGACATGCCCAAAAAAGGGGTGCCAGTTTGAAAGTTGCTCATACATTTGTCCTGCATTGCATGTATTAGTTCTTATTCTGAATCTCTACTATCTTTCCCACTTAAAATGTGCAGACATTTCTATCGTCGGCAACATACAGTATAATCAAATTAATATAGAGACAAATATTTATTTAAAACAACTATCAGCTGGAAAGAAGCAAAACGATTACTTTTGGCAATGGGTTAAAACTGCAGCAATGTTCCGATATTCCACGGAGTAAATGTCCACAGCCAGCGGTGTAAATTAACTAAGCACATGTACTCAAGTACTGTACTTTGAGGACTTTTTTTTACATTACTTGAGTATTTGCAATATTCTATCCTTTTACTTCTACTCCACTACATCTCAGAGGGAAATATTGTACTTTTCCTCCACTACAATTGTTTGAAAACTTTAGTTACTTTGTGAAACATACATTAACCACTTAAGCCATACACTTTGCGCGAGTGGTGGAAGTGGTGGAAAAAGTACTCAAATGTTTTACTTAAGTAAAAGTATCAATACTGCAATGTAGAAGTACTCTGTTACAAGTAAAAGTTTGGAATAAAAAATGTACTTGATTAAAGTACAAAAGTATTGGCATCAAAATGTACTTAAAGTACCAAAAGTAAAAGTACTAAAATGTTTGAATATAGCAGATCTACAAGCTCACAACACGTCGCGATGCGACGCGTTGTGAGCTTGTAGATCGGCTATTTTCAAATAGCCTTTGTATAAAATAGGGCTAAAGTGGTTAATGTATGTTTCATAATATCATAATTTATATTGAAAAGTAACTAGTACAGTAACTAAAGTTTTCAAATAATTGTAGTGGAGTAAAAGTACAATATTTGCCTCTGAGATGTAGCGGAGTAGAAGTAAAAGTATTGGAAATTGGACATACTCGAGTAAAGTACAAATACCTCAAAATTGTACTTAAGTACAGTACTTAAGTAAATGTACTTAGTTACTTTCCACCATTGGGTACCGAAAGTAGGGGGGGCGAGGATTTACGATTCTGTCCCTATCGGGGACATAACTCGGACACCAACGTTCGGCGCGCGGCGACTCACTCACCTGAGCTCGCTCGGTGGCGCCTCTCGTGGCTCAAGTCTGCTTCAGACGGCGCGCCTCCGTCGCTTCCGCCACAAAGCAAGCGCTCCCTTATGACTCGCCTCCAGTGGTGTAAAGTAACTAAGTACATTTACTCAAGTACTGAGTACTGCTATTTTCACTTAAACTTTTTTTTCACTTTTACTTTTGGTACTTTAAGTACATTTTGATGCCAATACTTTTGTACTTTTACTCAAGTAAATTTAGAATTCTGGACTTTTACTTGTAACAAAGTATTTCTATATTGCAGTATTGGTATTGGTACTTTTACTTAAGTAAATCATTTGAGTACTTTTCCCACCACTGCTCGCCTCCTATGGAAGCACTAACAGCATACAGTAGTACCCATTAACTTCCTCTGCCGCGGTCGCTAATCTTCCTGAAGTCCACCCAAAATGATACAAACATAAAAACACACAGACATCCAATTGTACAAGGAAACATCGACTGACACCCCGTTACTCTAAACAAAAAGTTGCACAAATAAAAGTCAAAGTAAACAAAAAGCCTGATAACTTAAACAATGACCGGTACAGAGGTTATTAAACAAACTAATAAGCTCAATGCTTAAAGAAAACATCACGTCAGGAGGATGACATCATTCCTGTTGTGTGGTCTCTCTCATTAGTTTTCCGTTTGAGTGATTTTTGAATACGTATTTGCTTCTAATTTGTTTAATGTACGTGAGTAGGTAGTTGCACTGGCTGGAGGCTCTAAATGACCGAGATTTCATGTTGATTTTGTTTGCACTGCTGAAGACTGAACCCGTTTGTACCCTTTTAGTAATGTTTATGTGTGCTCTTTTTTGTAATGTTGCTTGTTTTCTGTATGGAAATTAGCATTCTTGCTAAATCAGGTGTATTTACACAGCATTTTATGTGTGGTGTTCATTAATATGTGCCGTCCCGTCCAAATACACGTATAAATAAATAACCTGTGACCTTTCCTGTTCCAGAACTGTCACCCTGTGTCAATTATTTCATTCAAATGACAGCCTCGCAGTTATTTAATTTCTACGTTTGTTCCATTCGTTCTCCCTTATTGAACGAGAATGTCAACGAGAGGGACAGGTCGACGCTTGCGATCATCCGTCCTGCGTGAACCTTCTTGAAGTCTTTCCTCGCGTGCGTCTGCCTCATAACATGTTTTTGTTATTGAACAGGGAATGCCCTTCACAACTCACAGGTGTCTCTCCCTCTCCACTCTCCCCTCTCTCAACTCTCTCTCCCTCACTCTCCCCACTCTCCCTCACTCTCCCCACTCTCCCTCACTCTCCCCACTCTCCCCCACTCTCCCCACTCTCCCCCACTCTCCCTCACTCTCCCTCACTCTCCCCACTCTCCCTCACTCTCCCCCACTCTCCCTCACTCTCCCCACACTCCCTCACTCCCCCACTCTCCCCAACTCTCCCCCTCTCCTCCACTCTCCCTCACTCTCCCTCACTCTCCCCACACTCCCTCACTCTCCCACTTTCCCCCACTCTCCCTCACTCTCCCCACTCTCGCTCACTCCTCCCCCACTCTCCCTCACTCTCCCCCACTCTCCCTCACTCTCCCTCACTCTCCCCACTCTCCCTCACTCTCCCCACTCTCCTCCACTCTCCCACACTCTCCCCCACTCTCCCTCACTCTCCCCACACTCCCCACACTCCCCCACTCTCCCACACTCTCCCTCACTCTCCCCACTCTCCCTCACTCTCCCCCACACTCCCTCACTCTCCCACTCTCCCTCACTCTCAACCCACACTCCCCAACTCTCCCCCACTCTCCTCCACTCTCCCTCACTCTCCCTCACTCTCCCCACTCTCCCTCACTCTCCCCACTTCCCCCACTCTCCCACACTCTCCCCACTCTCGCTCACTCTCCCCCACTCTCCCTCACTCTCCCCCACTCTCCCACACTCACCCTCACTCTCCCCACTCTCCCTCACACTCCCCACTTCCCCCCACTCTCCCACACTCACCCACTCTCCCCACTCCCCCCACTCACCCTCACCTCACCCACTCTCCCCCACTCTCCCTCACTCTCCCCCACTCTCCCTCACTCACCCTCACACTCCCCACTCCCCCACTCTCCCACCTCCACTCCCCCACTCTCCCCACACTCCCTCACTCTCCTCACACTCCCTCACTCTCCCCACTCTCCCCACTCTCCCCACTCTCCCTCACTCTCCCCACTCACCCCCACTCTCCCCACTCTCCCCCACTCTCCCTCACTCTCCCTCACTCTCCCCACTCTCCCTCACTCTCCCCCACTCTCCCTCACTCTCCCCACTCTCCTCACTCTCCCCACTCTCCCCAACTCTCCCCACTCTCCTCCACTCTCCCTCACTCTCCCTCACTCTCCCCACTCTCCCTCACTCTCCCCACTCTCCCACAACTCTCCCTCACTCTCCCACTCCCCCACTCTCCCCACTCTCCCCCACTCTCCCTCACTCTCCCCACTCTCCTCCACTCACCCTCACTCTCCCTCACTCTCCCCACTCTCCCTCACTCTCCCCACTTTCCCCCACTCACCCTCACTCTCCCCACTCTCGCTCACTCTCCCCCACTCTCCCTCACTCTCCCCCACTCTCCCTCACTCTCCCTCACTCTCCCCCACTCTCCCTCACTCTCCCCACTCTCCTCTCCCCACTCTCCCTCACTCTCCCCACTCTCCCCCACTCTCCCCACTCTCCCTCACTCTCCCTCACTCTCCCCACTCTCCCTCACTCTCCCCACTCTCCCTCACTCTCCCCACTCTCCCTCACTCTCCCCACTCTCCCCACTCTCCCCACTCTCCCTCCACTCTCCCTCACTCTCCCTCACTCTCCCCACTCTCCCTCACTCTCCCCACTTTCCCCCACTCTCCTCACTCTCCCCACTCTCGCTCACTCTCCCCCACTCTCCCTCACTCCCTCTCCCCCACTCTCCCTCACTCTCCCCACTCTCCCTCACTCTCCCCACTCTCCCCAACTCTCCAACTCTCCCCACTCTCCCTCACTCTCCTCACTCTCCCCACTCTCCCTCACTCTCCCCACTCTCCCCCACTCTCCCTCACTCTCCCCACTCTCCTCACTCTCCCCACTCTCCCCACTCTCCCCACTCTCCCCACTCTCCCTCACTCTCCCCACTCTCCCTCACTCTCCCCACTCTCCCCACTCTCCCTCACTCTCCCCACTCTCCCTCCACTCTCCCTCACTCTCCCCACTCTCCCCACTCTCCCCCACTCTCCTCACTCTCCCCACTCTCCTCACTCTCCCTCACTCTCCCTCACTCTCCCCACTCTCCCTCACTCTCCCCACTCTCCCCCACTCTCCCTCACTCTCCCCCACTCTCCGCTCACTCTCCCCCACTCTCCCTCACTCTCCCCCACTCTCCCTCACTCTCCCCACTCTCCCCCACTCTCCCTCACTCTCCCCCACTCTCCCTCACTCTCCCTCACTCTCCCCACTCTCCCCACTCTCCCCACTTTCCCCCACTCTCCCTCACTCTCCCACTCTCCCTCACTCTCCCCCACTCTCCCTCACTCTCCCCCACTCTCCCTCACTCTCCCTCACTCTCCCCACTCTCCCCACTCTCCCCACTCTCCCCACTCTCCCCACTCTCCCCACTCTCCCTCACTCTCCCTCACTCTCCCACTCTCCCCCACTCTCCCTCACTCTCCCCACTCTCCCCACTCTCCCCACTCTCCCCCACTCTCCCCCACTCTCCCTCACTCCCCACTCTCCCTCACTCTCCCCACTCTCCCTCACTCTCCCCACTCTCCCTCACTCTCCCCACTCTCCCCACTCTCCCCACTCTCCCCACTCTCCCTCACTCTCCCTCACTCTCCCCCACTCTCCCTCACTCTCCCCACTCTCCCTCACTCTCCCTCACTCTCCCCACTCTCCCCACTCTCCCACACTCCCCCACTCTCCCTCACTCTCCCCACTCTCCCCACTCTCCCTCACTCTCCCTCACTCTCCCCACTCTCCCTCACTCTCCCCACTCTCCCCCACTCTCCCTCACTCTCCCCACTCTCCCTCACTCTCCCCCACTCTCCCTCACTCTCCCCCACTCTCCCTCACTCTCCCCACTCTCCCTCACTCTCCCCACTCTCCCCACTCTCCCTCACTCTCCCCACTCTCCCCACTCTCCCCACTCTCCCTCACTCTCCCCACTCTCCCTCACTCTCCCCACTCTCCCCACTCTCCCCACTCTCCCTCACTCTCCCACTCTCCTCACTCTCCCCACTCTCCCCACTCTCCCCACTCTCCCCACTCTCCCCCACTCTCCCTCACTCTCCCCACTCTCCCTCACTCTCCCTCACTCTCCCCCACTCTCCCTCACTCTCCCCACTCTCCTCACTCTCCCCACTCTCCCTCACTCTCCCCCACTCTCCCTCACTCTCCCCACTCTCCCTCACTCTCCCCACTCTCCCCACTCTCCCCACTCTCCTCACTCTCCCTCACTCTCCCCACTCTCCACTCACCTCACTCTCCCCCACTCTCCCCCACTCTCCCTCACCTCCCACTCTCCTCACTCTCCCCACACCTCCCTCACTCTCCCCACTCTCCCCCACTCTCCCCCACTCTCCCACTCTCCCTCACTCTCCACTCTCCCCCACTCTCCCTCACTCTCCCCACTCTCCCCACTCTCCCTCACTCTCCCCACTCTCCCACTCCCCCACTCTCCCTCACTCCCACTCTCCCCACTCTCCCTCACTCTCCCTCACTCTCCCCACTCTCCCTCACTCTCCCCACTCTCCCTCCACTCTCCCTCACTCTCCCCACTCTCCCTCACTCTCCCCCACTCTCCCTCACTCTCCCCACTCTCCCCACTCTCCCCACTCTCCCCACTCTCCCTCACTCTCCCCACTCTCCCTCACTCTCCCTCACTCTCCCCACTCTCCCCACTCCCCACTCTCCCCACTCTCCCTCACTCTCCCCACTCTCCCCACTCTCCCCCACTCTCCCTCACTCTCCCCCACTCTCCCTCACTCTCCCCACTCTCCCCCACTCTCCCCACTCTCCCTCACACTCCCCACTCCCCCACTCTCCCTCACTCTCCCACTCTCCCCACTCTCCCTCACACTCCCCCACTCTCCCTCACTCTCCCCACTCTCCCCACTCTCCCCACTCTCCCCACTCTCCCTCACTCTCCCCACTCTCCCCACTCTCCCTCACTCTCCCCACTCTCCCTCACTCTCCCCCACTCTCCCACTCTCCCACCTCCCACTCTCCCCACTCTCCCCACTCCCCACTCTCCCTCACTCTCCCCACTCTCCCTCACTCTCCCCACTCTCCCTCACTCTCCCCACTCTCCCCACCTCCCCACTCTCCCCCACTCTCCCCCACTCTCCCCACTCTCCCCACTCTCCCTCACTCTCCCCACTCTCCCCTCACTCTCCCTCACTCTCCCCACTCTCCCACTCTCCCCACTCTCCCCACTCTCCCCACTCTCCACCACTCTCCCTCACTCTCCCTCACTCTCCCCACTCTCCCTCACTCTCCCCACTCTCCCCACTCTCCCCACTCTCCCCACTCTCCCACTCTCCCCACTCTCCCTCACTCTCCCCCACTCTCCCTCACTCTCCCTCACTCTCCCCCACTCTCCCTCACTCTCCCCCACTCTCCCTCCACTCTCCCCACTCTCCCCTCACTCTCCCCCACTCTCCCCACTCTCCCTCACTCTCCCTCACTCTCCCCACTCTCCCACACTCCCCACTCTCCCCCACTCTCCCCACTCTCCCCCACTCTCCCTCACTCTCCCCACTCTCCCCACTCTCCCCACTCTCCCTCACTCTCCCTCACTTCCCCCACTCTCCCTCACTCTCCCCACCTCTCCCTCACTCTCCCCACTCTCCCCACTCTCCCCACTCTCCCCACTCTCCCCACTCTCCCCACTCTCCCTCACTCTCCCCACTCTCCCTCACTCTCCCCACTCTCCCCACTCTCCCCACTCTCCCCCACTCTCCCTCACTCTCCCCACTCTCCCTCACTCTCCCCACTCTCCCTCCACTCTCCCACTCCCACTCTCCCTCACTCTCCCCACTCTCCTCACTCTCCCCACTCTCCCTCACTCTCCCCACTCCCCACTCTCCCTCACTCTCCCCACTCTCCCCACTCTCCCCACTCTCCCCCACTCTCCCCACTCTCCCTCACTCTCCCACTCTCCCTCACTCTCCCCACTTCCCCCACTCTCCCTCACTCTCCCCACTCTCCCTCACCTCCCCCACTCTCCCCCACTCTCCCCACTCTCCCCACTCTCCCTCACTCTCCCACTCTCCCTCACTCTCCCCACTCTTCCCCCACTCTCCCTCACTCTCCCCCACTCTCCTCACTCTCCCCCCACTCTCCCTCACTCTCCCCCACTCTCCCCACTCTCCCCACTCTCCCCACTCTCCTCACTCTCCCCACTCTCCCCACACTCCCCCACTCCTCCCCACTCTCCTCACTCTCCCCACTCTCCCTCACTCTCCCCACTCTCCCTCACCTCCCCACTCCCCACTCCCTCACTCTCCCCACTCTCCCCCACTCTCCCTCACTCTCCCCACCTCCTCACCTCCCCACTCTCCCCCACTCTCCCCACTCTCCCCCACTCTCCCCACTCTCCCCACCTCCCTCTCCCCACTCTCCCCACTCTCCCCACTCTCCCCCACTCTCCCTCACTCTCCCCCACTCTCCCCACTCTCCCCACTCTCCCCACTCTCCCCACTCTCCCCACTCTCCCCACTCTCCCTCACTCTCCCCACTCTCCCCACTCTCCCTCACTCTCCCCACTCTCCCCACCTCCCCACTCTCCCCACACTCCACTCCCCTCACTCTCCCTCACTCTCCCCACTCTCCCACACTCTCCCCACTCTCCCTCACTCTCCCTCACTCTCCCCACTCTCCCCACACTCTCCCCACTCTCCCCACTCTCCCCACTCTCCCACTCCCTCACTCTCCCCACTCTCCCCACTCTCCCTCACTCTCCCCACTCTCCCCACTCTCCCACACTCTCCCCACACTCCCCACTCTCCCTCACTCTCCCCACTCTCCCCACTCTCCCCCACTCTCCCTCACTCTCCCCCACTCTCCCTCACTCTCCCACTCCCCCACTCTCCCTCACTCTCCCCACTCTCCCTCACACTCCCCACTCTCCCCACTCTCCCTCACTCCCCACTCTCCCCACTCTCCCACTCTCCCCCACTCTCCCACACTCTCCCCACTCTCCCCACTCACCCCACTCTCCCCCACTCTCCCTCACTCTCCCCACACTCCCCACTCCCCCCACTCTCCCCCACTCTCCCCACTCTCCTCACTCTCCCCACTCTCCCCACACTCCCCACTCTCCCTCACTCTCCCCACTCTCCCTCACTCCACACCACTCCCCCACTCTCCCACTCCCCCACTCTCCCACACTCTCCCCACTCTCCCTCACTCTCCCCACTCTCCCTCACTCTCCCCACTCTCCCCACTCTCCCCACTCTCCCCACTCTCCCCCACTCTCCCTCACTCTCCCCACTCTCCCTCACTCTCCCCCACTCTCCCTCACTCTCCCCACTCTCCCTCACTCTCCCCACTCTCCCCACTCTCCCTCACTCTCCCCACTCTCCCCACTCTCCCCCACTCTCCCCCACTCTCCCCACTCTCCTCACTCTCCCACACTCTCCCCACTCTCCCCACTCTCCCCACTCTCCCCCACTCTCCCACTCTCCCCACTCTCCCCACTCTCCCCACTCTCCTCACTCTCCCCTCACTCTCCCCACTCTCCCCACTCTCCCCACTCCCCTCACTCTCCCCACTCTCCCTCACTCTCCCCACTCTCCCCACTCTCCCCCACTCTCCTCACTCTCCCCACTCTCCCTCACTCTCCCCCACTCTCCCACTCTCCCCACTCTCCCCCACTCTCCTCACTCTCCCCACTCTCCCTCACTCTCCCACACTCTCCCTCACTCTCCCCACTCTCCCCACTCTCCCTCACTCTCCCCACTCTCCCTCACTCTCCCCACTCTCCACACTCCCCACTCTCCCCTCACTCTCCCCACTCTCCCCACTCTCCCCTCACTCTCCCCACTCTCCCTCACTCTCCCCACTCTCCCTCACTCTCCCCACTCTCCTCCACTCTCCCTCACTCTCCCCACTCTCCCCACTCTCCCACTCTCCCCCACTCTCCCCACTCTCCCCCACTCTCCCCCACTCTCCCTCACTCTCCCCACTCTCCCTCACTCTCCCCCACTCTCCCCACTCTCCCCACTCTCCCTCACTCTCCCCACTCTCCCACACTCCCCCACTCTCCCCACTCTCCCCACCTCCCCACTCTCCCTCACTCTCCCCACTCTCCCCACTCTCCCACCTCACTCACCCTCACTCTCCCCCACTCTCCCACACTCTCCCACTCCCCACTCTCCCCACTCTCCCTCACTCTCCCCCACTCTCCCCACTCTCCCTCACTCTCCCTCACTCTCCCCACTCTCCCCACTCTCCCCACTCTCCCTCACTCTCCCTCACTCTCCCTCACTCTCCCCCACTCTCCCCACTCTCCCCACTCTCCCCACTCTCCCCACTCTCCCCACTCTCCCTCACTCTCCCACTCTCCCCACTCTCCTCACTCTCCCCACTCTCCCTCACTCTCCCCACTCCCCCACTCTCCCCACTCTCCCCACTCTCCTCCACTCTCCCCACACTCCCTCACTCTCCCCACTCTCCCTCACTCTCCCCACTCTCCCTCACTCTCCCCACTCTCCCCACTCTCCCCAACTCTCCCCACTCTCCCCACTCTCCCTCACTCTCCCACACTCTCCTCCACTCTCCCCACTCTCCCTCACTCTCCCCACTCTCCCTCACTCTCCCCACTTCCCCCACTCTCCCTCACTCTCCCCACTCTCGCTCACTCTCCCCACTCTCCCTCACTCTCCCCACTCTCCCCTCACTCTCCCTCACTCTCCCCACTCTCCCTCACTCTCCCCACTCTCCTCCACTCTCCCTCACTCTCCCCACTCCCCACTCTCTCCCCCACTCTCCCTCACTCTCCCCACTCTCCCCCACTCTCCCTCACTCTCCCCCACTCTCCCTCACTCTCCCCACTCTCCCTCACTCTCCCCACTCTCCCCAACTCTCCCCACTCTCCTCCACTCTCCCTCACTCTCCCTCACTCTCCCCACTCTCCCTCACTCTCCCCACTCTCCCCCACTCTCCCTCACTCTCCCCACTCTCCCTCACTCTCCCCACTCTCCCCACTCTCCCCACTCTCCTCCCACTCTCCCTCACTCTCCCTCACTCTCCCACTCCCCTCACTCTCCCCACTCTCCCTCACTCTCCCCTCTCCCCACTCTCCCCACTCTCCCCACTCTCCCTCACTCTCCCTCACTCTCCCTCACTCTCCCCACTCTCCTCACTCTCCCCACTCTCCCTCACTCTCCCCACTTCCCCCACTCTCCCTCACTCCCCACACTCCCTCACTCTCCCCACTCTCCCTCACTCTCCCTCACTCTCCCCACACTCCCCCACTCTCCCTCACTCTCCCCAACTCTCCCCACTCTCCCCACTCTCCCTCACTCTCCCCACTCTCCTCACTCTCCCCTCACTCTCCCCACTCTCCCCACTCTCCCTCACTCCCCACTCTCCCCACTCTCCCCCACTCTCCCTCACTCTCCCCACTCTCCCTCACTCTCCCCACTCTCCCTCACTCTCCCCCACTCTCCCTCACTCTCCCCACTCTCCCCCACTCTCCCTCACTCTCCCCACTCTCCCTCACTCTCCCTCACTCTCCCCACTCTCCCTCACTCTCCCACTTCCCCCACTCTCCCTCACTCTCCCCACTCTCCCCACTCTCCCCACTCTCCCTCACTCTCCCCACTCTCCCTCACTCTCCCTCACTCTCCCCACTCTCCCCACTCTCCCTCACTCTCCCACTTCCCCACTCCCCACTCTCCCCACTCTCCCTCACTCTCCCTCACTCTCCCCCACCTCCCCACTCTCCCCCACTCTCCCTCACTCTCCCCACTCTCCCCACTCTCCCTCACTCTCCCCACTCTCCTCCACTCTCCTCACTCTCCCCACTCTCCCCACTCTCCCCCACTCTCCCTCACTCTCCCCACTCTCCCTCACTCTCCCCACTCTCCCCCACTCTCCCACTCTCTCCACTCTCCCCACTCTCCCTCACTCTCCCCACTCTCCCTCACTCTCCCCACTCTCCCTCCACTCTCCCTCACTCTCCCCACTCTCCCCACTCTCCCCACTCTCCCCACTCTCCCTCACTCTCCCCACTCTCCCTCACTCTCCCTCACTCTCCTCACTCTCCCACTCTCCTCACTCTCCCCACTCTCCCCACTCTCCCTCACTCTCCCCACTCTCCTCACTCTCCCCCACTCTCCCTCACTCTCCCCACTCTCCCCACTCTCCCTCACTCTCCCCACTCTCCCTCACTCTCCCCACTCTCCCCCACTCTCCCTCACTCTCCCCACTCTCCCTCACTCTCCCCCACTCTCCCTCACTCTCCCTCACTCTCCCCACTCTCCCTCACTCTCCCCACTCTCCCTCACTCTCCCCACTCTCCCTCACTCTCCCCACTCTCCCACTCTCCCCACTCTCCTCCACTCTCCCTCACTCTCCCCACTCTCCCTCACTCTCCCCACTCTCCCACTCTCCCCACTCTCCCCCACTCTCCCTCACTCTCCCCACTCTCGCTCACTCTCCCCCACTCTCCCTCACTCTCCCCCACTCTCCCTCACTCTCCCCACTCTCCCTCACTCTCCCCACTCTCCCCACTCTCCCTCACTCTCCCCACTCTCCTCACTCTCCCCACTCTCCCTCACTCTCCCCACTTTCCCCCACTCTCCCTCACTCTCCCCACTCTCGCTCACTCTCCCCACTCTCCCTCACTCTCCCCACTTCTCCCCACTCTCCCTCACTCTCCCCACTCTCGCTCACTCTCCCCACCTCCCTCACTCTCCCCACTCTCCCCCACTCTCCCTCACTCTCCCACTCTCCTCACTCTCCCCACTCTCCCTCACTCTCCCCCACTCTCCCTCACTCTCCCCACTCTCCCTCACTCTCCCCCACTCTCCCCCACTCTCCCTCACTCTCCCCACTCTCCCTCACTCTCCCCACTCTCCCCAACTCTCCCCACTCTCCTCCACTCTCCCTCACTCTCCCCACTCTCCCTCACTCTCCCCACTTCCCCCACTCTCCCTCACTCTCCCACTCTCGCTCACTCTCCCCACTCCTCACTCTCCCCCACTCTCCCTCACTCTCCTCACTCCCTCTCCTCACTCTCCCCACTCTCCCCCACTCTCCCTCACTCTCCCACTCTCCCTCACTCTCCCCACTCTCCCCCACTCTCCCCACTCTCCCCACTCTCCCTCACTCTCCCTCACTCTCCCCACTCTCCCTCACTCTCCCCACTCTCCCTCACTCTCCCCACTCTCCCTCACTCTCCCCACTCTCCCCACTCTCCCCACTCTCCCCACTCTCCCTCACTCTCCCTCACTCTCCCCACTCCACTCTCCCTCACTCTCCCCACTCTCCCTCACTCTCCCCACTCTCCCACTCTCCCACTCTCCCACTCTCCCCACTCTCCCCACTCTCCCTCACTCTCCCTCTCCTCACTCTCCCTCACTCTCCCTCACTCTCCCCACTCTCCCTCACTCTCCCCACTCTCCCCCACTCTCCCCACTCTCCCCCTCACTCTCCCCACTCTCCCTCACTCTCCCTCACTCTCCCCACTCTCCCTCACTCTCCCTCACTCTCCCCACTCTCACTCTCACTCTCCCCCCACTCTCCCACACTCTCCCTCACTCTCCCCACTCTCCCCACTCTCCCCCACTCTCCCTCACTCTCCCTCACTCTCCCCCACTCTCCCTCACTCTCCCCACTCTCCCTCACTCTCCCCACTCTCCCTCACTCTCCCCACTCTCCCCACTCTCCCTCACTCCCCTCCACTCTCCCTCACTCTCTCCCTCACTCTCCCTCACTCTCCCACTCTCCACTCACTCTCCCCACTCTCCCTCACTCTCCCCACTCTCCCCCACTCTCCCCACTCTCCCCCACTCTCCCTCACTCTCCCTCACTCTCCCCACTCTCCCTCACTCTCCCCACTCTCCCTCACTCTCCCCA